>NC_056694.1:35570826-35938326 GCF_018350215.1 Panthera leo | reverse complement strand
GTACAAGATGAACAAGGAACTTTTTTATTTTAATATTTTTTAAATTTTTTTTTCCAGAAAGAAACAAAATCTTCAAAGAATGATGGGGGCATGTCAAAAAGATAAAGAAATGAAATTCTCTGGACTTTTGGTGGCCAGATGTAGAACAATTTGAGTATCAAAATAAAAATAAGACTAACAGATTATAATCCATTAAGTACAGTACAAATACATGAGTACATACTGATATAAGTAAATGAATAAACAAAGGAAAGTGAGATGGTAAATTTCTTCCTTACAAGAAAAACAATACCACCAATTTATAGCCATAACTTATATCTGGCAGTCCTGACCCGACCCTCACTGACACTGAACTGTTAACATTTTTAAACCCACGCTCATTTGAAGAGTATACAATGATCTTCAATTTGGATTTGGTAAGCCTTTTGATAATTAGTAGAAGGCAACTTTTAGTCATAGGTTTGTTATTTATTTATTTATTTAAAAATTTTGAGTTTATTTATTTTGAGAGAGAGAGAGAGAGGCAGGCAGGCGGGGGTAGGGGGGTGTGGGGCAGAAAGAGAAGGAGAAAAAGAGAATCCAAGCAGGCTCCACACCATCAGCACAGAGCCCCGTGCAAGGCTCAGTCTCACAAACAGATTATGACCTGAACTGAAATCAAGAGTTGGCTGCTTATCCGACTGAGCCACCCTGCTAGAATTTATTTTAACTAAAGTTTGTTTATAATTTGGCCTTTTAGGAGCCTTTATTTTCTTATCACTCATTTCATAATTTCTTGTACAGTAGAAGCCACCCTCGTGATTTCCGGAGTGACTCGATTTTTCTTAGACGTAGAGGAGGGACTAATCAGATGATTATTTAAGATTTTTCTTGGGATGTTGGTCTAAATGTCCTAAATGTCTAAAGTTGGTCTAAATTCATTACCCCAATTTTAAATTTATTTATTTTTTAATTTATATAAGTAATTGTAAAAAGGAAAACAAATGGTATCTCACAGGTTTTTTAAAAAATAAGGGATGATCATTTCTTGGTTATCTGTTGTGTTTATGGGATTCATTTTCTATTTATCTGGTAAACTAGTCAATAACTCTATGATGGAGATATCATTATGCTATTGTAGTGATGAGAAGTAAAAACACTTAGAGAGGTTAAAATCACACTAATAAAGGTAATAAAGCTAATAAAGGCTGAGCCAGACTTGTTAACTCTGTAGAACTGTGCACTTGACCGGTGGGGCAAGGGAGGAAGGTAGGGAGGGTGAAGTGGCATGTGAGAAGACAACAGAAAAAAGCATTTGCTTCTGAGTCCTTTCCTGAAGAAAGACAACTCATTCCTCATTTGTTCACTCATTCCACAAATGTTCTTTGAGTTCAATGCAGTATGCCAAAGTTAAGCTGGAAATTTAGGAAGGACTCTGACATTCCTCCCTGACCACTGGTCACTGGAGAAGAGTAAGTTCAGGAAGCTTCTCATGAGGGAAGGCCATGGTTGGTGAGTGAAATCTCATCGTTTGGTATCACATGGTAAGGGAAAATGAAGTAAACATGGATATTTAGGTTAGTTCTATCTCAAACAACCCTTTTATTTTCTCTCTCTCTTTTTTTTAAATGTGTTTTCATTGGAATTCAGTCCATATCTACTGAAGGATGGGTGAACTAATAAATATAGTCTTTTTCTCCAAATGGTACCCAAACGGGAGCTAAGTACTAGTTGCTACTTAGTAGTTTTCAGTCTGTCCTTGACCTGTACATTTATACTGAGTTTCTGTCCTCTGCTTCCTCACCCCTACTATCTCTCCCCCTACTATCTCTCCAATACCTACACACACACACACACACACACACACACACACACACACACATTCTTTCTCTCTCTTAATTATGGATAGATTCTATGCGTTTGGAAAACATGGTTTGAATAAAATGTTATGTTGAAGTCATTTGCAGATATACATGTGTTTTTAACATCAAATATTATTGCTTCCTTCTTGGGTTTCTGCTTTCCACTCAGACTGTAACTATTTCTTCTTGCATATCAATTCTAAAACCCCAAGTACATGTGGGAAGAATGTAAGTGTAGCCAGGTATAATTGTGATTGAAGCAGTGACCTGAAATACAAAAGCGGCTAATCAAAGCTTCAGCAGACATGGCATGTGAGGATTAATACATGGCATTTTAAAATGTCCAACCCTTACCTTCTTCTCAATTGTGCTTATTTACTTGCTTGGTTGTTGGCTTATGTATTTAATTTACGGATTAGAGGCTCAGGTGATACAAGAGAAAGGCATGTAAAGAACCCCAGTTCTGGGGTCCTGGAAAAGATGGAGGGCACTCTGGCCTTCACTCTAGTTGCTGGACTAAACACCTTAGCATCACCTGGGAGGTTGTTAGAAATACAGAATCATAGTCTCTAATTCAGTGAATTAGAGTCTTCATTTGAACAAGATACCTAGGTAATTTGCAAGCACAGTAAAGTCTGAGAAGCACTGCATCAGTTTACTCTTGTTATTAAAACCAAACCTCTCCCTCAGGTATTAACAAACACAAGCAATAAGGAGTGTTTTTCTTTTACTAGCTTAACTCCAGTCTTATCAGACATTTCTGATGAGTTGAATGGATTTCTAATTATTGGCTCTCAATGCATACTGGGTCGGCACAGGGCTCTGTGTTTGTTAGGAACTGAATTGTGTCCCCAACCCCCAAAATGATCTTTTGAAGTCTTAATTCCCAATGTGACTGTATTTGGAGTTAGAGCTTTTAGAAGGCAGTTAAGATTAAATGAAGTCATAAGGGTGGGATCCTAATCCACTAGGATTGGTGACTTTATAAGAAGAGGAAGATGTTTTTCTTTCTCTCCTCCATGTGTATGTGTATCCTCACACAGCAAGAAGGCAGTGATTTGCAAGCCTCTCACCAGAATGTGGCCATGCTGGCATCCTCATGTCAGACTTCCAGCCTTCAGGATTATGAGAAAATAAGGTTTCTGTTCTTCCAGACACCTAGTTTGTGTATTTTATATGGCAGCCTGGACTAAATTCAGGTACAAATACTCAGTCTTCTCCTAAAGCAGCTCAGCTCTAAAATAGGGCTGATAAAGGGAGTGAGCACGATCAAGAGAGTATTTATTCCTTACTCTGTAACACTTCATGCTAGAGTGGGTTATTGGTCCTTGATCCTTGTCCTTCCCTTTTTCATGGTGACCAATGGTCCCAGTTTGCTTGGGATTGAGAGGATTTCAGGGATGTGGGGCTTTTGGTGATAAAACTGGGTGGAAACCAGGCAGTGGTTAATCACTTTATCCTTTTGCTCTTGACACCTTTGTTCCTGAGCTGTTCTTAGCTGCCTTCTGAAAACTTGACATTGTCACAGACAGCAGCACATACCAGCTGAATCTGACAGAGATCCTAAGGGTGACTGTTGGGTCAGAGCTCCTGGAACACCTAAACCTTGAATTATTCCCATTGTGGGAGGAACAGGCTTAGCCCCCTTAGGTTGAAGGGAATTCGCAACTGGCATAGGGGTCCCCAAGCAGCCTTCTTCTCCATCCCCAAGTTTCTTTTCATAACCTCAAGCTAATTCTGTAGAAAGTGTCATATGACCAAGCAAAACTTAACTGCTAAAATTTATGCCCATAACAGAGTGATTAAGAGGCTTTCAGTGAGTTTTATATTCCTCATGTTTTACTATAAAATTTGATTTAAATTTTGTGGTCTACTCAATAACACAGAATGTTTATCTCTCTATAAATGCTGCTGAGACTCTTCTGATGTGTCTGCTACCTGACCACACAAGTGCACATGGCTGGGTTTTCATCATATTTTGAGGACGTTTTGAGGGCTGTGAATTCTCTAGAGAATTTGATTTAGAGGGTCAATTAGTCATGATAAGTTAGGTGATGCCACAGTCACAAATGGACTTCTAAATCTCAGTAGCTTCATGGGACACAGCTTTTATATATCCAGCACAGATTATCAAGAGCTCTGCTCCCAGTAGTGATGCAGGGATTTAGTACATGGAGACTCCACCCTCTTGGAGTTACATGATCTGAAACACACCACTTACTTGTTATTGTGACTGAAAAAGAAAACGTGGAGAATCATGCACCAGCTTTTCAGTGCTTTTGCCTGAAAGTGAAACTTGGTAGTCAGAGCTAGTCACATGACCTCACCTGGAGCTCACATCTCTTGTGGCCAGAAAGGGAAAGGAAGATGAGAAATAGAAGAGAATAGTAGCATTATCTAACCCTGGGATCCAAGGGGTGGACCCCTCATGAAAGGCAGACCGTCATGCCCCTGAAGAACAAGTCATTGAGTTGGAATCTGACCACTTTGCACATGAACTACTCTTGTGATTGCTCCAAGGAGTTGGGATTTATTTAGTAATGATTAATAAAACTCATATAAAATATTAGGGAGGCCACCTGCTTTTATTACAAAATGTAATGTTTTAACCTACTCTCCACCAACTAAAATTCACAGAGCACAAGGACAGTGTGCCACAAGTACCCAAGGCTGTTCATACCTTGAATGCCCACATCCTGTGTACAGGGAAGTGAAAACCCAGAGGAACAAGGGATTTAGCACTTATTTGGAGAAACACAGTCCTTTTGCCTATAGCTGATGTGTCCCACATGTTATGGTGGAGCTTGCAGGGCTTAGCAAAGAACCCGTCTCTCAACTTTTGCAAATGCAGTGGCTCTAAAGACCAGATATTTTGCAATATTCACACCACCCAAACCCATGCTTTTAGTGCAGTAAGAGGCTCAGTCCTTGTGGCATTTCCTCATGACGTAAGTTTCTCTTCACTAGGCAACACCCATTAATGCTATGCAGTCCCCTGTCTCCTGGGTATCTGTGGCCTTCACTGCACTGGCTCCAAAATTTAATCAAACTATAGTAGATTTTACCTCCACAGAAAAGTTTATATGTGTTCAGAATCTGTGTGTATGCAGTGTCACACTCTGCTAAAAGAACATAAAATGTAGACGAATATGGAAGCCGTTAATGCTGTGGAGTTATTTTCTATTAAACATGGGGAAAAATTAATTCTTTCCTAGAGGAGGAGAATACATAATAACTTTAGGGTTATTTGGTCATCTGGAGGTCAGTTTCTTCTCTTTTCTCCATTTGCTTAACTATTTTTGGAAATTGAGGGTTTTTTTTCCTCCTAAAGCACATTATTGATATTTGGCATCTCTGCAGTAATAGAATTTTGAAGAGCTCATCCTGTTCCCACCCTAAGCCAAGTCGTGGTTGGGTCTGAAAATGATGCTGTCGATTGACAATTCCAGGATGCACATAATTCTGAACATGCATTGTTGTAGAGAGTGTTTGAAAGGTTATGAGGAACCTCTGTGTTAAGAGCCGTTCAGAGCTGGAGAACTTGAAAGAACCATTTGATGTTAGAAAAGAAAACAGGAGCCTGGCCTGAAATTAACATTGTGTGTTCATGTGATGGCTGATCCCCACCATCACCCCCCCCACCACACACACACACACGCACACGCACACGCACACGCACACTGGCTGTGGGACTGTGGACACAGCAGAACCTCTCCTTCTCATGTCAGATACGGAGATTATAATGCTTGTGCAGCTTGCTGACCTCATAGGATTGCTGAGATCCAAATAAGGTAAACTGTTTTGAGAGAGGTTTGGAAAATGACAAGTGTTCCACAAATATATGGTATGATGATTGGGTATCACTGATAGGGAAAGATCTAGATCAATATATGAGTGTAGTGGTCAGGAGTCACCATTTGCTCAGAAAATGCCTGTGATATCTTTATCTGTATACCATTTTCTGTATCTCTATTCTTATTTCTATGCTTATATCTATGTCATATCTGTATCTACTCCTTATTTATACTTTTATCTGTATGTCTATAATCTGTGTCTCCCTATCTATCTCTTGCTGTATCTCTGTGCCTATGCCTATACCTGTATTTATATGTGTATCTTTATTTTTATGTATACCTGTGTCTATATCCAGAGAGAGACAGATATTCCATCCTAAGAAATGGGAATACAACTGTAAATGAGCCATCACAGTTTTGACTTACAGCTCTTGGGAGAGATTTGCATTAAACAAACATATCTTGAATGAATTACAATTGTGGTAAGTGCTATGAAGGAAGAGATCAAAATAAGAGTCTCATCCTAGCAGGGATCTTCAGGGACCCACAGGAAATGAAACACGAGGTCACTGATCCTCACATGGTGTGTATGGCCCATATAAGCAGACACCAACTTTTGTTGATGAGATCCCTAAAAGAAAAACACCTCATTTTAGAAAACTGGCTGTCTCAGTTTTAACACAAAGTAAGTGGGGACTTTTATAGATGTCTCATAAGGAATAAGGGAGGCACTTTTAATCGTATCATTGGCTGCATCTAATTTATGATTTGTTAATATCCAGCACCCAATTGTTAGTATGTTTTTTTACACACTGAAATCTCTATCAAGATAAGCTCCAGATCTTAGTTCAGTAGGTGCTCCTGGCTCACCTTTTCTTTCCCATCCCATTTTGTCAGGCAGATCCTTCCATCTTTCAGAGCTGTTGAATGGAATGAAAATCATTTGAGTCTGTTCATGAGAGTCTCTGTGAATTGCACACAATGCTTGGGCCTCTCAGTCAATTTCTGTCTCCTCAGATGTTTACAAGCCTACCCTTTGTGAGGCTTTAACAAGTCCTCACAACAAAAAGACAAAGGATGTGGTGTTGGGGGGACTGAATTCACAGTTCCGTGAAGAGACAAGTGAGCTCAGGAAAGTGACAGGACTTTGTTTTTGTATTTTAATTTGATTCACCTCTAACCATGACCCATCCTGCTGTATCACACACTTTATTTCTTCCTGGCTCTTGTCACCATTAATCATTACATGCATTTCTATCTTATTGTTTCCTCTTGGTATCATTTCTCCCCCACTATCTGTAAGCTGCCTGAAGGTAGGGGTCTTTTCTGCTTTACTCACAGATGCACATCACAACCTGGCCCGTGTTTGACACTCCATAAATACCTATGGTTTGAATAGATGAATGAATTCATAGGTGTCTCCCCATGGACTTCTTCTGATACTAATGTTTTGTAACATGTAAACCTTAGCAAACACTTTGAAACTGGAAAACCTTAAATTGATTTTCTTTTTAAAAGTTAAGTTGCATATGAGTGTGAAAATGAGTGTGTTCAATTGTCTGCTTCTCAGTATACATGTTTTACTTCAATAAAACTTTGTTGTTGTTGTTAAAGCTAAGGCACACAACTTAAAATACCCTGTGAAGTGTTTAAAAAACAGGAAAGAATTTGAATGAACAAAATAACATGGTCGTCAAATGACTGTTTTGAAGGAGAGAGGCAAAGATTTCTTCTAGAACTTATCCAGCTACAAACCACTATCTTAAGGCAGCAAGAAATTTATATTCTCTCAAAGCTGAAGGAAAATCAAAATCCACAAGCGACCCTTCCCTTCCCATAGCTGTTTTGTACACTGCTCAGTTTCTGGAGATCTGAGATAATCATTTTGTCCTTGAGAGTCTCGTGGCTGTGCTCTTAGAGAGTTTGGGTTTAAAATCTTAGGATTTGATCCTGTTCAGAAAAACAAGGCATGAGCACCTGCAAAGCATCTAAAATCAGCCGCTGCCAGAGGCTGGCTGCCATCCCCGCCTTCCCACTCCGATGTGTCCTCTAGGAGGTGAGGGTAAGAAAACAAGCCTTGCTTGTGGGAAAATGTTTTTGTTGCAGAACCTCCCTGCATTCCTTAGGGTTTGTTTTGGGATCGCAAAATTGGCAACTTTCTTTTTTTCTTTAGCACAGTTTAGGGTTTAAAGCGTAGTAACGGCTGTGTGCGTGCGTGTGTGTGTGTGTGTGTGTGTGTGTGTTGGTGCATATAGATGTGCTTTTATAGGTATAAGAAAACAAATCTTCCAAGCCAGCCTTCCCCGTGGGGTGTGTTGATGAAACTTTGGCTGAATGTTTTATCTCTTTGAGGCCCTTGTGCAAGCACTGCCATTAAGACCAAAGTATATGGAAGTGCAAAGATGCTGCTGCCTCTGGGGGAGGCTCATTGGATCCTATGTGTCTACTCAAATGGAATTTGTATTATCTTCTGGTGCCTTTTGTTAGAAAGTGTCACCGGGAGCCCGTGGAATTAGCTATATGGGTAGGAGAGACAGACTGGGCGAGTGGAGACTGACCTGCCCTGGGAGCCAGGAGCCACATTCCACAGACTTCAGTTACTTTCTCTGAGCCTCAGTTTTCTCATCTCACACATGGGAACAAAACGGGTGAATTTACTAAGTGTTCACGGTTTTGGCTAAAGGCTTAGCATGTATTATGTGAACTATCTCTACTGAATAACCGCAGAATGTAGTGGTTGCTATCATTATCACTCCCATTTTGACAGAAGGGGAACACATGGCTTGCACTGGTCATAGGGGATGTTACCAGTGTCCCCCCGCTCTGAAACCATTTCTCTGACACCAACTGAGTATCCTGAAGTTCAGTTCCATTTTGATAGCAACCACCTGGAGTTAGCACAGACCCCACAAGTTAAGGGCAAAATCCTTCACAAGACCGACCCCCTTTACAAGACCAGCGACGCCCATAAATTTTGGATGTCCTCAAGGTGTCCATATTTTTGCCAGGCCAGCTACAAATTTGACACCTCCCACCACCCCCTCTGGTTCAACATTTTGCTAAAAATAATTCAACAGAAGTCAGGGATGTCCTGTACAGCTATTATAAAAATTTTGTTATAGATCATAGAAATAAACACCTAACGAATGGTGCATAGGGCAAAGACTGGGAGGGTCCCAAGTATAGGAGCTTCTGTGTCCATGGAGTCTTGCTGTGTCACTCTCCTAGCACATTGAGATGTTCACTATTTGGGATATTCTACTGAATAATGATGTCCAAAGTTTTGATTGGGATTTTATTATGTAGGCATGACTGATTAAATTGTTGGCCATATAATTGAATTTCACATCCAGTCCTGCTCTTCTCCCCATTGGTTGGCTGGCTCAAAGTTTCACCCTTCTAATCACATGGTTGATTTTTCTGGAGACCAGCCATCATCTTGGAGCTATCTAGGGACTCACTGTGATCCACCTCGCCTACTCCTTATCATCTTGCTCTCCCTCCCTCTTCACTGTGCTCCTACCTGGCTTCCAACAGCCCACCTACATTTCTTTGCCCAGTGCCTTTTTCTTGCCAGAGTTGGCTTTGCTCCCCAGGCAGCAGGCTGGAAGTAATGGGATGCACATCCACTGGAGACATAATAACAGAGAGGCAAAGAGATTTGCACCACTTTCACAGGGCAAATGAATAGAGCAGTGAGGATATGAACCCAGAGAGTCAGAATCCACTGCACTTTGCTCAACTGCTATATTGCCTCATTGGCTTAATAATACCTATTCCCGTAATAAATCAGGAATGCTGCCTGGATGAAAGGAGACAGTAGGTAATGACAGCCACCATGTATGCAAACTTTGCTCTTTTATGCTTAAAACTCATTATTAGTATTGATAATAACTCTAAGGTCCAAGCACAGTAGTTCCTCCATTTAGGTAGCCACATGTCCAGAGGTGACCCTGAGAAAGGAGCCACCTTGCATGTGTATCTTTACCAAAGTGGTAATGTGCACATTTATTACTTCTGTTTTGTGTGTTCCCAATGAACACATGCCTTTGTTATTAATTATTCATCTATCTTTCAATATAATTTTAGATCTGGTGATAATTTCTGAATTTCTCTATTTATAGGAAACTTTGAACTTCATAAATATTAAAATGCCCTATTATCTGCATGCAGACTGCTTTTTCTATGGCCATAGAAATTATGCAATTATTACCAGAACTATTAATTAAATTTGAAAATAGATAAATAATGGATAGGAATGCTATTTATGAGTTAAAAATGAGAAGATGAGAATTATCTTCCATTCTGTCACCTTTGATGAGTCTAGCCTATATATGCTCTTAGCTTTTATTTTTGAAAGTTTTTATGTTACTTTACATAAATAGTTGGTTATAAGAAATAAGTCTTGAATAGTCAACGATTTTCAGATGGAGGGATTAAAATTTTTTCTTTTTTTTTTTATTTTATTTTATTAAAAAAAAATTTTTTTTTAACGTTTATTTATTTTTGAGACAGAGAAAGACAGAGCATGAGCAGGGGAGGGTCAGAGAGAGAGGGAGACACAGAATCCGAAACAGGCTCCAGGCTCTGAGCTGTCAGCACAGAGCCCGACGCGGGGCTCGAACTCACGGACCGTGAGATCATGACCTGAGCTGAAGTCGGCCGCCCAACCCACTGAGCCACCCAGGCGCTCCTAAAATTTTTTCTTAATAAAACAATCAAAAAGTGGCTGTGTCACAATGGTCAAGTAGTAGGCAATTTCTATATTCTGCAAGTTAAAAACTTGAACCTGAATGCAGATAGAAGAGATCCCCAAGAAAATAAAGAACATGTTTGTTGAGAATCAGCATGGGATACTTTCATAACCTCTCTATGAAATAAATGAAATAATGTTCTCACAGATTTCCTCAGGTCAGACTCCTGGACCTCCTTCCTCCATTTCTGCCTTTAAAAAGATATTCTGTAGTTACCTCTGGCTAGTGGGGGATACTTGTTTGTTTAGCTCACAATATTTATGGACCCCCATGAGTCTTAAAATCACCGCCATATAAAAATTGTCTTTCTACTCTATACTAAATTTGAGTTCCAAAGAGAAATTTTCACCAATGTCTGTGGAATCTTTTGGTTTTTACTGCGACCAAATGCATTTTACATTGTGGACCAACACTCACCTACAATATAGGTACCAACATTACACAAACAGTTTAGTGTGTTCTAATTTATGTCTCTGTAGAAGAAAATGCTGGCTACAGACGATCCTTCTGACTTCATGACTGCTGGTAGGCTTGCTAGCTGATTTAGTGGCTCAGAATCATTGAGTGATCTGATTCATTGAGCAGGACCCCAGGAATGTGAACACAACGTGCTTACATGTGTGCCTTCCTGCATTTCCTGTTCCTAGAGAGTGGGCCTGACATAGCTACTCTCTCCTTGGATGGTTTTCCCAGTGCTGTCATGAACGGACCTTTGAAAAAATTGGTAATTTTGAAAGAGAACGTTGTCATTGATGATGCTTCCTCAGATACTTCAATTTTCAAGTTATTTGAAAAATTACAAAGAACTGCATGTTAAGAATTTGTTACCACTCAGAAATTGACCTTTTGCTTTCCTACAGAAAAAGAAAATTGCTAAGTCCATTAGCAGTAGATAAAAAGAACATGGGACATTCTTGGTTAAACTTTATTAGTTTAGAAATGACAATTTCTGAGGTGCCTGGGTGACTCAGTCAGTTGAGCATCCAACTCTTGATTTCAGCTTGGGTCATGGTCCCGGGGTCATGGGATTGAGCCCTGTGTTGGGCTCCAAGCTAAACGTGGAGCCTGCTTACAATTCTCTCTCTTCCCACCTCTGCCCCTCTTCTGGGCTTCTAAACTCTCTCTCTCTCTCTTCACCTCTCTCTCATTCTCTCAAACAATAATGAAATGCCATTTTCCATAATGACCTATTAATGACCTATTAATGACCTATTAATTACCAATGAAATTTATCTTTCATAAAGAGTATTTAGAAAAATAAAATTCTCAGTTGGTTATCACTGCAAATCACCGTTTCCAAATACCAAACTTGTGTTTTTAAGGTGAGGACTTTTACTTTCACAGGTAATCAATGATTTGATTTGATTGGCCAAAAAGATAGTTGTGAAGGAATTCTAAACAGTGAAGGTTTCGACTGAGAGCAACTTTTTTGGAAAAATTCTAGGATCTTTTGATGTGGCTACTTGATGTCCAGTGCCAAAGAAAACATTTATATTTTGATCATTAATTAATTAATAATCACCTGATTGTCAATCTCATCTACAACTCTGCACATCCAAGCTGGCCACTGACATGCTTCTTGTAGTTCATACCTTTGGGACAAATTAGTGTTCAATGGGAGCAGAACTGTGACCAGAAGAGCAGAGTGGATGAAGAAGTAGGACTGAATTGCTCCTTAGGGGAGTAGATGGGGAGCCGTGTCTTAAAGGATGAATATGTGTCCCTAGATGGACACAGAGAAGGAGGGAATTACAAGCATAGGGAATGATATGTGCAAAGGCAGGAAGTGTGAAAGTTCAGTGAACATAAAGATCATCCAGAACAGTGTGCAAAGGGGTGAGAGGGATGTGTACCCTGAGAAGTCAAGCACAGGCCCTTGGTTGGACAAGGAAATTGTTGAAGACTCTTTAAGTGGGAGATGATCTCATTGCATTTTTGAAGCTTCTGCTGACAAAAACTATGGATGGATGGATGAAGACATTGTTTCTAATATTTGCCTGAATTTATGAATCACCTAAGGCACTTGTATATATAACATACATACTTTATATGGGTATATGGTTTCTTAGTCCTCTTCTCTGGGACTGTGTGTATGGAGTATGTGGCATCCATTCCCACAAATGTGTCATGAGCATCCGTTGTGTTCCATTGTTCTAGACTGCACTAGTTGTGGGATTATGGCAGTGAACATGGCAAATTTGGTTTAGAGGCTCATCAGTCTCACATGCTCATGGGAGGGAGACAGATTTAACAAGCAAACACCTAAATAAAGAAGATAATTTCTGGAAATGCCAAGTGCAAAGAACAAAATTAAGTATGGTGTAAGTTCCATAAGGGAAGGAGTCTCATTTGACTCAAACTTGTGTCTCACCCAAATGTCTAGCACAGTGTCTTACAAATAATGTTATCCACAGTGAATGTTTACTGTGTGCCCAACATCATGAATGCACAATAAATGTCATGCATTCTCTCTTTAGAACCACTGTATAGGGCAGGGGTTGTAAACTAGGGTCAATTTTGTCCTTAGGGGACATTTGGCAATGTCTGGCTGGAGATGTTTTAGTTGTTACAAAATGGTAGGATGTCATTGAGGGCTACTAGCATCTGGTGCATACAGGTCAAAGACGCTGCCAAACATCCTACGACGCACAGACTCTCCCCCACAGCAAAGAATGATCTGGCCCCAAATGTCTGTATTGTTGAGGTTGAGAATCTCTGCTGTGAAGGATGATATTGTTGCCCCCATTTTATGAAAGCACAAAAGAAGATTGAGGTGACATAAGTGATCCCTGGATGTGGCAGAGCAAGGCTTTTAACCCAGAGACCCTGACTCCAGACGGTGCCTAACCCTTATGATTGCAGACTATGTGAGATACAGGAATGCAGAAACGTGAATGGCCGTCTGACAGCTAAGGTAGGGCCTTCAAATTCTTTTGGTTTGAAAAATGAGAAACATTTATGAAGATGAGTGCCAGGTAAGATGGGCTCACTTTGGGGACCTTCGTTTAATCAGGAACTTGAAATTTGTTGTTTCCTTGCACTTGTCATGATATCCCATTGTTAGCACCTGCCAGCCTGCCATCCTAAACTGTCCCTGCTATTTTAGAGATGCACCACAACAGGTGTGCCAAATACTGGGCCATTAGTGAGCAGTAATTCACCGGCATGAATATTTATCATCTCGTAACAAGACAACAAAAGCTGTGTCTACTTTTTAGAACAATGTGCAACAACGTCCTCAAAACCAAATTGTTTGAGTTTTTCATTTATGCAAAGGAAGAAGAGCTCCTCTGTAATTTTCCATTAGATGGTTTTTATTTTCTCAGCCTTCTTCACATCAAAACACAGCCCTGGCCAGCGTTTGATTTTATTGAGCTGTTGGATCACCCAATAGTTTATAGAGCTCAATGCTCCACTGATCAAAATATCCATTCTTATGTTGTTCTGGAAACCAGTCGCTTCTCCATGGGGAAATGTCCAGACTGATGGAGAGGGAACTTTTTTCTTCTCACTCGTAATTTCCTTCCTTCCTCTCCTTCCTCCCTTCTTACTTACTTTGTTCCTTCTTTTTTTCCCCCCAAGAGAACTGTACTACAAATGAGCAAATGAGAAAATTTAGAAATATTTAAGGGTTGTGGAAAGCATCTTATGAAGGAATGATTGCACATGTGATGTGCTAAGAACCCCAAACTAAAACCCATGTGCTTTTAAAGGAAAATCTAAGAGAGAGAAGCATGGTATGTTTGAAACCCTCAGCATTCCTGACTGACTTGCTCTTCCTGCAGTATTTTAATGACCAGCGATGAGATAACTCATGATGAGATAACTTACAATATACGCTTATGAAATGCACATGTGGCACTGCTGGGAATAAGTGATTTGAAGACCAAATTAGTCTTTCCAGTCTTCTAAGTATTGCCCTAAGAAAGTACTGATGGGTTCCCAATAAGTGTGTTTTCCATTTGTCTTCAGCTATCATTACTAACCAAGACATGCTCTTCTGTGCATATTGTGTGATGATCATGTGTATGATGGTCCTACCCCTTAAATTTCTGCAAAGCATTTTCCTTCTGACTCCAAAGTAATTGTGGGGTTTTCTCCCTTTTTTGCCTCTCTATAGACTCTATAGTTGGCCAAATAAGAGTTTCATTTGGCCAAACACATATCTGTTTATTTGTTCAATAAAGGGATCAGATTTTAGCCTGTTCCTTTGCTACTTTCTTTAGTTTGATGATACACACATACAAACTGAAACTTCTTGTAAGACAAGATGTGTGTTTTCCTGTTTAGGAAGTTTGATAAGTAATACCTAATCCATAGGAGGTGTTCAAAACATATTTGCCAAATGAATGAATGAATGAATGATCAAGGTTAAATAAGGACTACAGGCCAAGACTTAAAACAAATTACACTGGGCACAAAGGGCTTCCTTTGGTTAATTACTCCCCTTATTACTGGGTAGTAATGGTAACTAACACTTGTTGAGGACTTAGCACTGTTAGGCATTATGTCATTTAACCTCATGAGAGAACCACTTTTATTTTCTCCATTTTACAGATGGATAATGGAGGCTCAGAGAGACTTCATGCCCAAGTATAGCTAGTGAGTGCCTGAGTCTGGATATAAACCCAGGTGGTCTATCTTCTAGCCACTTTACTAAACTTTTCTCATTACAGTAACAAAGAATGGTATCTCTCAAGGAGACTTCCAGAAACTAAGGAACCATATTAGGAGCTGCTCTTTAGGGGAAGGTGTCTCCTAATCTGGGGGCAATAAAGTATGGTGAAAAATGGTAGCTCTTTATGATGTTATCCAAGAGGGAATTGGAATTCACATCATCTGTAGTTTTGGACAGCTGGTTGTCTTTCTGAAACCTTGATAAGCTTTCCATTGTTGGGGTCTTGTCCAGTTTTTCAATATTACTTGCAAATCTGAAAGGATCCATATGTGGAAAAGACAAATTGCATTGCAATTGCAGGGACCAGTAGAAAAGTAATTTTGGAGAAAGATTATGGGCCTAGACCCTTCTTCTCCCAGAACCAGAGATCCTTGGCAGACCTTTCTCTGTGGTTTCTCCCCAATCTGGGCAGTGTTCCACCCATCTCCAGGGTTGTCTTTGCAGTGATCCACTCATTTCCCTTCAGCCCAAGGTGATTAAAACAACAAAACCTAAACTTTTGTCTAAACCTTCAATTTTCTAAACTTTAACACAGTCTTTGACTTCTTTTGCAAGACACAACTTAAATGTTCCTTCCTTTTTGAAGCACTCCATTATTTCCTTATACTTTCTAAGTATACACTTTATTATTAGAAGCAAATATTTGTTATTCTTTGCTTCCTTGTGTAAGAATTACCTACTGACATGTTAGTTCCCCTCTGTGTGAGCTCCTTAGAGCCTGGGACTTGGGTATGTCAGTTGCTTGCCTCTTCGTCACCTCCCTGTCCCTCTACATTGTGGCCACTCCATAAATATTAAAGGGATAGAGGGACAAGGAAAGAGTTAGGGAAGAAATGAAGAAGAAAAAGAAGTAAAAGTTAAGTCCAGGTACATTTCTACCAAATTTCTGGAACCAAATTTGTGAACAAGGGAGCCACTGGAGAATATGAAGCTCATGTGGGCCCCATGCCAATATCATTTCAGAAAACATTCAGATTGATGCTTTCCTGCATGCTTTGGGAGCAGACAGTGCACCTGTGCATCTGGGCTAGCTACAGGTACCACATCCTTCTCATTCTTCATAGATGACACAACACTTCTCAGCCATGTACTATATTTTGCACGCAGGGCACACACACCAAATTTTGCCTTGTTGAGCCTTTTAAACTCTTATTATCTCAGATTATGAAGACAAGCTGTGCAGGGTATAGGCATGCTCTCAAACTGAGTTAATTGAAGGCAGAGGTCAGTTCAGTTTTCCTGGACCATCCATCAGTAAAAAGTTTGCTTGTTTAATGCACAGAATAAAAGAGTCAAAGTAAAGATGCAGGTTTCTCCTGAACCCTCCCATTTGGGGCTGTCAGGTAGATGTTAGATTTCACTGAGCTGTTAAAAATCTTAATGGATCCCACTGAGCTGTTTCAGGTTGTTTGTGACAATCACTTAATTTCCTTGTTTTGCAGCTAACAATGATTTTAATCTTCATTTCAAATTAATCACCTAAAGCCTCACTGTCCTTTTCTCCCATTGGCATGGCTGCTTTAACTATGTGTCATCAATGAACAGGAGGATTTATTCCCTTTCTCTTCAGCAGTCTAACAAAAACGTATCTTCAGCAAAATTATATATACAGTAATTTCTTATATATGTTAGAAATGCCTAGTAGCCAAGATTGGAAACACAGCAAGTTTGTAATAGTGATTTCCTCTGGGTGATTTGATTATGGAGGGGGGGGGGATTTTTTTTCCCTCCTTCTTTATACATTTTTAAGCTTTCAACATTTTCTATGATAAGCATGTATTATTTTCACAAAAAGAACAGATAAATTAAAGAGTTAGTGTTTTTAAATCAAGGATTAACAAAGGAAATGCAGTCTTTGAGGAGATGTAAAGCTGGAAAATTTTCAACATTACAGAGGGGTGAAGAAAATCTCCATCAAGATAAAAGAGTGGGGTTGGAAAATTAGCTTGCAACGTGAAGAATGGTCCTTATTATAGATAATGCTACCGACAGCCAGGTTGATCACAGTTCTCAGTTTTAGTGCACTGGAGTTTGCTCATAGGCAAGTCCCCACCTTGTACCACTGATTATTTCCTTGCTGTTCACTTGCACCATTGACAGCCTTTGAACCAGTCATGCTGCAGAGGCCAGAGAAATGAATCTTAGAGAGAGACAATTGGAGAGACAAAGATGGAGGTGATGAACAAGATGTATTTCGCACTCTCCGATTGCTTTATGTGTGTGATGAACCTCACAGAGTGCAAGGAGTAAATAGTGTTGTCATTTTAAAAGGCTAGACCTGCCTTCAAGGGCATTTTAAGCCTGAAGGCTAGAGGTTGGAAGGAGTCTTTCTTCTGAGGGTGCCTCGTTGTAGTAGGAATGTCTTCTGTCTTTGTATTTTGATTGTACTTTTCCTTAATGGCTAATTGCTCAGCAATAGAAAACATAATTTATCCTCCAATTTGTAAGTCAGTCAAATGAAGGCTGGGTGTCAGCAAACTTGGAGATAAATGAAACTGGGATAAACATGAGAAGCCCAGCGGCATGTTGATGTAATGGTAGGAATCACGGGCAACCCGGCAGTGGCAGCGTTGGTTCTGGGTGTATCCTCTCCTTTGGGAGGGGTGGGGGCAGGCCAAGTGTCTGCTCCTTCATTACTCACTGTTCCCTATGGGAACAGGTGCCTGGAGTCCTTTGTGGACTGTCGTAGAAATAAAAGTGTGACGGATTGCGGTAAAAGAAAGAGTGTATTATGTGAATACACAAATATTTGTGTGTCTGAGGATGACATGGTTTTATTCAAAGAAGTTCTACTTTTAAGGAGGTGATGAATTTTGAATCAGTTTTGTTGTCAGGGGAATCCTTCTTAGAAGGAAGGAAATGTACTTTTTAACTAGATTTTCAGCAAACTTTGACACATTCATTGCGGTCATGACTGTGGAGGTGGCTCAAATATATTTTGCATAATGTGGAAATAATACTGCATTCTGTTAGCTACCACCTTCCAGCGCCACCATGAACGCCACTGGTACAGAAGGAAACACGGGTGCTGCAGATAACAAAAAGTCAAATGGGGTATACTTACCAACACACTAATCATCGCAGAGAGACTTCTCTGTGTATCTAGTCACTGTGTAGGTTTATCTTGGCCCTGGTTAACCTCTATGCCACAGTTGTACTCTATAAACCAAGTTGGATCCTGGCACGTTATTAACCTATATCTCCCCCATCACAAACCCCATTTGTATTCTGGCACCCCTCTTCCATGCCCCTGGTATTGACGGCCTAGGCCTCTCTTTTTGTCTCACTTTTTCTTCTCCAAGGTCATTGCCATTCCCTTCCCTTCTGTTTCTCCCCTAAACACCCAATTTTCTCTGATAATAACCTCAATATTTGACATGTATATCTGACCAACATTCTACCTTCTGACAGCTGCAAGGAAGCTTTTCAAAAATCTGGTAATAAATCAGTATCCCTGTAAGAGGTAAGCCTTGCCACAGGTGGGAGGAAGGTAAAGTCCTGGAAGGAGATGCAGCAAACAGACAGCAACGTGCAGGGAGGTGGGCTGAAGGAGGCTGACCTATCCAGAAAGCCAGCCGTGGAGGAAAAGATCAATGAAGGCACAGCACAGTACTGGTTGTAGGAAAGCCACGGGGTTTAAAGGGAAATCAGATAGGAGGCCAAATAAGGAGCCACGATAAGGGATCCACACTTACTGTTAGTAACACAAAGAGAGTCAAGAACACAAAAGACTGGGAAGCAGGCATGCGTTTGGGCAAGGCACCTTTGTAAGAAGTGCTGAGAAATCACAGTAAGGAGACAGTGTAAGCTCTCCCACACCTTGGTGGGCATCGTGCTGGAGTAGTGGGTTTGAAAGTCAAATACCAAAAGGTATTGAGACCTTGTATCTCATTCTACCAGTGTTTGCAATATTCCAGTTGTTCTCAGCAGGGGGCAGTCACACCCCCAGGGGGGCATGCAGCAAAGGACAGATGTGACAGTTGTCACAACTAAGGAAGGAATGCAACTGGCATCTAACAGGTAGAGGGCAAGGGTGCTGCCGAACATCCCACCATGAATAGGACAGCCCCTATCACAAAGTATTTCCATCTCCAAATGTCAGCACGGTCCAGGTTGAGAAACTCTAGTATATATTAAGAAGTGTGTGTGTGTGTGTGTGTGTGTGTGTGTGTGTGTGTGTGTGTTCATGGGAGAAGGGGGTTATGACTTCGTACAAAGGTTTGTCCACAGCAATGTTCATTGCAGCATTGTTTATGTTAGTAAGAAATTAAACAACCTACATGTTCCACAATAGGGATTTGGAAAAAACACATTACACTTTCTTTTCTTATTTGACAAAATGACCTTGCAGCCATTATAAGTGATGCCTAGGACAGTGTTTAATGGGATGGAAAAATGTCCCTGGGATACTATTAAATGGAATTAAACAGGTAAAACAACATTATTTACCAATTTGTATTTAAACCAAAATAAAACTATTTCTAGATATTATGTTTATTTGCATCTAAGTCAAAATTCAAAGTAGAATACAAAAAATAAGCAGCCTACCATATTAGGTATTATCCCTTGGGTGTTGAAATTAAAAATGAGTCTCATAGGTTTCCTCTGTGTTATTAAATACCTTCTAAATCCTCCACAATGAACATACGTAACTTTTATGGTGAAGGTAAAATGACGCATTTATCTGAAAAAAAAATACTGTTTTTTAAAACATGAAGTTGACATTTGAGAAGGTAGCTGAGCCAGGTGTTTTTTCCTAGGGTCTCCTTTTAGGTTGGTGAGGTGGACAAGAAAGTATTTCCGAATGCCAGAGAGGGAGGCAGGTGGGGTCAAGGAAGAGGTAGCATTTGGCTCTCATTTTAAGCATTAGTGCCTGAGCTGGAAGAGGAATACTCTAAAATCATCATTTCCTCATTTAAATACTCTTGATCAAATTAACACCCTCTCCTGAATGTTCCAATTACATTGAGAATCGGGTGTAGCTTTAAATTTGCTTTTCATCCCACTCTCTGTTCTCACACCCTCTCCTGGGGTGGCTCTGGCTGGCTTGGGTTTAGGCAGTGTGGTGTGTGTTGTGTGCTGTGGGGGTTGCCCGGAGTTAGGCTGGCACACAGCTTCGTGCCCCTACAAAGAAATAACAAGTTCATATCTGTCGCATGGGGTTCTTCTGTTGTTAGGAAAATCCTCTGTTTTAAAAACAGCTTGATTCATTCCTGTAGCCATTTCTGCTGAGTGGGTTTGTTTTGTCTTGTTCATTCTTTCTGGTGCCTACAGATCTAATGTTGTGTATACACACACACATATATACGTATATATGTCTATGTAGACACATGTAGATACATACATATATATAAGAGAGAGACACAAAGAGAGATATTGGAATGATTTCTTCCATTTTAGAAAGGGATTCAGAGTCTCTTTCCCTCTTTGGGGAGAAAGTAGATAATCACCTTAACACTTTTACTTTCTGTTTTGAGACAAAACTTGCATATCATAAAATTAACCATTTTAAAGTGCACAATTCAGTGGCATTTAATACCATCACATTCCCCCAAGGAAGCTTAGTGCCCACCCAGAAGTCACTCCCCAGCTCCCTAACTTCAGCCCCTGGCAATCACTAGGTGTACTTCCGTACTTCATTTTGCTGCCATTTGGAAACTTGCTGGCATTTTTAGTTTTATTTTAGTTTGCATTGTAGCTAGTTGTTCTCTTCATGAGCTGGGCATGATGGGCACGCAAGGAGAGGGAAGGTTGGAGAGGGAGAGAGGAAGAGAAGGGTGGAAGGAGAGAGGAGGAGGAGGAGGGGAGTTTAGGAGTTAGAGAAAGCCAAGGTGGGTTTTGAAGGAAAATCCAACCGCCACACACACCCCAGAAAGGCAGAAACACTCGCGTATACCCATTGAGAACTTGAATCAGTTTGAAGGATCTGCTCTGAAATTCCAGGTGTGCCCTATCATCTCCGAGGAGGGTCCACAGAGGAAAAGTTAGGCCTGTCTCCACCACTGGGAAGACTCCAGCCTGGATTCCAGGGTCAGGTAGTAACGGGCTCTATCTCTCGGGGTGCCTAGGCTTCCTGAGTGTTTGGGGGTCCTGTTGTGATCTCCACAGCCTTCCACTGACATCCTGACACCAAGTCCCCATTATTATTTTGGCTTTTCAATTTTTTTCTCCCTTCATAATTGGGTTTCTATGATTCCACTGCAGATGATGGGGTGAACTCCAGATAGCCGAGATATTATAGATTAGCCCTGCTGATATTGCAGCTTGGGAAGAGTCGATATGCTATATAGAATGACACGGAAACCTGATAACAATGGGGAAAGAGACTTTTGTATAAATCTTCTTAAGTATAGTGTTTCCATATTAAATCTTACAAAGTGAATGTCTGGCTGCATTGATGAATGTGTCTTCACTGATGGAACATGCCTCAGCCCTCCTGGCAGGCTTCCTGAGGACCCCGGGTGATAAAGCCAACCAGAATATTTCTTCATTATGATCATCATCTTACATTTACATTATTCTCCTTGTCACCGAGAACTCCAGACTCCAGTCTATAGGAAACTTTGTTCCACACATAAGTTGAAATATGTTCAGTGGTGCCAGGGATTAACTCTGAACCCTGAGCACAGCCTCATTTGGGTGATTTTACGCCGTTCGAGTGTTGGTGAGGTTTGAGACAGGCTGACTCACGGAGTCAGCTGCTACGGAGAAGCACGGGGTGAAACGTAGACAGGGAGTTCATCAATTTGCCTTGAATGGTCTTCAGTTCTCCCTAACACCATAGTACAAATAATGGAAAATGTTCAGGAGGTGTGGAGCTGCTGAGTGAAGTCTTTTCTGCAAACAACCTTCTCACAAACAATGATTCAAGACCCTGACACCAAGTACTCTGAGTGCATGTCCTGGTCCACACTTTATCAGTTATGTTTCTTAGAGTAAATCACTCTCTGTGTGTCAGTTTTCTCATCTCTAAAATGGGAGCATTTCTGGTACTTTATAGGTTCGTTATGATGGTTTCAGGAGTTGATATATGCCAAGTGTTTAATACACACTTTACAATAAATTAGCTAGAATTATTACAATCATCATTGTCGTTATTACTGTTACTGTTATCTGGCAGCTGCTCAGGTTTTGAAATGTACAGTGAGGATAATATTCACTGAGCTACATAAATAAAATGCACGTGTATGTACACACAGTTCCTTGATATAATCATTTTTATTTTAAATATTACGGGATGTTCTATTTTTAAGCCAGATTGACAATTGGAAGTCTGAATTAATTCAACACACAAATTAAGCTACAATTGCTCATCATACCAGAGATTTATTAGCTTTATCAAAATATCATGTAGGAAGCAGTTAAAGAATGTTCTTAGATCACAGTGCATTTGCAACATGACTTGGTTTATGGGGACGCCACAGACACCCCCTTGTCTAGGAGGCACACATTTAGTGAGGTGCACCTGCTCAGTGTAGCTCACCTGAAAGAGTAGAATGCATCTTCACTCCACTGTTGTTTGGCAAGCATGCTTATTGTTGGGGGTTATTAAGGAGCTTATTCAGTTTATTAGTTATGAAATGTCATAGTGGCCTCTGGATTGCCAATTGTGGTTGGTGGGCTGGATTTTAATTATCATCAAGCAGTTGCAAATGTCTGAAATATGTCTGTGGAGAGAGCTTTGGTGGAGGATGGGAGAGAAATTGATGAGGAAGGTGTAGAACTTTGGGATCAGCCTTCCACACAGCCCTGGGATTGAGCCTGGCTCCTGATGGCCTAGGGCTCCATGGGGGCCCCTACGTGCCAGCCCCTTTCCTTACTGGATAATGTATTGTTGGGAAGTTATTTCTCATATTTACTCAATTATCTGCTTCTCTCTGTATAGATTCTGATAGGTTCTGTAAAGAGTTGTAAGTTCTAGTATTTTCTCAAGAGCAGGAGAAGCAATTCTTCATTAATTCATGTGCATGCATTCATATATTTGTTTATTGTTCAGTAAGTATTATTTCAATGCCTACTGGTGCTAGTTAAGTTTCTCAGCACTGTGCTGGGTATTGAGGAATATGAAAAAGAGTGAGACTCGGTCTTTATGCTTTAGGAACTCCAAATCTATTTATCAGGAGAGATAGATGTGTACAAATCAGAACTTGTACCAAAGGAAGTATGGAGTAAGGCTGCCTGAGCAAAAGGGCTTGAGCATACTTTATGGAAAAGGTGATGCCTGAGGAGAGCTTTGCAGCCCAAAAAGGAACTTCTCCAGGCAAACAAGGTGGACTAACGGGGCAGAGGGAGGGAGGGAAGACATGGCAACAGAAAGAATGGCACATGCAAAGGAACAGAGGCAGAAAACAGCAGATGTGTTTGGGAGCTGCAGGTTCTGCTGACATGTGGAGGGTGAGGGCAGGTGCAAGAGGAAACCAGACAGGTAGAAGGAGGGTCACAAGCCAAGTGTGGACTTCACTTAGTAAGTGATACAGAAACATGGAGAATGTGTACACAATGTTGAGTTTGCATTGTTGAAAGGTCACCCTGGCTGCACGGTGGACGATGTGTCAGTCAGGTGGAAGGTGAAAGGCAGGTTGTTAAGCAGCTTAAGTGAGGAAAGAGAGGTATTTGAACCAGGTTGAAGGTGATGGGTTTTGTGGAGAGAAGCAGATGTTTTTGGATTATGTTAGGATGGAGAACGGAGGGTTCATGGGTATGGATACGGAACAGGGAATCAAGAATGACAGCTAGTTTTAGCATGGTAAGCCAGGTCTACAACAGGGCAACTGATGGAGGAAATACAGAAAGGCAGGCCTTCCAAGGCTTATGCAGAGTCATGGAGAGAGTGGCAGTGGTAATAGTTCAGGCCACTAGTGAATCCAGGAGATAGCATGTGGTGCTTTTCAGCAGCCAGACTGGGCATCTTACTAAACATTATGTGTGTGGTCAGGGGTTAGAGAAGTCTGCAGACAGGTGTCAGGGGCACCTGAGGTGTGTGCAGGGGATCTAAAGGGAGGCAAGTAGGAAGGTGAGGTCAGGGTAAATAGAGGCCTTAGATGCGTTGAGGACTTGGCAGGCATTGCAAGGACTTGGGCATGTAGTTTGGATGTAATGGGAAGCTGACCATCACAGAGATCTGAGCCTCTGGTCTACCTTTTACCCATTTTCTCATCTGTAAAATGGGGTTAATACTAGTAACTTGTAGAGTTGTGAGAATTTCAGGAGAGTTTAGCAATTATTTATATTGTATTGTATTATATTATTTATATTATATTTATTATGTTATATTATATTATATTACATTACATATTATATATTTACCACCTGTACTAAAATCTTCAGTAAGCACAGGATTTACTGAGGAGTGACTTGATCTCACTTGTGTAATAAGATCCCTCTGGCTGTGGTTTTGAGAAGAGAGAAGAGGTCAAAGACAGAAATAAGGAACCCCATTGGGAGCCATTGTGCTGGTTCGGGTGAGAAAGGATGGCGTCTTGGGACCAAGGGGGACTGTGGATGCAGCTAAACATGCAGGCTTTGTATAGGTACAGCTCATGGGATTGGCTGGCAGAATAGATGAGAAGTCAGAGAGAAAGACAGGAGTCAGGAATAAGAATTGGGAAGCTTTGCTTTTGTTTTGCCTTTAACATTATACGTTGTTAGAAGGACAACTGACGGATCTTTAAAAAAAGAAGTCACTATTTCAGTTACTACCGCCAACAGACACTGCACAGTGGCCCCCATCTCCCTATTCTCCTGCCACTTTTCTCATGGGGCTCAGACCTGACTGGAAGGTGATGGGGCCCAGAGGCCAGTCTGTGAATGAGGGAGACCTGCCGGACTCAGGATTTCTCATCCCTCCTTTTCTGGTTTCCTATGGCTGCTATAACAAATGATCACAGACTCAGCATTTTAAAGCAGTAAGAATTTTGGATATCAAGAGCTAAAACTGAAGTGTGAGCAGGCCTGTATTTCTTCTGGAGGTCCCAGGGGAGGATCCATTTTCTTACCTTTTCCAGCTTCTGGAGTCTCCCACACCCCTTGGCTTGTGGTTCCTTCTGTCTTCAAAGCACATTCCCCAACCTCTGATTCCATTATCACATTTCCTTTTTCTCATATCTGACATCTTCTAAGCGCACCTGCGGTAACACCGTGCCTACCTAGATCATTCAGTTTGATCTCTCCGTCTCAAAATCCTTCATTTAATCACACCCACAAAGTTCTTTGTGCCATATAAGGTAACATATTTACCAGTTCTGGGGATTAGGATGTGGATATCTTCGGGGGGGGGGGGTGTGCATTATTCTGTCTACCACATTTCCAATGGCCATTGCTTTCTTACTCAGTTGGGCTCCTTACCCATCTCTCTTTTTTCTGTGAGCATCAAGGCTCATTAGTATTCCTGCAAATGGGTCCAGCCCATAATTTTGTCTCACATGCCTGATTCTCCCTTAGCCTTAAGCTGAGAACTATGATCTGTGACCTGTACGTTAATTAACCCATGTAACTCTATTGGTTGATGTACATTGTGCATGTAGTTTAGTGCTTGCCACATAAGAAGCAACTACAAATATAGAATTCAGTCTATTCTTGCAATCTATAAATATAATTTTGAATCATGATTCTGTCACTTTGCTTGTGAGCTAACTCTTGGTCTGCACCATCTGCAAATTTGATAAACCACATCTCTCAGGTCCTCATTCCCATTGTTGATAAAAATGCTTACCCAGAGGCTCTGGCTTGGCTTTCCAATAGCTCATTGCCTGTGTGTTATATTTTTCAGAGGAAGTCTACACACATCATTGCAGTTAATTCTTCTCTTCCAATAATTTGTGGCTAATCATTTATCATTCAGCATTTGCTAAGTCTGCTATGTGCAAGGAAACCCGTGTCGATTAAATTATAAACTACAAACAGAAGACTTGCTTCCAGGTAGCTTAAGAATCCACTCAGAAGGTATGGACATTACACACATGGCTGCTCCATTTGTTACCAATCTGGGGCAAATGGGTGAATCAGTCATAAATCTAAGTCATGCCCACATTCCTTACCTTCTCTTTACAGTTGACTGAACACAATGCTATACTCAGTCTCAGCAATTCTCAGCCCATCAGTCTAGAACCTTAAATAAGCAGAAGAATTTGCTTACCGTCACTTTTTTTTAGTGAACCCATGTTACCTCCTAAGGATCACCCTTGCTCCTTCCGAGTGGTTTCAAGCTATCCATTAGCAATGTGCTGTAGAAGAGGCATCGGACATCATGCTTAGCATTTCATGGTGGGTAGCATCCACCCTGTTTACAGTTACCCAGTTCCACGTGTTTTACCTTCTCTCCTGTTAACCTGAAATTGCTCGTAAATCACTGTATCTAATTCTGCAGTCTCCATGCTTGCAAGACTTTATGGTACATGGGACACAACTGGCGAGTCCAGATTATTAATTTCAATTAGATTAGGAGCTGTGCCTGTACGGCCAATGGTAGTCAAATAGTAGAGGGACTGATCTCAGATGTGCCATTTATCTAATTCCAATGTTACATAAGTTTATGATTTGTTTATGACACAGACCATGACTTCTTTTGCCACCAGTCTTCCCCCCCCCCCCCCCCCCGAACTTCCCATATATGATAATTTCCATTCTCCTTATTGTTGTTTGAGGTTATTCTCGTGGGGAGAACGTTCAAAAAGCCAATTAGAATGGTTAAATCCTTCCCTCTCTTTCCCCCTGCAAACTTGATTTTCAGTGTATTATAGACAAACTCTTTTCTTGACTCTTGGAAACACAAGTAGGAGAACATGAAAATATGGCAAATGCTTTAAAAAAGAAATAAGCACTTTCTCTTCTGGTTAGAAAGATAAATGTTGGTCAGTAAAGTTAAATAAATGTTATACCTGTTTTAAGAGAGGTATTGACTATGGGATGCAAGAGCTACCCTAATTAAAATTGGCTGTTGGAGTGGTAATGTAGTATCTTGAGTTGCTAGTGAAATTATTTTCCTTTTTTTCGTTACACCTTCTTTATATTGGACTATGTTATACTACCAATAGCAGCAAACCCCAAATACCTGGAAGATGCAGTGTACTGCCCTTCACTGGCATCTTGAAGAAAACAAATATTTAATTCCCTCCTACATGTTGCAGAATTGAGCTTCTTCTAAAATGCACTTCAGGGGTGCCTGGGTGGCTCAGCTGGTTAAATGTCCGACTTCGGCTCAGGTAATGATCTCACAGTTTGTGACTTCAAGCCCTGCTTCAGGCTCTGTGCTTACAGCTCAGAGCCTGGAGCCTGCTTCAGATTCTGTGTGTGTGTGTGTCTCTGTCTCTGTCTCTCTGTCTCTCTCTGTCTCTCTGTCTCTCTCTCTCTCTCTCTCTCTCTCTCTCTCTCTCTCAAAAGTAAATAAACATATGGGGTGCCTGGGTGGCTCAGTCGGCTGAGCGGCTGAGCATCTGACTTTGGCTTAGATAATGATCTCACAGCTGGTGAGTTCAAGCCCCGTGTTGGGCTCTGTGCTGCCAGCTCAGAGTCTGGAACCTGCTTCAGATTCTGTGTCTCCCTCTCTCTCTGCCCCTCCCCCCTCACACTCTGGCTCTGTCTCAAAAAGAAACATTAAAATTGTTTTTAAAAAACTCTCTAAACAATTTTGCCAGTATCCTGCATGTTTTTCATCTACTTTTTTAAAACTAGGTTTTAAAAACCTAGTTTATTCACCAAATAGGTTCAAGTTTGAATATTGTTTTCTTTTAGGGAAACAATGGTCATCCCTTTACCTATTGCCGTAATTGCAATCAATTAATAATTTCTTTCTGTCATTACTTCTGTTAGACTGTAAGCTACTTGAGGAGAGAGTTGGTAACTCATATCCCCCAAGCCACATTGAGCAACTGCATTATAGTGGGAACTCAATGAATATTTGTTGAATGAACGAAAATAAACACAAAACAGTACATTCATTCTGAACAGTCAGGCTATGGGAAGAGTCACATTTGTGTAGGGAGTGTACAGAGGTCGTGGCATTTAAACAAACTGACAACGGAGGGGGGGGGGATTTATTACACATTTTCTCTCTAGTTGTGGGCATGATCCTGCTTTAGTCCCGCAAGCCCAGAAACAGAAATGTCTATTTTTGAGTTGCTATATATAGAGAGAAGAAACAGTCCCTCTGAATGTGGAGTTACTCAGTATTTTTGGCTCTTTGGCTATTTTCAAGGTTCTTCATCTGGACTTAAAAACCAAATTAATAGGCTATCGTTTCCTCTCATCTTTTACACAGACACTATTTTGGGAGCAGATACATCACCCCAGCCACATCAGTGAACAGACTGTTTTCACTCTTGTAACACGAATGGTCACCCAAAGCATCTTCTCTCTCATGCTCCAGTAATTCACTACTGACCTGCATTGACTTTATTTACTTTTATTAATTTAAGCTAAGTGAATTTTATTTTCTATGAGTGTCTGTGTGAAACTAAGCACAGAAAACCTGTTTGTGCTTAACTCATTTTGTTTGCATCTTCCAAGCCCAAGTTGCTCTCTGGTTTTGGTTTTTGTTTAGTTGTAAGTTGTGCTTGATCAGTGTCCTCAGCACCAAATTTGACAACTAGAAGTGCTTCATAACTCACTGATGCCATTTCAGCCCCATTTATTAGGATTGCCAGGAATTGTCCTTCTTTTGGAGCCACAGACCAGCCGTTTCTGTAGATAGTATGTGAGTGAGACTCTTCAGACAGGACAGGGAAGCTTCCAGCCTCCTGATCTGGACTCTTGAGTTAGGAAACTGTGACTGGGCCCAGTTCCTCTGCTGTTAACTCTGGGGGAGTGCCTGGGTTAAGAGAGCTTCTGTTTATACTGATGTCTCATCAAAAACCATGCCACTTATGAATTCCCATCAATGTCTTTGATAAACCCAAGTTGGAAGGAAATAAAAAAAAGACTCACAATCTACTAACTGCTAGTTATCTAATAGGTAGAATTTAATAAATGCCACACACTGTGCTAAATGCTTCACAGGCATTATCTTAGTTTGATCCTTAGACAAACCTGTTTGAGATATATGTTTGTTCCCCTTTTAAAGATGAGGAGTGTGAGGCTCATAAAGGGTGACTTTTACCTGTTCAAGCTGCTCAGCTAATAAGTGGTGAAATTTGGGATTCATACCCAGGCAATATGGTTTCCATGCCTTTCTCCACAGGCTGCTGCTTCTCAGCTTCAGGAATATGGCCAGAATGCCATGTGAAGTTCTGTAAGTTAGTTCTTTAGACTATCCAGGTTTCATAGTAGCCTGGGATCCTTAGGAGTGAATTGCTTTCACTGTTTTTAATTAACCTTAGGACTTACCCAGTGTATCAAGTTTCTTACAGTCCCTTCTCCTGCTCTAACTTCTTAAAATCCTCTGAGTTGAGGTTGGTGTTATTTGGTCACATACGAGGAGGTCAAAATCAAGAAGTAGATGTTTAGGCATTCAGTAGAGATTTACTGAGCACTATACAAGAGCTTTAGCTTAGGTGTAAGCAACTCAATGACGACAGAGGCATGGATTGTACCATCAAGGACCCCAGGCATCATGTTACACTCCCCACTGTATCTGCAGTTCTTAGCACTGTGCATGGCTCTGGGTTGGTCATTTGTAAATATTTACTAAGTTTCGCAACTGATGATGTGGCCAGTGGATGACTATTGGTGAAGGGCATTTTTTCTTTCTTTCTTTTTTTAATTTTTAATTTTTTTTTTGCTGATTGTGACTTCAAATTCTGCACTCTTAGAACATTCTGAGCTTTTGTAGGTTTGAGAGGTATCCTGGAAACTGACCCCAGATGAAAATTAATCCTGCCCATTTTTATAGGAAAGCTGTGTTATAAAAACCCATGTGTTCAAGGGCAGCTAGGTCCTACCCGAGCCCGCCAATGCCTCTTGCAGTCTGAAGGCTGTGTTCTCATTGAGGTCAGCCACGTACTAAGAAGGAGGATGAGACTACAGGACGGTCAGGGCAGATAGCACATCCTTCAGTCTCCGATGAAAGATGCAAATGAAAACCGCCGTCATGAAGGTATAATCAAACACCATCCACCCACGTTAATGTAGATTGTCAGGACAGCCAACCTCTCCTTCCCTGGGAGTCTGACAGGCGTGATTAACATGCTGTGAGCTCGGCAGAAATCACTGTGGCTCTTACCTTGGGCTGTGCCTCTGCTTAGGCCCTGAAGAAATGTCCAGGCAAGTGATGGGATTGTGGAAGAATGAGAGCTATCCACTGCCTGCCTCCAGCCCCTGCCCTTTGCATATTTGGCTGGCCAGGTTATCCAACTTGTAATTTGGTGAGGGGGAGGTGTTGACTGGAGCTCAAGGCAATATACCCTCCCTGATTCTTTCACAAATTGTTTCCCCAAACCACTATTCTCCTGAGTGTGTCTCAGAACTACTTTCAGTTGCTAAGCAACCCACAAGCAGCTCCAGCCCACAATATTTCATAGACGTGTAGGCATGTTCTTTGGGGGTGCTTCCCCAGTCTCCCTTTCCCCCAGAGCTACCACTTCACAAGCTCCTGCCTTCTGTTTTGCATACATGTCTGAATGGACCAAGGTGAACATCATCTAATCCAAGTGCATCTCACATGTCGCCCAGACCACCAGGTCAATCTGATTCCCTCTCAAAAATTTCAATGGAGAGATAAGACCAATACTCAGAAAGTGTTGAACTAAAACATTGTGTAAACTTGGGACTCAGGTGGCCATGTTCAAATACATGCATGTTGATGAGCATGCAGAAGCATTTAGTCCACAGCATGAAGTAGGATATTGGAGAGGAGAGGAGGGAGAGGAGAATCCTGGGATGTGAGGGAATATGGAGAGTACATGTCTCATGTCTGCAGGAAAGTTGGGCTGATCTGTGTTTGAGGTTTGTCTGGAAGAATACGGGAGGTAAGGGGCTGGAGGGCATGTGCCAGGGAGTAGTTTATGCCTTGGCCTTTGGCATTTAGGCTGAGAAATTTGGAAAGAGGAGATACGTGAAATTAGTGGTAGGATCAAGGGTCTGGAGACATCAACAAGATTGGACAAGTGTGGTAATGAGCAGAATGAATGACCTAGAAAGATAGAAAGTAACACTCAGAACCTGAGATCCTTAGGTTTCAGAGGTGGTAAGAAGGTCACGGGTAGGTCCATTCAGTATGTGACTGAGGCAGAGTAGAGGATATTAATTAGAATTAATGATGGGAAAGACATGGGAGGCCAGAATGTTGGATGGTGACCAGTCGTGGTGGCTCAGAGGCACTAAGCCAACTGCTAATGTCACTGAGGGGGGATGACTGGGGTTGAGTGGGTGGCAGCCATGTCAGTGAGGGGGGATGACTGGGGTTGAGTGGGTGGCAGCCATGTCAGTGAGGGGGGATGACTGGGGTTGAGTGGATGATAGCCATAAGGTGGGATAGGTTTAATAAAGTCTGATGACATGTCTTTCGAGTGAGCCAGGATTCTGAAAGAAGAAGGGGAAGAGAGAGCGTAAGTGGGAAATAAATAGGACTCAGAAGTCCTGAGGGAGCTGGTTGTCTCCTGTGTATGCCGCTTCCTTACAGTCCTGTGCTGGACTCTCTCTCTCCAATTCTGTGCTTGTCAGCTTCATTTTCTTTCATTTCTGATTGCCTGTCTTACATAGCAAGAATGCAGCCCCAGTTTTACATTTCATAGCTTTGACCCCTGGAGAAAGATGGACTCAAAGCTCTGTCTCGCTCCAAGACTAGGGAAGGGAGTCTTGATACATACTCTTGATTCAGCCACTGGTGGGCAGGTGTGGATCATATATTACCAGTAGGGTGACTCTCTGTCAATAGGGTTAATTCCTAGAAAGATCCTATCTGCTGACAATTTCACATGTTTGCAGAACAACTTTCAAAAATTGGCCAAGCAATTCACAGGCTTGGTCTACAAGTTCTTTGGTTCCTTAAGGCTAATTATCTACCAAACTGCTCTCACAAACTGCCAAGTGATAGAAACAGTTAATGCTGTCCTACCGTGAAACATCTGGGTGGGAGAGCAGGGGACAGGGGTTGACTTTAGTGGTAGCCTCTCAGAAGTTTTCCTGTGTGGCACTTTAGTGCTTTAAGAGGTAGCATTTAAAGGAGAGTGATTGAATATTCGTATTTATAGTTAGAAATGAATACTCTTCTGTTTTCCCCCTAGAAACCCTCTTAGTGAATCCTTTTTTTTTCTTTTGATATGCAGAAGTTATTGAAAAACGAGTCTCCTTTTGTCTTTGAAGTTCCCAACAATTCAAGCTTTGTTTCCATGATGTGTTTTCACATACCCACCCTGCTTCATTAGGTAGACATGGCTGGGAGGGCATTTTTTAACAGAGGGGTTCTCAAACATTGGAATCCAATAAAAAGACACATTCCTGAGTCCCACCCTCAGAGCTTCTGATTCTGAAATGGGTTCCAAACATCAGTATTTGGAACAAGAGCCTGGCAATTCTGCAGGACAGGAAAATAGTGCTTTAACATTTCATTAGAAAGGAACCTGTCAACCAGTTTTCAGTCCCTGGATTTCCCCAGAATTTTGTCACGTGGTCTTCACATAGATATGGGCAAGCCGTTGTTGGTTCTTCTATCCACAGCAAGGAAAGTTGTATTCATGTTATGCCAAACCCTGTCCAACTCAGAAGAAGTGTGAAGGCCTCCTTTTCTTCCTTTCCTCCTGCAAAATCCCCCCATCCTACCTTCTCATCTCCCCACTTCTTTCTACTACAACAATGAGAGAAAAACTGAAATAAACAAAAATGTTCCTTCTTTTATGAAAAGGTTCCTTCTGCTGCTAATCTTTCCATCCTCCCCACCCCCATCCTAGTCAAGTATGCCTTGTTTAGGAGGTTTTGCATTGTTTTGCTTTTTCCTTGTGAAGCATTTATCCCAGAAACTCTCTAGTGCACAAGGACCTTTCTGAAAATCTCTCAAGGATGTAAGCGGGAGCCTTAACAATGCTTGAAAATGCCCAGTGTGCTCAGTAACTTCTCTCCCACAGGTAAAGGACGTCCTCACAAGCTTGTAGATGAGAGCCTCTAAGATGCACTTGTTACCAAGGACACAATTTTAATCAGTGATTTGTAAAGCTGAAGTGATAGGGGAAAATGTTCCTTCATTTATTAATTCATTCTCTAATTTGTGTCATCCGTCATCCATCCATCCAACAAACAATCCATCTACCTATCCAGTCATCCATCCATCCATCCATCTATCCATCCATCCATCCATCTATCCATCCATCCATCCATCCATCCATCCATCCATCCATCCATCCAGTTAATGCTATTGAATGCCCATGTATCTGGCTAGAACCAAAAGTGATTATTTGAACAGTGTTGACACTTAAGAAACTCCTGGTGTAGTGGTAGAAACATATACGTAAACAGATTGTGTATAATGTACTGGTCCTTGGTAGCAGAGATACTCACAAGGTATCATGTGAAGTGAAGAAGGTATTCTGCTCTCTCAGTCTCTCATCTTAGTGTGGACCACAATTAAACTCAAATGTGCGTTTCTTTACTTGGTTTTTCACTTTCCCCAGGCACATTGTAAACTCCACAAAGCAAGGATGACATCTTCTTTATTCAACATGCTTCCCCCAGTACTAGACACAATGCATGGTGTGTTGCAGGCACTCAAGGGCTCAGAAAGCAATGTCCCAGGCAGAAGGCACAATAAGAGGAAAATGTCAAAGAGGAAAAAAGATAGGTCTGTGGTGCAGAGCAAATGAAGGATGTGAGGAGTGCCAGGGAAGGGACAAAAAGTACCTTAATTTTATTAAAGGGTAAAATGCAGGGTTAGAGCCAGCAGAATACTAAAAAATGACAGTTCCCATATGATCTGATGAGCCGGGGCTTTGCCATTTGTGGGAATGGGGACTCGCATGAAGTTTTTTTTAAATTTATTTTAAAAAAATTTTAATGTTTATTTATTTCTGAGACAGAGACAGAGCATGCTCGAGGGAGGGGCAGAGAGAGAGAGAGAGAGAGAGAGAGAGAGACAGAGAGAGAGACAGAGAGAGAGACAGAGAGACAGAGAGTCCTAAGCAGGCTCCAGGCTCTGAGGTGTCAGCACAGAGCCCGATGCGGGGCTCAAACTCACAGACTGTGAGATTATGACCTGAGCTGAAGTCGGCCGCTCAACTGACTGAGCCACCCAGGTGCCCCTCACATGAAGCAGAAGAAAGGATAACTGGATTATCATTTTCCACCTGTTTCTCTGGAGGCTGAGGGGAAAATGGATCTGAGGGAGATTGAAGCCAGGGGAGAAGTCAGGAAGCCAAGGTACACACTTCAGGCTGATAAGATTCCAGTAGACATATGTGGGAGACATTCATGGCCAAGGCTGCTGAGAGTGAGGGGCAAGAAGAGTGGTTTGGAATGACCTGCAGAGTTCCACCTTCAGGTGATGGGGTGGCTGGAGGTGCATCAACAGAGAAAGTGAGAACAAGAAATATGAGCCATCAGAAATGATGAATTTGGTGTGGGATTTTCTGGGTAATCATTCAGGGGCTTATGGGATATCACACAGAGCTATCTGGTTAACCATTGTGTTTATTGTGTTTATACATCAGGGAAAAACTCTCTCTGTGCTCGGGCTGTAGCATTGACATCAACAGGCTGGATGTGATTTAACCCATTATCATAGTCAGTACCACATGAGAGTATGTGTAGACTGAGATGAACAAAGCATTCTGGTGGGGGCCAGGAAAGCCCAGAGCATTGGAAATATCCTGCCAGCCTATCAAATCAGCTTCTGAGCTCTTTGAAGGTAAGGCTCATTTGATTTATCATCCTTATTAGCGAATACAGCATCTTACCCATAGTAATGCTTAAAAAATATTTGTGGTTTCTGGACTATTTGTCAAAAGTTTAAAGATTCCCAGATGAATAATTTCAAAGAATCGGGGAATTTGGCTTAAACTGTATTGTTTTTATAAAATGATACATTTTAAAAACTAAAAAAAAAAATTCTTATGGGAGAGGCACACTAGTAACCTAGGAGCATTTTGGAATACTTTCTTTACTTGGCAGCTATGTATTAATGCCTTCTCTGTTCCAGTGGTGAGTGAGGCACACTGTGGGAGTAGAGCTGGGAGGGAATGATGGCCAATTACTTAAGGTTAGGGAGACTTAGTTGGCCTGATATGTAAAAGAGGGATAAGAATGTCTGCTTTTTAGCATCACTTATTCTTGCTAGTTATGTTTACTGTACAAAGCTACTTATACTTACTATATATAATATCCTAACTATACTTAAAGTCTGGAATGTGGTAAGGGCTGAAGGAAAACTAAACAGACAGGCATCATGATGGAATCATGATTACTTTACCTGTGCTACTTTGAAACAGCACATGCTGGAAGAGAGTTTAATGAGAGCTAAAAGTGTCCCGATTTCCCAAACCATTGCCAAACTGGGAGGCACACAGCCCTGCCTAGAATACTAATAAGTAAGGGTTTGTTTTTTTCCTGTGATTTTCTTTTTCCGGGAGTGAAAAATGTGTTTTCACTCTTTGTCATTTTAATTAAATCAAGTCTAGGAAAACATAAAACGCGAATCACATTCCTTTTCAACAGGAAAACTTTGAAAACTGTGCACCAGATTGCAAACTGTTAAAATTCATTCATTAAAAGTTCATGGTCTATTGGACTTTTTTTCCTTCAAGCATTACATTATGTACATTTCCTATCTGTGTTTATGTGACAGATTGTCTAACAGATTTCTTGTACAGTAGAGTTATATAGTCTGCCAGAAAGGCCTGGTTTGGAACCTGTGGCAATCAGTGAAATGGATTTGGAAATGTCATCTTGCTATCTAGTGGATAATTTAGTAATAATGGCCTAACAGATCCCTCAAGACCAACAATTATATACCTGTTTGAAGTTAATTGGACTATGCAGAAATGGGAGTTATATGAATTATATGTTATAAAAATTTGGTAGGCGTTGAATGGACTGACAGCACATTCTGGAACCTAGTATTGACTTTCAATCATTTTAATGTGCAGGCAGCAGTCGCCAGAATCCTTGGCTGTGGTTGTCTATCAGGGAAAAAGCGCCCATTTTTTGGACCATGTGCTAATTCTGTGTGTAGCCCCTTGAATGTGCATGTGTATTGTACATCTCTACATGCATGGACAAATCACATATTTATTTACACCTAAAGTTTGCTAATACCGAGCGTGAAAATTAGAATTCATAATCCAGATTTCTAAACCAGCCTTTATGCTATACCAAATGACTCTTAAGAGTTATGGGAAGGCTTTTATTTTTAGCAGTCAGTAAATTAAACCTTTTATTCATCATTCTGAAAGATGACGGTGAAGAGAACATCCGTTCTTTTTAATTTCAGGAAGGAGAAAAGGCAGCCATCCGATCACAGAGGGAACCCAAGTGATAGGGCTCATTCAGGAGGATGGCTTTACACATTTTTGTCACCCTCCTGTGAGTTAATTGGTCATCTCTGCTACCATAACAAGATATTACCGACAATACTAGGTGTCCCCCACCCCAATCCCCTGCCCCAGTCCCTCTCCCAATTTAAGCACCGTTGTTGGAGGAGTATTGTATTCTGGTTGCAAAGTTATTTCCCTAACTCAATACACTTTCTCTGAATAATTTTTTTATAAGGTACATCTGATCAGGGTTTCTCAACCGTGGCACTTTTGACATCTTAGGCCTGATGATGTTGTTTGGGTGGATACATTCCTGTGCATTGGAAAATGTTGCACAGCTCCTGGATTTTCTAACCAGTAGCCCTCCCTTTACTTGTGAAAACCAGATGTCACCTGGCGGACAAAAATCACCCCCGTTGAGAGGCTTTGCTGTGTACTCACAGTGCTGTTATTTGGGCTATCATTAAAAAAAAATTAAGCATATATGCTCACATCGGATGCATTCTGCAGTGTGTGTGTGCATGTGTGCGTGTGTGTGCCTTCAGCCTTTTCATCGTATTACCTGTTTCCCAAATGCAAAGTACATTTGTAGCCTCTATTTTTGTACTGGCTCTATGTAACATATTTAATTTTGAGTGCAGAGAAAGCAGCCATTTACAGTCATTTTAAATTTGATAAAGATTTAATGAGAGTGGAAAAAAAGACATACATTTCCATAAACTAATTTCAGCAGATGTGTGGATGGTTTTATATGAAACCACAATGAAAGAGAAGGTAGGGAGGCATTGTTAGGATAGAAAGATGTAAAGTCCTATATTTCTGTCATTGCAAGTATACTGTATGTTGTGCAGGCCTGGAATCAGAAGGGTAAAGCATCCTTACAACCCTGCATGAATGTCATAAGAGAGGAAAAAAAAGCTTTTGCAGAGGTAAAATGCAGCGTATAAAATACAATAGCTTCACTAGATGGTTGTACATTAAAGTCTCAGAATTAAATTATTCTGTCATCAAGCCATTCATAAAGAAACCATGTTCATTTCTCATGTCTGCCCCTATTGCCTTCTGTGGAGCGTTTGACACTTCAAAGGCCTGAAATGTAACAATTATTTTTGCAGGACTTGCAGTGGTTTTGTTTTGGGGTAGAACATTCCAGGTTGTGAGCTTCTTTGGAGGGCGGGCATATGGTTAGGTGTTGTTAAAGGCTCTAGGTAACATTTGTTTTCTGTTGACGGTGGCTAAGAGCAGAGTGGTTTTATTTTCTTGTAAACAGCTTCCTCCTTTCCGTTAGCTGAATCAGAGGATTTATTACCCCTTTGACTGCACACAGAGCCTTATGATGTGTGCTGGTCCATGGATGAGTAGCATGAAGAGGAAAAGTCCTCCCATCTTTTGGTGTCCAGCATTAACAGTGGGTTAAATTTCTAATACAGAATTCTAGTGTCGTTTAAGAGTGATTCTACATGATTTAAATTCAAGCATACAGGAAAGGAAGAGTACATGGGAACCCATACTTAATTAGCCACATAATGTGGTTCCTATCAGGTTCTTGCTAATGATGAAGGTGGCTTGGCCTCACTGCCCCCTGAACCAGAAAGAAGGTGAGTATGAGAAGCAGTATTTCCGGAGGATTTTGAGAAAGCTATGTTTTCTATCCATTCCTCCAGCTATTGGAAAAGTGAGCGCTAAGGGTGCTAGGTCAGCAGAGATTTGGTGCGTGCATTGGATTGCATTAGTTCCTTCCTAGAACTCCTTTTATTAGATTGTAGTTTGGGGTAATACAAGGACCCCATGTCCAAGGATGTGGCAAGAAATAGAAATGTCCTCTGTGCCACTGTGAGGATGTGTCCTGGGTACTTACATTTCAAGTAACAGAAAGCACAGGGGCTAAAAATGCAAATGCCACCATGTTATCAGACTGCCCTGGGTCCAAACCCCAACTCTGCTTCTTAACTACAGCATTTCTCTTGACTCTGGTAAGCACATTTTCTCATCCGTGATACGAGGGATATGTTAGTGAGTGCCTGCATCGTGTATTGTGAGGCTCTCCTTACACACAACGATGCAATCAGGTGTAGCCTGAGTTCTCAGGTGATAGTGGCTGTCATATTTGTTACACAGCAAAATTTCCTTCTGCTTCTTGTTTGAATAATTATGATAAAATTGAATCATTGGTTCATCTTCGTAATATAGGTATTGTGTAAATTAATGATAAGATTCCCCTCTGTGTTGATTAGTAGGAAAATCCAGACAAAACTTTTTTGGCTCTCACATAGTGAACAGAGAGGGTCTTGTGTGTTCATATTAATGGAATTCCTGGCATCAGTATGTTTCCTGCCCCCACTTTCACTTCTTCCATTTTATCCCCTATTAACAAGATAAATACACCTATTTTATTTTGTTGTATTGTGTTTGTCAGGATGAGCCGATTTAATCCTTCCTGGACCCAAGGTGGCAGGGGAATGAGTAATAAATAGATCAGAAATAAATGTAACCCCTGAAATATTGATCTGGTCTTATTCTTTATATCCCTTAAACAACAGGGGCCACAAACTCAAATATCCAGGCAGAGAGTGTCAATGAGAAACATAGGCTTAGTTTAAGTCAGCAAGACTTGGTGGGAGCTGTTATAAGCAGACGGAGTATTTTCCGTCCTCCTCCCAGGATCCCCCACCCTGGAGAATCTCAACCACCCCATTCCTGCCCTTCTTTCCTCAAGCCCACCTCTTCAGATTCAACATGGTGCTCCTTCAACTAACACAGATACTTGCTAGTTTTGCTCAAACTGTGCATATTGTTATCTTTTTCTTTTCTTTCTTTTGTTTTGAAGCAAATGACTATGTATGGAGTGGCCTAAGAATAGATCTTACACAAAGCTTTCTGTGGATGTGAAATAATAATAATTAATGATTGTGGGGATTATCAACATTCGAAATAAAGGTAGCTGACAAATGGAGCATTAGGTGTATTCTGATTAACTCTGTGGCATGCTTCTGATTTTTTTTTTTTTACAGTTAGGTACTATTATCAGTGAGACTGTGGAGACACAAGGAGACAGTCTCACTCACCCTGGCCAAAGACCATTCGTTTTTGTGTCTACCTCTTGGCATCTTGGTGTGCTGCCAAGCAGGGCACTGTACCTTCTGGCTGGTGTGACCACCTTCACCTGGAAGGATTTCCTGACCCTATAAACTAGATACTTCTTGGTCACCTTCCAAGATTCAGCTCACTGGTATCACCTGCCTTGGAAACCTTCCCTGTTCAGCCCACTGGGTTAGACACCTCCCCTCTGTCTCTCAGCCCACACAGCACCAAAGACAGGGCATGTGCAGATGGTGACAGAGCTGTGTCCCACAGGCCTCTGCCTGCCATCATTCCGTGCCTCCAGTGCCATCTTCTGTAGGCAACGGTGCTTGGAGAGCAGAGAAGACCCTCTGGGAAGCATCCCCCAGGGATCAAATGATGCCAGAAGCAAACCTTGGCTATAGGGGGTTAACAGTTTGGCCTCGGCAGGACGATTGTTTGAATGTGAATCCTACTGTTCTGTCTTGCTAGCTATGTGATCTTGGGCTAGTTATGAGCCTCTTTGTGTTTAGTTGCCACATCTGTGAAATGAGAAAAATAATTACATCCATCCCACAAGGTTACTGAGTGGATATGAGATGATGATTGTAGAGCTCTTAGCGCAGGGCTTGGCACATAGAAGGTGCTCATTAAATGTTAGTTACTACTCTCCATGATTATTATAGCTTAGGTAGTAATGTTCAATATTGCTTAATGGGGAAACACCTCAGTTGATTAAATTGTTATTCATCTAAATCTTATTTCCTCCTCTTTCATTCCACAGACATCTCTGGGGCACAAAATGGACAAAGCCCCTACCTGTCCAGAGAGTATAATCTCCACCCATGCTGACAAATATGGCTGCCATGAGCCTCAAGTGGCTATTTACATTTACACGTAAATGAATTTAAATGAAATTAAATTAAAAATTCAGTACCACATTTCAAGTGGTTACTAGTCACATGTGGCTAGAGGTGCTCCTATTGGACTATATAGATAGGACATTTCCATCACTGCAGAAAGTTCTTTAGGGCAGTGCTGGTCTAGTGGAAAAGAGAGTTAATAAAAACGTAAACAAGTGTCTGAATTATCTAAGAATGCTGAGAATATGCTTCTTGAAGCCATAATTTCACCTAAATGTTGCGTTATTCTGCCCTGGAGCTGTTAATACTGTCAATTTGGGAAAGTGTGTGTGTGTGTGTGTGTGTGTGTGTGTGTCTCAATAGTGAATAGGTCTTGCTTCTCTCTGTTCTTCTCTTGCTCTCCCTCTTTCCCTTTGTTGTTCCCCACTTGTCCCTTTGTCCCTTTTTTTCTGCTCTCTCACACTCTCCCTCCTTGTATACCATGTACTTTTGTAGGGGAATGAAGTTCTTATTCTTACAGATTCTTAAGTCTGTCAGAGACCCAGGGTCTTAAATCTAACTGCGGCATAATGCCAGGATAGGAGCAGGGAAAAGATGAAACATGGGAGGGAGGTATCATTCCTGCTTAGCGGTGATAGGAAAGGCTGCACAGACAAGGTTTACGCCCAGCCTTGACCTTCAGCAAGACTCTCAGCCTCCTGGTGAGTGACAGGCGAAATGTAAACAGGACCTATCTCTTAGAGGGCAGGAGTTCTATGAATGCAATTATTAATCACTGTGAAGCTGTTGTAAACTATTACCATAAAACAATGACACGCTCCTTTTATTCTCCTAGATCAATATTACTGAAAGGCCTTCCTGTCCCAGGCTTATCGGATAGACGGGCAACTCATATTGCCATAAATATATGATGACTTTTTCATCACGTGTTAACGGTCTTCAGCATTTCAGAAAGCACAAATATGTAGGTGGATGGTACCTGTGTTTGCTAATAGCTGTATTTGTTTTAATTTTATGATTGCCTTTATTCCATCTTTAGTTCTAAAAAGGCTTATGATAAAGGCACTGATTCAGTAAACCATGAGATTATTAAAACAACATAAATCATGTGAGCCTAACAATGGAAGTGGGGGAGAATAATGGTAAGAAAGAAGATGATGGAGGGTAAAAAGTTATACGAAGAAATCATAAGATTTCATTTACTTAAATTTATTAAGAATCTTAAGGCTTTGGGATTTTGATCGACGCCAAGGAGTAGGGAGGAAGATATAAATATGATTAAGACCAGGTTCTTACAAGTAGAGGAAATGGCTTAGAGGTAAAGGCTTGGAGGTAAAGGGAATTATGTATTCTTGGAACAGAAAGTGGATCATTGTGTGTGTATGTGTGTGTGTGTGCACACCTATTTGAGTTTATTGATGATGATGGGGGAAAGCCACAGTCAATGAACCTAGAGATAAGTAAGGACCAGATAACTTAGGGCTCTGTTAAGGCAAGTTAAGGAGTTTAGCTTTTACTCTAAGGACAATTGGGAACCATTGAAGTGGATCAAATTTTCCATTTAGAAAGATAACTCTCCCTGCAGTGTGGAGAATGGATTGCAGTGGAAGGAGACAGGAGAGGAACATCAGTTAGGGGCTGTTGCAGGTGAGAAATGAAGGAAGCTTTGGGTGAGAATAATGGCCATGGGAGTGAAGAGAACAGGGTGGATCTATGAGATATGAGGCGGGACAGTCAATGTACCTTGTGGATTAATTGTGGCTCTCACCTTTCATTTTGGAAGGTTCTACATGGGTGCAGGTAACATTTAATGAGACAGCAGAAGTAGGAGTAGGAGCAAATATTGTGCCTAAGGGAGAAGAAGGCAAATTAAGCTGTAGGTATGATATTTAAGATGTTAGGAAGGCACTTGGGTAAAGTCAGATGTTTGGTAGGCAGTTGACTGTATGAACCTGACACTCAAATGAGTGGGATTAGTGCCATATTTGGAAGATTTGGAGTATATATGGTTTTTAAGTCACTAGAATAGAAGGAGTTATCAAGGTAGAGTTTGGAGTGAGAAGTGAGGAGGACCCAAGATCTCTTTGGATCCCAACATTGACATCAAGAGGTTTCCCAGAGGAGAAAGAAGTCCAAGCACTCTTTAAAAAGTAGGAGTATCAAGGAGAAAATGACACAGCCTGTCTTACGATACTGTAGGGTACCTTGGTGCCGTAAACCATGGCACTGAGTGATTAACTCAAGGGGAACTCATACTGAAAAAAAGATGAGGACCCAGGACTCATCTCTGGGGTCTTGCATTATTTTCAGGTGACCTTGAATTTCTGAAAGTCCCCATGCCATTGTTTTGGTTTGAAATGGAGAGAAACGTGTCTTCAGTGATACACTGTGAATTACTGACTGCTTTTCCAGACATCTCAACTGTAACTTTAATCATCTGAGTGCTCGTTCTTATCACAGTTCCAGCAGTGCCCCAGGACTCATTAAATTGCTGGGGGTATTTGAAGGCATCCCAATTAAGGACCCATTTTATGTGCATAGTCGAAATCCTGGAAATTATTGTCTCATTTGAGACACAGGAGTAGGTGCTGATATCTGCTAGGATGAATGATAATGTGGACCCCAGTGATTTGCTGTCCTTCATCGTTTGATCTGCTTTAATGACCAGAGTGTAAGTCGCCAATTGTTGTGTGCAGATAGGTGTTACAAATGGAGTTGTAAATTCAGTTCCTTAAAAAAAAAAAAGAGTGGGCATGATATTCTCCCCTGCAGTGCAGTTTATAGATGACCCTGGGGCCAAGTGAGATGAAGCCCAGAATGCCCTCTGAGGGATGGAGCGCATGGCCGTGCACATGAGCACACACAGACACAGGTTTAGGTTCTCAAAATTGATATAATTTCTTAGGGGCATGTTTGTAAATGAAGATATAGAAACTATTGACATCCATTGCTGGGGAAGTTTGAGCAAGGGAACTCAAAGTTTTATGCAATTGGATTTTTGTTAGAAATTGTGTATTTCATGTTTCTTAGTACAGAAAAACTATGTCTTATTCTGAGTTCTGGAAAGTCATTTAGAACGTGGAGCTTTTAAGCTGGTTGACATTACTCAGTAACACAGAGGGAAACATTCATGGTAGTTAAGGATTTGGAATCTGCAGAACTATGTCCACAGCTTGACTTTCTTATTTATTATTGGCCTGACCTTGGAAAATATATACTTAATGCCTCTGAGACTCACTTTCTCCATCTTTAAAGCTTCGTTCATTAATTAATTAATTAATTAATTCATTCATTCATTCATTCATTCAGAGAGGGAAAGATAAAGTGTGCAGGGGAAGGGCAGAGAGAGAGGGGGAGAGAGAGAATCCCAACCAGGCTCCGTGTTGTCAGCGGATAGCCCAACGTGAAGCTCGAACTCACGTACAGTGAGATCATGACCTGAGCTAAAATCAAGAGTTGGACATTTAACTGACTGAGCCACCCAGGCTCTTTAAAATGAGGATGGTCGGGGCACCTGGGTGGCTCAGTCGGTTAAGCATCCCCCTTCAGCTCAGGTCATGATCTCACGGTCCGTGAGTTCGAGCCCCGCGTCGGGCTCTGTGCTGACAGCTCAGAGCCTGGAGCCCATTTCAGATTCTGTGTCTCCCTCTCTCTCTGCCCCTCCCCTGTTCATACTCTGTCTCTCTCTGTCTCAAAAATAAGTAAACGTTAAAAAAATTTTTTTAAAATAAATAAATAAAAATAAAATGAGGATGGTCATCCTACCAGATTCAGTGACTTATTAGAAGAATTAAGGGGGAAAAATGTATGAAAATCACATGACATGAGGGATGTAGTAGGTGTAGGACTTTTAACCCATGATTTTGGGTCAGGGTAGAGGAGGCACAATTCAGCCCATAACATAGGTTACCACAGTTTGTATGACCTTGTTCCCATCAGAGATCTTTGAGTCTGTTTTGAGGTTTGGTGTTTTTGTTTTGTTTTGTTTTTGCAAAATGAACAACATTTGGAAATGGAAATTGAAAAAATGAGATACCACTAACACCACTAGAATGGCCAAAATCCAGGACACTGACCACCCCAAATGCTACCACGGATGTGGAGCAACAGGAAACTTTGCTGGTAGAAATACAAAATGGCACAGCTGCTTCAGAAGATAGTTTGGTGGTTTCTTACAACACTCCATACGATCCATCAATTGTTCCCCTTAGTATTTTCTGAAAAAAGTTAAACTTATGTGTATACAGAAACCTGCACGTGGATGTTGACAGCAGCTTTATTCATAATTGCCAAAACTTGGAAAGAGCCAAGATGTGCTTCAGTAGGTGAATGGATTAATAAACTGTGGTACATCCACACAATGGAATATTATTCAGCATGAAATGAAATGTGCTATCAAGTCAAAAAAAGACACACAAGAAACTTAAGAGCCTATTTGTAAGTGAAGGAAGCCAATCTGAAAAGACTGTATACTTTATGGTTGTGACTATATGACCTTCAGGAAAAGGCAAAACTGTGGAGACATTAGAAACATCAGTGGTTGCCAGGGATTAGAGGAGAGGGAGGGAGGAAGGGATGAATAGGTAGAGTACAGAGGATTTTTAGGGAAGTGAAATTAGTCTATGTGATACTATCATGATGGATATGTGTCATTATGCATTTGTCCAACTCCATAGAATGTACTACACCAAGACGGAGCACTCATGTAAATTAGGGACTTTGAATGATAATGATTTGTCAGTATAGGTTCCTTGATTATTGCAAATGTTCCACTCTGGTGGGGATGTGGATAATGGGGGAAGGCTATACATATGTTAGGATATGGAGTATGTGTGAAATCTCTGTACCTCCTTTCAATTTTGCTATGAACCTAAAAGTGTGCTATAAAATAGTCTAAAAATAAAATAAAAACATCTCAATAAATAATCTACCCATAAGACTCATCTAGCTAGGGGAGAAATATTTTATTATAATTTGGAATTTTGGGGTTTTTTTTTTCTTTTTCTCAAAGTATGGAATGACTGCTTCCACTGCGAATTTAATAACTTGATTCTGTTTTGACAACAGTATTTAACAGAAGATTATTTTTTCCAGTGGCAATCTGCAGATTAATCAGGTAATATTAGCTGAATCAAAGAGCTGGGAAGACTGTCCCATTCAAGCTCTCTTTGTGCTTCTGTAGGGGCAATACCATACCCCAGTGCAAGGGTGTATGCAATTATTTCAGCTTTGTGGTAATTATATGGATATTTTAGTTGTTTGGTGCATTTAATTATGCTTTGTTAAGCAGCCCGTATTAACTTTCACTGGGGCAAGCTCCGACTGGATTAATGCCAAGAGACTTGCACATTTAATGTTCCACACAAGGCATTTTCCTGGAGGCAGAGAACAAATGAAAATTGGGCAGAAGGGTTATAAGACCAACTACCTTTCCTCTCTGTTTTAATGTTTAAAAACATTTTTAATTGAAAGTTTCAGAGACAGTTTTATCCTTTTAAAAATCCTTTTTAAAAAATGAATACTTGGCTTTTGGAACCATTAATGCAACACAGAACTGTCTAAAGTAAAATTAATAGATAGCCCCCTCTCTACCTCTCTAATGCCACCCTGGAAGGATGGAATTTCCACTTACACATTGGTGTGTGTGTGTTTGTACTCTCTTCTGTGCTGATACAAAATACATGCTGATAATATGTCTTTTTTTTTTAGTTTTTTAAAACTTGTATTTATTTTTGAGAGACAGAGAGAGATAGAGCACAACTAGGGGAGGAGCAGAGAGAGAGGGAGACACAGAATCCAAAGCAGGCTTCAGGCTCTGAGCTGTCAGCACAGAGCCTAATGTGGGGCTCAAACTCCCAAACTGCGAGATCATGACCCTAGACGAAGTCGGCCACTGAACCAACTGAGCCACCCAGTTGCCCCTAATAATGTGTCTTTTATTTTTTTTTTTTATTTTTTTATTTAAAAAAAATTTTTTTTAACATTTATTTATTTTTGAGACGAAGAGAGACAGAGCATGAACGGGGGAGGGTCAGAGAGAGGGAGACACAGAATCTGAAACAGGTTCCAGGCTCTGAGCTATCAGCACAGAGCCCGACGCGGGGCTCGAACTCACGGAACGTGAGATCATGACCTGAGCCGAAGTCAGCCGCCCAACCAACTGAGCCACCCAGGCGCCCCAATAATGTATCTTTTAAAGATGGGCTCACACTCTACATTTTATTGAATGACGTGCCTCTTTTCACATGGCATGGCCATTTTCCTTACATGTCAATGTTTGATTCCAAGGCCCTGGCTGGCTCAGTCAGAGGAGCTTGGGACTCTTGATCTTGGGGTCGTGAGTTCGAGCCCCACGTTGGGTGTAGTGATTACTTAAATAAGTAAATAAAGTTTAAAGAAGCCTTTTGAGGGGCGCCTGGGTGGCTCATTTGTTTGAGTGCCCAGATGGTGATTGCAGCTCAGGTCATGATCCTGAGGTCATGGGGTCAAGCCCTGTGTCAGGCTCCCCACTGAGTGTGGAGCATGGAGCCTGCTTGGGATTCTCTCTCTATCCCCCGCTCTTCCCATCTCATGTTCTCTCTCTCTCTTTCTCAAAATAAAATAAATCTTAAAAACAACAACTTTTGATTCTGATCCTTCGTAATAGCTGCATAGTGTTCCATAATATGGGCACAGCTATCTGTATTTGTTCAGCTATCCGTATTGATAGCTCTTAGATCATTTCTACTTGGGATTTGTTTGTTTTGTCTCCTCATAAAATAACCATTTGCAACAATAAACATTTTGTAAGTTCCGATACTTTTTCTTTCTATTGGATAGATTCCCAGAACTGAAATAATTAGTGAAAGTTATGCAAATTTTTAGTTTTAACAAATATTACTAGATTTTTACCCAAAAACATTGGAACGGTTTTCAATCTTCCCAACACTATAAACTAACTGGCCAACATCATATATTAGCAATCTTTTAAAAATTACTCAGTATAAGTGTAGCCTATACTATGTTGTTTTAACTTGCATTTTCCCAACTACCTGTGATGCATAATGTCTTTTCTATTGTATGAATCACTGCTTTATAATCCATTTTCAGTTGGTTTATCTTTCTCTTGTTAATTTTTAGAAATTCTTTGTAGGCTATAGCTGTTTACCTTAGTTACACTTGCTATAAATACATGCTATCATTTGCCTTTTGACTCTATCTATAGTGTCTTTTTCCATGTAAAAATTTAATTTTTCAGTGATCACTTCTATTATGGAATTAAGGAGCTATCCTTCCCCTATCCAACTTTTATAAAAATAGCCTCATATTTTCTTATAATAATTTGTACTTTTATGCTTTTTCTTTAGATTTTTCAAGTTACTTGAAATCACTTTCTTTTTTAAAGTAATCTCTACCCCCCAGTGTGAGGCTTGAATTCACGACCTTGAGATCAAGAGTTGCATGCTTTCCTGACTGAGCCAGCCAGGTGCTCTTGAATTTACTTTTTCAAAATGCAGTTTGAAATTTAGCATGCTTTGTTTCTCTTAAAAAGGTTATTCAGCTGACCCAACACCATTTATTCAGTATTTCACCATTTCCACTAACTTGTATGTATACCCCCCCCCCCAACACACACATATACATTATCATTTCTGCCCTCTTTATGTTCCCTTCAACCACTTATTTCCTATTGTGTCTTGGAGTTTTGCTCATGAATGCCCTTCAGCCTTGACATGAAGCTGTCAAATGACCTAGGAAAGACCAGAATTCCTGACATTAAAGTGCTGGGCTGGTAACACTTAGGGTCAGAAACTTTTTGAATCGATGTACTCATGAGGTTTCTTTTGGGTATAAGTGTCAGAAACCCCACCCAAGTTGGTTTCAGCAAAAATGAAGAATACTAACCTTCACAACTGAAAACTCCAGGAATGGCTCTAAGTTTGCTAGGTCCAGAAGCTCAAACTATGTTACTAGGACTGAGTCTCATCTCCCAATCTCCAGACTCTGTTACCACCATGTTTAGGTTGACTCTGCCATTGTAAAATGGGAAGATGGTTACTCACTGCCATAGGTTTTATCTTATTCTCTGAACAGCCTCAATATAAAACCCTGAATCACATGCACATCACTAAAACAATCCCCACTGTCAGAGGAATGTGAGTTCCCCAGTAGCTAGTCTGTCTCACATGCCCTGCTTGAGCTCTGGGGTAGGGTCAACTCTACAAGAACCGTCCAAACTGGCGGCTTATCCTCCCTGGGAGAAGGAGAGCCTCTAAGAAAACATCAAATGTTGTTACTGGAAGGATGGGGTGGCCCCTTAATAATCCCATACTAGTGATGTTCAATACAGCTGATTCATTGTGACTCAAATTTCCGTATTACTTCTGCAAATTCATTCAGCCCTTTAAATGAGTCATTGCTTCATGTTCTACTGTCCCTGCCACTGGCCTTTGATCAGATTTTGGCCCTTGGGGTGAAGGCCTCTCTTTCCGCCAGGTTGGAACGGTAGCTCTGATGGCTGCCTAAATGTTGGCTGTATCTAAATGTTTCTTTCCAGAGAAATACAAATTAAAATAATAATGTGGTAACATTTTTACACCTTGAATTGGCAAAGGTTAACAAAATTGATAGTAACTGATTTTGGTGAGACTGTGAGATAACACAAATCCTCATATACTGATGGTGAAAGTGTAAACCGGTATAGCCTTTGAAAGCTGTATAAAAAGATACAGTTTTAAACAGCATTGCCTCTGTTATTAATTAGGCCTATAGCACAAACGCTTTCAATTGGTTTATCTTTTGAAAATAGCCACACCAGTGCAGAAAAGCATACATGCGAAAGGTTTGAATCAATGTAGCATTTTTATAATATCAAAGTCATATCCAATTTAATGTATATTAGTAGTGGACTGATTACAGAATTGCTGACATTTAAAGAAAGGGCAATTATACATTTGAATACCAAAAAAAAAAAAAAATCTTTCAAGGTAAGGAAAATAGCTCCTCAAGGAAGATTTGGCCTGAAAATCATTGCCATAGTTAGTATTTTGCAAAGGTTTACCCTAGAGTGGGCAGGTCACCTCTTTCGTGCTTTGATTACACCTTCCATATGGATTACAGATCATATTCAAAACATTAATTACTCAGCAACAGCATTAATCACTTCGCTGAATGCATTTCACCTTTTCTCCTTCCCACAATGTTTGTTTAAACCAAGTTGACTGGATAGCAGTGCATTAAAAAGAGGTAATAGTATTTGGCAGAAGGAGATCTGAGCTTCCAAGAGAAGGATTCTGGGGTCGGTTGTTAAGCCATCATTTATTACCTCTGTTACCCCCAGGCAAGGTGCTTAGCAGCTTTGGAAAGTCCATATGCTCTTTTGCAAAATGGGCATAGTAATCAGTCTCTCAGATCTAGCCTGCTTATCATGAACAGTATATAATAGTGAATGTTTGTAAAATGTTCTATAAACCCGAAAGCCCTGGCCACATTCGCCAGTGTTGCTCTCATGGAATTACCTTTTATGACTATGTTCAATCTCTGTCCTCTTATTTCCCACATGAGGAGGTTTTTTACCCAGGCAGAGTGGTTGTCTAACACTCTGTGTTTGCAGAACGAGGCAGAGCAGTTTACTTGGAAAAATAAAAAAATGGTAGAGTGAGTTTTGTTGTTGTTTACTTATTTGTTTTATTTGACAGGGAGATGAAAGGCACACTTTCTATACCTTGTGCCTCTAATGATACTATTCTTCTTTTGACAGTGTAGATGAGCCAGAAAGAGTCAAGATAATGCAGTGCATTTGATTTCATTCTTTACTGGACATCTTTTATTTTCATTTCTGTCCTGAATGAGTCTGGCAGTTGAACTCAGTCCTTGGGTTCCTAGGACTCAGCTTCTAAAATCCACAAGGAAAGTAAATTGGTAGTATCCTCACCTGTGTTTTTAATGCACACTCAGACCAGAGCCTTCTCACTTAAGGAAATACATATGTCTTTAAGTGACATAGATTGGAACATGGCCTTGCTCATTTGTTTCCATGCTTTTGTGCTGAAAGGGCAGAGTACACAAGCTTGCAACAGAGACCATAGGGCTCACAAAACAGAAAATATTGATTCTCTGAGCCTTTATGGAAAAAGATGGTCATATCCTGATTTAGACTGAAGTTTGAGTTGATTCATTGTTACACCAACCAAAAACTTGAAAATTATTTATATTTGTGAGTATGTGTATAACCTTTAAACTTTCTGGCTAATCCTTACTAGAAAAAAAAAAGGAATTAAAAAAATTCCAAAACCATCAGTGGTTATAATCTTCTTCAGTGCATCTTGACATAATTTTATTTTTCAAACATTTTAAACGCCTTCTCTTTCCCAAGGACGGTGTTAGGTACTTTCACATATGTTATTTAATCCCCTCAGCAACCATCTAAATTTGTTGGTATTAAACCCATTTTAGAGGTGAGGAAATGGGTGTTCTGGAGGATTTAAATAACTTGCCAAATTTCTTGGAACTTCACAAAGCCAGAATACAAAGTTAGACGTGTCTGAATTTGAGCTGATGGCTGCTGGGTGGAAGGTGATTGGACTTACCTTCTCTCCACTATCCTGGTGCCAAGTCTATGGGAGGAATCTCTGAGGGAAGGAAACCAAAGGATAAAGAACTAACCTGCAATGGACCCAGGAGGCTTACGTCAGAGTTTCATCTTTTTTATTGTCTTTCTAAGGTATTTTGAACTATGCTGGGCTCTTTTTTTGATGTATATTTATTTATTTATTTAGAGAGAGAGGGAGCGAGAGAGAGGGAATGAGAGTGAATCCCAAACAGGCTCCACGCTGTCAGTACAGACCCCAATGCGGGACCTGAACCCACAAACCATGAGATCACAACCTGAGCGAAGGTCAAGAGTTGGACACTTAACCCACTGAGCCACCCCAGACCCCCGAACTAGGCTAGGCTCTTTGACTTTGAATCATAGCATGCTGTTCAGTGTGGATGCTCATATTTAGGTTCTGGTGATATGAATGTAAAATAAGTGAAGAAAAACATAGAGTCCACTCAGATTGATTTCTAGACAGAGATGTACAGAAACCTGAATAGTCCTTATTTGGGGACCAGTGTTCCCACCCCACATTGACTTTAATATAATTAAATACAGTTGATCTAATCATTTATATCATTTATTTGTATGAATTGTATCTGATAACATAATGAGGTTTAATTCTATTTTAGTTATAATTATTTTAGTTATATTTAATATATGTGTGTATATATATAATAAACCACTTTATTGAGATAGGATTGACATACAAAAAGCTGTACATAATGTACACAGCTTGGTGAGTCTAGAGGTAAGTACATACCTATGAAATCACTGCAATTAAGGCCATAAACTTGTACATCACCACCAAATTTTCCTCCTTTTTTTATATATATTTTTTTCTTTTGTGGTAAGAACACTCATAGATATACCCTCTGAACAAATTTTTAAGTATACAACACAATATTGTTAACTACAGATCCTGTTGTATAGTGTATATCCAGAACTTATTCATGTAACTGAAACTTCATACCTTTTGACCAACATGTCCCCATTCTCTCCCCTGCCCTGCCACACCTCTGGAAACCACTACTCTGCTGTCTGATTCAATGAGGTTGACTATTTTAGACACCTCATAAAAGTGGGATCATGCAGTGTCTGTCCTTCTGTGTCTGGTTTATTTCACTTAGCATAATGTTCCAGTTTCGTCACAGTCTTGCAAATGCAGGGTTTCTTACTTTTTCAGGTCTGAATACTATTCTGTTGTATGCGTGTACTACATTTTCTTCACTTATTCATCCACCATGGACGTTAGGTTGTTTCCATATCTTGGCTATTGTGAATAATGCTAAACATGGGAGTGCAGATATCTGTCTGAGATCTTAATGTCAGTTCCTTTGGATATACAACCTAAAAGTGGGATTGCTGGATCTAATGGAATACTATTCATAATTTTTTGAGGGACCTCCATACTATTTTCCATAGTGGGTGCGCTAGTTTATATTGCCACCAACAGTGTACAAGAGTGCCTTTTTCTCCACATCCTCACCAACACTTTCCTCCTTCTTTCCTTCCTTCCTTCTTTTTCTCTTTTCTTTTTTCTTTTCTTTTCTTTTCTTTTCTTTTCTTTCCTTTCCTTTCCTTTTTTTTTTCTTTCTTTCTTTCTTTCTTTCTTTCTTTCTTTCTTTCTTTCTTTCTTTCTTTCTTTCTTTTTTGATAATGGCCATTCTAACATGTGTGCAGTGATATCTCATTGTGTTTTTTATTTCCCTGGCGATTAGTGATGCTGAACACCTTTTCAATTATTATGGATTAAATGGATTATTATATGTAAAGTGTTGCGGCAACAGCAGGAACTCAAGTTACATTAACATGGTGCTTATTTTTAATAGTGTTGTCGTTGTTATTATAATAATAATTTTTATTACTATTAAATACAATGGTGTACATAAATATCCAGGCAAGGTGACTTTATTGTAGCTGGGTTTCCTAAACTGCAATATTTATACCCCCTAGAACTATATTTTGGTGAGACAGGGACCCTTAACCACAGAGTGCATAGAGCTGGTTTCCTGAAGCATCAATTTTGCTCAAAGCTTTCAGAGGGAAGGTGTTATTTTTTATATTAAAAGCAAACAAATATATAGGTAAGAGAAGGCACGTGCACATAAATTTTTAAGAGAAAACCTGAGACATCAAGCACCATTGACATGCCATTGGATTCTTCCAGCTATGGCTCTAGAATTCTATGGATAAGGCTTAGATCTCCTCTGCCATTAGTTAGTGGTATTTAGAAGGGAAATTTTGCAGAGCGGTAATTGTAACATCTCCCAATGGTGGCTTTTATTTTTCTGTATAGTTCTTATGTTTGATTGTTCAAACTCTCTACCTTTGTCAAGACAGAAAAACATGATAAAAAAGGGTTAATAGGAAAATCCCAGAATAAGCTTTTTCTTTTCTTTTCTTTTCTTTTCTTTTCTTTTCTTTTCTTTTCTTTTCTTTTCTTTTCTTTTCTTTTTTAATGTCTCTACTGGTCATCTGATGGCCAGAGCATTCTGTATCTTAAGAGCTAAGAAAAAAGAAATACCAAAGAAACAGAGTTTATTTGTATTCAGGCCTGAGGGATGGGGGATGTGTGGGGGTGGGCATGATGGTTTTTTTTGGCAAAGAGATACATCTTTGAAGTCAGCTCTTTACTGCATGAGGGTAGATTTATTGCATAAGGTAGATAGATGCCCAATGTCTCCCACACTGTGGTGGGGGTAGGGATGATTGGGAGCCCTGGAAGCCTATGTGGCTTATGTCTCTTGATTATGAAGGGCATATAGTTTAGCTTTTATTTTTTCACTAAATAAAGATTTAAAGTAAGTCACCCAGATACATTGGCAAAATTGCAAGATTCAGAATTACAATTCATCATACAGCTTGATAAACTCATGTCCCACTGCTGAACCACACTGCCTTTTATGCACAAATTAATATTTTTTTACAACCCCTGCAATGATTTAGTAAAGAGCACAATTATAGTTTAGGACATTGCCATCTGCAGCGGGACATTTAAAACAGAATTAGGTCTAGAAATCATGACTGACACGTTGTTGTCACTCAAACTGTGATTGGTACAGTACCTTCTGTTTTATTAACAGTTTTAATGGGAAATTATTTTGCCACAAAAATTCTCATCTGTTAAATAGCCTTTAGATGACTTTTTTTTGTTACGCATTTGCAAAGATAAATAAAATCATTTTATTTGTGTGTCTTTGTTAAAACATTAAAATATTCAGCATATATTTTTTAAATGTGTCCTCATTTTTCTTGTTTTGCTCACTAGTTGTCCCCTCCTCTTTTGTCTAACTTTTCTCATGGACCACAGGTCCCAGAATTCAGGAACGGCCTAAGGCATTTGTTTTACCCTTGAAAAGGTTCTGTCCTACTACATACATGAGCAAAAAGAACTATAGATAGAACATGCAATGTGTGTGTCTCGCCCTGAATATGGACATAGGCTGTGTGAGGTCAATGGCAGGGTTTTGTCAAGAGGACATTGGAGATTCTGGTAGAAAAGAAAGCAAAGGGGCAAGAAAAGAGAAAAGAAAGGGCCAGGGTAAAATATGAAAAGTAGAAAGGAAATAAACAAAATCGTACCCAGGAGCCACATTATCAAGTCCTAGTAACTAATAAAGTGGTTACCTCTCACGTGGTAGTGAAGTTCTGAAAATACAACCATGAGTAGAGTCCGTTGTAGCTATTGACAGTCCATTCAGAAGGTCTCAGTCAAAGCCCAGCCTGTTGTCTATTTAGGAGACCAACAGAGCCAAATTTTAATCCAGCTATGAAATGGATTTCTTTTTTGATTAAACACCAGATGAGGCATTGGTTTGCTTTTAGGGGCCATGCCTGCCATGCAGAAAAGAAGTGGCTTTAAAAAGGGGATTCACACTGTGGGAGGTGAGCTGCCCCTCCTCTGAGGTATCTGAGAGCCTAGAACTCAGGAGGAAAGAGCAGATTCACATCTCCTATTTCATACTCACTCATCAGGATTTGTGCAGTGTCTGGGATGCCTATGGAATTGCTGTCAGCGTTCACACTGGTTTCCCTTGCTTTTGTTTTCCATACTGTCCCACATTCCAGTTGAATGCATACAAGTTAGAAGGAATAATCCTAGCATCCTGGAGTGCTCTCGTATACATAGGGTCAGTCATTGGGAATTAGGAATCCTCCATTGCCTGTCAAGACCTATAGAGTAGCGGATAGGGACTTCACATTCCTATATTTATCTCACGTGGACTAAGCTATTGGTGGATGAGTAACTTCATCTTACTATTGATAAGGGTATGTGATGCCAATGCAGCTCACATTCTAGACAGCAAAGTGACCCAAAGAAATCTTTTTCCTATTTGAACTTGGCACACAGTAAGTCCTGTAGTTAGCAAACAGTCATTAATCATCTATTTTGCACCTGGCAAACAGACATTTGCTTAGTGAGTAATTTATTATTCTATAATCATTCATTTTAAATATTTGTATATAGAAACCTGATTAGACGTTGTTGATAGCCCAAATTCCTGCCTCCAGTTAGGGCTAGCTGTTTGCTTTAAAGAATATGCCCCCTTGTATGCTTCCTTAATAGGTGGAGTAGGTTTAAAAGGGCATGATTCGATCGAAGTGGTTACAGGAACAGTTTGTTAATGCTTGGATTCAGTCATCTTACTAGTTGTAAACTACTCACAAATATTAAATGTGTGACTATACTGTTATATGAAAGCATAGATATGGCACAGTCCTGTCTACTGTACATCTACTCAAATGTACTTTAGGACTTGATTAGCACCTGTATTCTATTGTGTTGCCTTGGGCATTAATAGATCAAATATCAGAGTGTCTGCTTTCCAAGATCACCTGTTCTGTGTCCATGGCTCCATCTTTTACACTTAGGATTTCCAGATGGTCTTCAGCCTCTCCCCAGGATCCCAGTTTTTATCTGCCCAATTGGCTGTTGGATAGCTCCATGTGGAGGTTCTGTAAGTTTACCCAATTGAGAGTGGCCAAAATGAGCCTCTTATCTTTCTCAAATCTTTATCAGATGCTCCTGAAATTGGTCACTGGTGCCAGCGTTCAATCAATAACTTAAAATACAAATCTAGAAATTGACATTGACTTTTTGGTCTCTTCTTTTTCTTCTTCCTCTCCTTCTCCTCTCTCCCTCTCTCCTTCTCTCTTTCTCTCTCTCCTCCTCTACTCCTCTTCCTCCTTCTTCTGTTTTTTAAAGCTATCCCACCCCTACATATTTTCTAGTCATTCAATGAGTCCTTTTAATTCTATTTCTAAAATATTTATTGAATCTTTCCTTCCTATTATATGATCACTGTCATGTCTTCATTTGTGTCAACACTCATCATCTTTTGACCTGAAATGTAATAAAAGAGTCTCTTAATGGATCTTCCTACTTCCAGTGGTCCATTCCCACATTCTACCTGGAGTGGTGTTCCTAGCCACTGCCTGTTTCACTTTCCCTGTGGAGAAATGGAGTCCAAACCCTTTGGCATAACATAATGCCCACTTTACCCTAGCCATTAGCTCATACAGTCACGCCTCTGTGCCTTTACATAAGTTACTTCCCCTGGTTAGATTGCCATTTTGTACTGACCATGTTAAATGAACTCCTTTGCATCCTTTAAAACCTAACTCAAGCATCACTACCTTTGTGAATTCTTTGAAATCTGCCTTCTGACCTTAAGCAGAACAAAAAGGCTCCTCCTATGCATGTCTCCTATGCAAGCAGATGCATAGCATACTTTACTCTTATCTCAGCTATAATTATAATATATATTCACACATCTTATAATGCCTAAGCTTCAAATATATAAACATAATGTATAAAATATAATTATAATGTTATTTTATAATACTTGTTTATATTTACCTTTTTCAACAGATTTATTCAACTTTGTATCTGACAAGGATTCTGGAATTCATATATGGAATTCACTGGGCATTCACATATATAATGTTAGAAAAATGAATCTATCAATATTTTTGGTGATATTTTTAGAGGGGAAGATATCTTTATGCTTACAGTTGGAGGAAAAAAAGCCTAACAAAACCTAACCTTTAGTGCCAGAGAATTTGTATTTATTTTAGCACTCAAGTTTTAAATTGTGTTTCTGACAGGCTGGACCACAGCTATGCTTCATGAAAGATCATGAGACACAGGGAAGAGGTTTATTCATCACAGCATTGGGATATTTTGCTTTTCTGAAAAGCAAAGGGATCTGGGGACTCCTTTGCAGGCTGGCCATGTCCTGTGCAACCCTAACTGTGTCTAGACACTCTAGCAGGGGTAGAGAGTATGGTTGGGACTTTGCAGGAAGTCGGCTTGCGTCAGAGGCACATGGAGAAGGAAAGGAATACAGAAGTAAGAAGAAAGGTTTCAGTGGCCAAGACAACAACTCTCCCCATCTCTGTCTTTCTCTGGGGCCAGAGTCCTTCTGCTTATCTGTCTCTCCCTTCTTCCTCTCATTTCTTTCTAGAGGTCACCTCTTTGCATTTCTCTACTTCTCTGTAGATTGCTTCTCTTAACTACTCATCAGAATCTACTGTGAAAATCCAGCCAGCCTTCCAAGTCCAGCTGTCAAACTTACCACTCCATCTGTTTTCCAATTCTGGAAGTCTCTCTAGGAGTGACTCTGATTTGACCAGAGAGGATTATGTGTCTGATCCAGCTCCCTGGACTGGGGATTGGTTGAGGTGGGGTCACAAGAGGAGAAGGTTCTCTAAGAAACCCTGAAGGGTGGGGGGCAATGATTGGCATCTCTGCCATGGCATGGAGAGATGTTGACTGAGCGTTACACATGCCTATAGCATCAATTGCCTTTTAATTTCTTAAAATCTTGAGTAGAGGAAACTCTCGGGCATGTAAGATTTCTACCGTCATTCTGCCCTGGGCTCAGACAAGATTAAGTTATTGGAATTGGGAGCCTGTTTTGTCTCCTTATTTCCTTTGTGGGGTGACAGACTACTGACCTAAGGAGTGAGGGGATTTGAGGAAATGAGTGATTTCTAATCTCACATGACTTTTTGTTCTCCCCAAATGTCTGTGCAATCCCCTACTTAGGAAATTCAAGGGACAAATTGTTATTTTTTTAAAAAAATGTTTTTTTAATATTTATTATCGAGACAGTGAGAGAGACAGACCATGAGCAGGGGAGGGGCAGAGAGAGGGAGACACAGAATCCAAAGTAGGCTCCAGGCTCCCAGCTGTAAGCACAGAGCCCAACCCGGGGCTCAAACTCACGAACTTTGAGAGATTATGACCTGAGCAGAAGTCAGATGTCAACAGATTGATCCATTAAGGTGCCACCCCCTGCCCCTGGGAAGATTTTCCTAAAGAAGGTAGTGCAACAATTTAGGGATATCTCAAAGCAAACCTCTTTTGTCTTAAAAGTGTCCATGCTGGCATAACATACAGAAATGCCAGTAATAATGTGTGTGCCTCTCCCCACACAGGGGAGAAAAAAATCTTTTTCCTGTATACATCTTAGGTTTTCTGGCTGAGGTTCTGTAAATTGGACTGACAAAAGACAGATTAACAAGAGAAAAGCATACAGATTTATGTAATGTAAGTTTTACGTGACACAGGAGACTTCATAAGGAAATGAAGACCTGAAGAAGTGGTTAAATATGAACATTTTTATACTAGGTTTGATGAAGAGTCGGAAGTCATGGGGAAATGTGATAGCAGCTAAGTGGTAAACTGGGGAGAACTTAACAAGTCCTTCTGTGTCCCTCCATCTTTGGAGATAAGGATAGGGAGGGCACCTCTCCCATGAGATCTTATGACCTGCTTCAGAGTGGATGGGGGGCTCAGAGAGTGCTTCCTGCATCTGCTGTTACTCAGATTCTTTCCGCTTCAAATATTCAGTATGCCGCCGCAGTACCATATTTTGTAGTAGGGAGTGTTGAACCCCTTCCATGTCCACCCCAATCTTCTGCTCTGGGGCCTGAGGACCCTTTGTAATATCTGAAAGCTTTTCCCTGCTGTCTCTTAGCCTTCATATTTCATACCCTGCATCTTCTTTCTGACCCTGCCTACTTGTCCACTTCATGTTCTGGTTATTACTGAACAGAGGTCATCCTGCGAGACTCTTTGCTGACAGAGGTGGTTTGTGTGTGTGTGTGTGTGTGTGTGTGTGTGTGTGTGTGTGTGTGTGACTCGGTGGCATGTGCTCAATCAGTATTTGAAGGAAACAAAAGCAGGAAGTTTAACCAGTAATAATAAATCCTAACAACCTGAGAATCATATCTAAAGCATCTACCCCAATTACTTCCCCATCTCAGTGCATGGTTTATTTTCTACATAGCAGTTACTAAAATGTGTCATTATCTTGTTTGTTGTCTGTCTTACCCACTAGAACATAAGCTCCCTGAGGGCTAGGGTTTTGTCTATCTTGTTTACCTAACACAGTATTGAAAACAAGTAATCACTGTGGAAATAAACAAACACCAACCAAATGAGAACTGTTTATTCAAAGCATACTGTAGCAAGGGAGTTAGCCAGCATCACTTGTCAGAGACTCAACATCAGGCAATAGGGTGAGAAAGCTTCATAGATGAAAAAAAAAAAAAAAAAAAAAAAAAAAAGGAAGGCTTCAGGTGTGTCCTAACTGGAGGCTTTTGGTGTGGGAGTGCTGCACGTGCACCAAGTGGAAGCAGGACATTCCATGTGACTGGTTGCACACCTTGGCCCTAAGTTCGAAGTGGGTACAAAAGTTAGGAAAGCTGTCCATTACTAATCAAGTTGTGGCTCTTTCTGAGCTGGTCGTGTTACAGGCCTTTTTGTTTTGGCTTCCTGAACTGATCACCAGAGATTAGAAGTCAGAAGTGGTCTGATGTGCTACCAGTATGATTTGTGGATAGCAGGCTGGTTTCCTGGGCGGGATACTGCCAATCATAGGTCTGAGTTCTATTTGTATATGTGGTTTGGTTGTTTTCCATTTGTATATTCAGTCTCTCCCTGTTGATGAGAGGAAAGGAAGGAAAGAAGGAAGGACTGTTATTCCAATTCCATTATCCAGATTTCATTTTGAATACCTCATGTCAAGGAGTAGTTCATCCTAAAGTTGACGTGGTGACTGTTTTTGAGAGAGTGCATCCTTGAATCATATCCCATAGTCAAAAGCTAGAGCACAGTAAAGAAGAAAGAGACTCTTTTCCTGTCTGTCCGCCAAATAAGAGCCAAAGGCTTTTGAGGAGGCACTTAAAGAATTTTCAGTTTGCAGTTGTGCAGAAACTGTTGTTCAGGTAATTTAACATTGATTTTAGTTTAAAAGGCAATTAAGACAAAATGGGCAGCCACTAGCCACTTAGGTTAAATAAGCTTAGATTTAAATTGCTCCCCATTACCACCTTTGTTTTCTATGTTTGAGCTGTTTTATGCTAATTTAGCATGCAATGGTGTGGAGGCCCAATTGGGGCAGGTGGATGGGAGAGGAACCTAGCCAAAGCCAGGGAGATGGTTATTGAAAGAAGAAATAGTTGGCCCAAAACTGTTCCCAGGGTGAAATAGGTTCTCTTTTATCCTGTTACTGGGTATAGGATTAATAGAACATTCCAGGATTCTGGTTCTTTAGATCTAAAATTTTAAAAATGGGGCCCACATTTTGACTGACCACTTTTACTTCCAAATATTTATTTATCCTGAAATAACGGAGAGAGACAAGCTCATAACATTATGGATAAGAATGTTCATGTTGGTGTTATTTAACACCAAGAATGTACGTATTGGTATTATTTAATAGAAATTGTGTATTCTTATAGTGGCATACCAAAATTGATGTTATCTTTTTGTTTTTTACAGCAGAAAAGGTTCATGATACATTGCAAAGTAGAAAAATGAGCTTATATGGTAAAATGTCTATTCTGTGCTTCTGAGTTTTTAGTCACATATGCAATGAAAAATCTTTGAGGGACAGATTTGCAATGTTACGTGTGGCTTTCTGGGTGATAAATAATGAGTGACTTTTTTCTTATGCTTTTCCAAATTTTCTCAAATTTCCACAATAAACACATATGAGGTGCTGAAGCTTGGGAGCAAGGTTGCTGAGATCAGAACTCCTAAAACAACCGATAAGTCTGGAAGGCTGTGGTCCAAGGTCATTTTTGCTGGCTATTAGTGGGGTCTCCGGAACTAGAGGGAATACACGGCTCTTCTTAAAATTGAAGGTATTTATGCCCGAGATGAAACTGAATTCTGTCTAGGCAAGAGAAGTGCTTATGTGTACAAAGCAAAGAATGACACAGTGACTCCTGGTGGCAAACCGAACAAAACCAGAGTAATCTAGAGAAAAGTTACTCGTGCTCATGGAAACAGTGGCATGGTTTGTGCCAAATTCCAAAACAACTTTCCCGCCAAAGCCACTGACCACAGAATCCATGTGAAGCTATACCCCTCAAGGATTTAAACTTACTGGAAAGTAAATAAAGGTGTAGATCTGTAAAAAGAAACAAAAACAAAAAAACAACAACATAATGGTTTTACAATTTCATAATTGTATAAAAAGGATTGAAACAATACTGGTTTGTTGTAACTCTATTTAAAACATCCTCTCAGTGGTGTGCTTGATGTATGCCATCTCAAGTATAAGGTTAAATGTACATGCTAAATTCTGAGCAGGTAGAATGAATGTTCCTTTGTAATCATTCTGTTTCTTGCTCAAAGAAAGTCGGCAAAGCTTCATTAAAGAAGGTCATTCACCTGGTCCTAGTTTAAAGTTGTAAGGTGGACCATTCTGTAGAGCACACGTCTAAAATATGCCCAGGTGATTCATGCTTTTGTCTATTAGGAAATGTGGCCATTTACCAGCAACCAATGTTGAGCTAATGGGATCCATTTAGGAATATAACCACAACAAGCCCACCATAAATCGTATGCTCTCCCATCTGAATATGCTTCATTAAGCTCACCTTTCCTGATGCAACTGGATTATTAGATGTCAAGACGAAGAAAATCATTAGGTCCAGCTGCTCTAATCCTACAAAGCACCAATGTGGTTGCTATGTAATTTTATTTTAGTTTATTTTTCAGATAGAACATGCTTTGTGCTTTTCTATAGGAAAATATTTTCAAACTGGTAAAGAAGCAGTATTACTGTATTGTGAGGCATATCTCAGTAGGTCATTACCATAACTTACAGCAGAAGGGTAATCTATGTCGCATTTTACTTCAAGGGTAAGATTGATTTTTATAAAAATCTTTAGTGCATTGAAGCTTAAATTTTTGTTTTCCTATGAAGAAGCAATTAGATACTGGAGTCTTCCAGAAATGTTAGGTTAGTGTGAGCTAAACCTTGATGTGTTTTTGAAGGTCTTATCATTCAACAGTCAAAGAGAAAAGGCAGTTTCTGAGGGAGAAAAACACATTGGCACGGTGGCAGTTGTCACAGCTCACATGGCCAGGGGCATCCACCATTTTCTTACATTTACATCTGTTGGGGAAATTGACAAAAACCCGAAATAACAAAGAAGACTATAATAAGCATCTTCATTTCCACCCCCAAGAACCACCAATTTTGAATGTTTTCTTCCAGGTAGGTGCATATAAATATATGTGTATAGACACACACATGTACACAGACACACACACTTTAAAAGTGGTGCACACATTCCCTTTATAATCAAAAACGCTATGTGTATGTGTGTATGTATACATATGTATATTTAAATAAATACATATTTTTAAGGTTTTATACACATACAGACTTTATTAAAAAGGGGTGTGTGTGTGTGTACCCTTTAAAGGGTTTGTGTACATAAAGCTCATATATGACCTTTTATATATCAATGTTCTTTTAAAGGAAAACTAAGTTCTCAACCTCCTCCATCAACAGCAGTGCCTTTCCCCTTTCTAAACACTATTAGGAATTTGGGGCCCATTCTTCTAGATGAGAAGTTGGGAAACTTTTTCTGTAAGATGCAAGGTAGTAAATATTTTAGGCTTTGTGGACCATTTGGTCTCTGTCATAAATACTCAGCTCAGTCATCACAATGTATTAACAAATGGGTATAGTTGTTTTCCAGTAGAACTTCTTTCGGGGACATTGAAATCTGAAATATTTTTCATATATTCCTGTTCTTTTTTTTTAAGTTTGTTTATTTATTTTGAGAGAGAGAGAGAGCACATGAATGGGGGAAGGGCAGAGGGAGAAGTAGAGAATCCCAAGGAGGCTCTGTGCCAATAGCACAGAGCCTGATGTGGGGCTCAATCTCATAAAGTGTGAGATCATGACCTGAGCCAAATTCAAGAGTCACATGCTTAACCCACTGATCCACCCAGGTGCCCTTATATACTCCTGTTCCTTTTTTTTTTTCTTTTTCACCTTTGAAGTATTTTTTAAAAAATGAGCTTGTGAGCTGTGTGAAAACAGGCAGAGGCTGAATCTGGATCGTTTTCTATACAGCCATAAATATTTATATAACTGCAGAAAATCTATAATATTACCTCATTTTTGCATTTTATTTCATAAATAGTCCCATAGTGTATGAATCATTTAAAACTTGCATTTTTATCTCAGTGAAATTTTGACTGAAAAAAATGTATATATAGTTGTTCTTTGTAGTATGAGTCAGTCTCTTCATCTTTATACATATTTGTGTCTGTATAGCTATGGATTATTCACACTTTAGTCATTTTTCACTGCTATATAATATTCCATCACAGAATATATTGCATTTTTTATGCCAGTAGGTATTTGCCATTTTTTCCCTTGTAACAAGCAGTGGTGGAGGTATATTCATGAACACAGCTTATATATGTTTTGTTAGGGCAGAGAAGTCAAACTGCTTGGCTATAGCCTGTGCACATTTTCCGTTTTAATAGCTACCAGTAAATTGGTTTCTGGAGTGACGATACCAGTTGACATTCCCACAGGGAGGCTTTGTCTCCTTGGTTTGGAGATTTCATCCATTGCTGTTTTCCTTTGGATGGAGCAAGGAACCCACCTTAGCTCTGTACTGTCTTGTTGCCACAGATGCTCTTGTGGCCTTTTATTTCCCTTTGGGTGAGTAGGGACATTGTTTTAGGTCTCTGCTCGGGCACTTACACACGAGAATAGCAATTTATATCAATAACCAGGTTTGGCAACATCTGCCAAGGTTGTCATACTCCGTGATTAAATGGCCATATGTGCCAGGGAACACGGGGACAATGGGGTTGTAATTAGGGTTTGCTATCTTTCCATCCGCCACCCCCACCATCCTTAACTTCGAATAACCTCGCTTTTGTGAGCTGATTTGTGAATCAAATGATTCCCCTGAGAATGCCAGTTTCTGCTGCAATACTACTTTATTTTGTGCATCTCTGTAATTACACGGGGTTCTGGTTAAGCTAAAATCTAGAAACATTTTGCCACTTTACCCAATGCCATTGACCCCAGAGCTGATATGTGCATATACTAGACTTTAACTTAAATCATCAGAGAATTTAGTGTACTCTGTACTGAACCATCACTGGGAAAGGAAGGTCTACCTAATGCTATCTTAGCATCCTTTAAATGCCACTGCCCCCACCAAAGGCAGGCAGAGAAAACATGCACTACCTTAACTCCATAAGGAACAAGTTAAACAGTGTATTAATGCAATATTTAAAACAATCTTAATGCATAGAAGGAAAAAAAACTCTTCTCATTTTGTTAGTGGTGTGACAGAGGTGGTTGATGGTTATGGAAGGACTTGGCATGTTCCAAAAAAAAAAACCTGGAAATATTGCCTCAAGATATGGGGCTATAATAAATGTGCAAATAAATATTTGAAAGATTTATTAGCATTTTAAAATTTGCTTACCGACATATAAAATCCTAATCACTTGTGCACAAGGCCTGTAACTAAAATAAAGTAACCAAGAAGAAGGCACAGGAATCCAATGAATATTTCACTGCTAATTGAATATAGTCTATATATACACTTTTCTTCCATATTTAGTTCCATCCTAGTCAACTATTGAGTGCTTGAAGAAGCAAGGCCCTATTAGCGTATATAGCTTGCAGTTCTGACTATAAAGAAATAGAAAAAAAAATCTAATTCTCCTACGTCCAAAAGACTGACTTCCCCCATCTAGTTGATTGATCTCTATCCAATGCAATATTCAGACTGGGAATAGCCAGAGCCTGGTGTAACTCTTTCCCATTTAAGTAAGTAAGTAAATAAACGAACAAACAAACAAAGTCACAGATCTTTGTGGATTTTGGGGACATTTACTTTGATGCCATAATCAAGGTAAATACCTTTTCACAGGTGATCTCTAAAGTTCAACAGGACATGGTAGATATTTCCTCCTCAAAGCAGGGTCAAATTTTAGAGCATTCTCATTTAGCAGTTAATGTGCAAGAAGATTTGAGGTCACAAAGTTTTAACTAGTAGAAAAGTGTAATCGTATCTCGGAGGAAACACTGAGGAAAGCCTATCAACAGTGTAGGGGGGAAGGGAGTGATGGGGTTTTCCATCCTTTACTAGTATTTATATGTGGAGTAGCATATTGGAAGTCATAAATACTGTCCCGTGGACATTTTGAATAATGCAGGAGTAGTGTAAGTAATTGGAAGTGCTTATATCCTGCCTTTAGACATTTCACTGCTCGTGAGTTAAAATTGGTTGTCAAGTGTGGACTCGGAGGACCGTGCAAGGTGACCTATTCTGTCATGTGGTACATATTTAATGCTTGAAAGAACAAGGGAAGGGACACGTGCAGGAGAGGGAGAGGGAGGGCGAGCGGCGAGATACTGCCGCCAGCTCGGCGCTTTGCAAGTGCCTCGGAGCGAGGAGGCGGGACCCACGCAGCCTCAGCACCCACCGCCTTTCCTGGGCTGCAAGACTTTGCAAAAACACTGGGCGTCCAATTTGGCGAGTGTTTTGGCGCCCAGGCCGGGGCCGCCCTGGAAGCCGGGCTCAGGCGCGGCAGCGTCCCCGGCACCTTGGTGGCCTCCCTCTGTGCGCCTCTCCGCGTTGAATGCCTCCTTGCTCCGGCTGCTCGCTCGCTCGCTCGCTCTCTCCCGGAGCGTTCTGCACCTGCTGGCGGTGGTGTCAGGCAGCCAGGGCGAGCGCAGGCACGGCGCGCACGACGGATGACTGGAGTCATTTACATTGCTAGCACGTGGCTGCCGTTTGCTGTTGCCTCGGACTTCTCCCGTGTTCTCCCGGGGAGGAAACAGGAGGCACTTTGCAGCCGACAATGAAATCTTGGCAGCTAATTGCAGTCGTGGGAGATGCCCTTCAGGTAAGGCGAGAGAAGAGGGCTCTGAACACCATCAGGGAAGGAGAGGCCGAGAGGGAGAGTGAGGGATGGAGAGAAAGCTGCTTCTGCAGAGGCTTCCTGAAGCCCACTGACTCGCGGGAGGGGGTGGTAGAGGGACGGGGACGGGGGCGGGCGACAGGGGGGAGGAGTGTGCAAACTGACATTTTTGGCTGCCTGTGGCAGAGGAGCCGCCGTCAGCCGCTGTCCAACGTTCACGCCGAGAGGGTGGCGGCGTGTGCGCCTCGGGGCTGCTGATTAGAATAGGGACTTGGCGGCGGCAGGAATCCGGGTAAACCAAAGCGGCGATGGGAGGCTGCGGATGCATTTGCAGCGCGTGAGTGAGACCCGGTACGTGAGGCCAGCCCGGGGACCTCGGAGGGTGGGTCACGGCTCGCCCCGGGCGCACCCGGGGGCGCTGGACGCCCGGAGAGGGCGAGGGGCGTTTGTGGCTACGGGGGAGTCCGGAGATGAATCGATTTTCTTTACTGACGAGAGAAGTTAGTGGGGAACTTCATTGCCCATTCTCATTGGCTCCGTTTAACTTTATTTCTAGAGATGAATAAGCGTTTGTAAGAAAGCCCGTAAAAGTCCCAATAGGCTCGCAGGGGTTTTGCAAGAGCTGCGCGGTTCTTTAAATGGGAGGTTTACGAAATGACTGGCCAGATGGGCCGTGCCTTTGGAAAGTTGGCACGCTCACGTTCCGATGGGGCATGTGTGTGCGTGTGTGGGAATATGTATTGCATGTTTGTGTAAACATGTCTACCGTGCTGGTTGCTCTGTCCTTATCTCCTCTGCTTTGCCTGATGCCCAGGGAAGAGAAATTGCATTGACAGTATTGGTGTGTGTGTGTGTGTGTGTGTGTATACACACACACACACACACACACATATATAGTATATATATATGTATATATATGTATGTACGTGTGTGTGTATATATATATATATATATATATATATATATATATATATGTATATGTATATGCAAAGTGTTGCCTACGACATTTCTCCGCCTAGGAGGATCACCTGGGAGACTCAATCTCAGCCTATCCCTCAGCCATTATTTCCAGATTACCGTGAAACTGGTGGTTTTACTAATTTCTGTTGACAAAAGATCAGTGCCTCCCCCCTACTTAGGAAGGACCCCAGGAGAATTCTGAATCCAAAAGTTTTGTTAGCAAAATCATCTTAGTAGGAATGGTTCACTAAATTACTTCCTGAAAGAGTCCCTTTCTGAGTATCTTTAGATATCTCATAATTTACTCACTGTTCATATGATTTTAATTTTGGTCCCACAGAAATGAACGCAGTCTATAACGGAGGCCATCAAAAATGATTGTGTAATCCTCTTTATTTGGGTAGCTGGGTGGTGAACTGGTTAAGACTATAAAGTCTTTCTCGCTGTGATTCCCTATTTTTGATCAAAATGTATCTTTGGAAATCCAAAGGCCATGAGTGTAAATGTGTTTGTGAAATGGGCTAACTTGCCTTTGCTGTGATTAAGTTTTAAGAGGGTTGTTCTTCAAGTAAGTAAACTACAGTCAATCAGTGACAGCTGGCTTTCATGGGGAATGCGGGCAGCATTCATGATTTTCATACAGAAAGCAGGTTTTTCAACTCTTATCTGCCCACTCACACCCTCCACACATGCCAGTGCTTCCTCTGTATTAAAATACTCATGGATTATGAAGAGAAAATTGCTTCTCTGAACAGTTGGAGGAAGTATTACCTATGGGCAAAGGTTTCTTTTCTCCCTTGCTTACCTGCTTCCTTCTTTCTCTCTTTCTCTCCCTTGCTCTCTCCTCCCTCCTCTCTTTTCTTCCATCTCCCCCCCTTTCCCCCCACTTCTCTCTCTATCCACCTGTATTTCTTTCCATCTGTCTTTATTTTTGTACGTAGAACACAGAAAGCTTTCCAGATATCTTCTTCTGCATTTTTATTGTAACAAATGTTTTGCACCCTAAGGGATAATTGGAACCTGATTTTCTTTTTCTTTTTTTGTGTTCTCCGTTCATATACAAGAACTAATTAATATCAGACAATCTGCTGTACCCTAATCTTGTAAATAAAAGTGAATATTCAAACTTTTCTTGTCATTTGATTTTAACCAAGCAAACTGACTCTGGAGGATGCCTATGTTACATGAAAAGAGCTGGATCTTTTCTCTCTTATCACCAAGTGATGGATTTTTACAACATTGCACTTTGCTTGTTATAACTTTATTGGGCTGAGCATATTTTTATGTTTGTCTACTATAACCTTATCCCTCAAACTTCTGTTTTCTCTATTACCTGTCTTAATTTTAGAAGCTGGATTCATTTTGATCTGTATTTACTTGGACTTGGGAGAAACAACCATCAGTCTTCGCTTACGGGCTAGCTTTAAGTATCGCAAAAATAAGTTTATTTTTCTTTCCAATTTTTTTTTCTCTCTCCATGAGTGTGACACAAAAGTTGAAGGAGATTTCATGTAAAGGAATTTTTGCTGCAATTGCCTTCTTCCAAATTACAACTGTAAGATTTGGACAATAAATAGTCCTATTTTGAGATTATTATATGAGAATCCGTACATATCCCTTGTCATTTTTTGTTTGATAACAGAGAACCTGGTTGGATGGGTCATTCTCGAACTAAATAGCTATTTACAATGTCCAGTGAAAGATCATTTTGGTCTTGTTTTCTGCAAAATTTACAATTTTTAGATTAGAATTTTAGTTGAGTTTGCAGTACCAGAGAAATGGAATGTGATCCAAAAGAGGAAGGATTTTTATGAAATAATAATAAGGCTTTATTATTATTAAACTTCTATTTATGTTTAGTTGTAGCTATTTTGTTTTTTAACAGTTTCATGTGTGTTAGTTTCAAAGTCGTCACAGAGTGGATTGAAACAAGTTCTTTGAAAGTGATTCTAAAAGAATTAAAACGCAATTCCTTTTAGGAGACCTGAATCCTCATCTTGTACTGGTTTTTCAACCAATGTAAAAATAAATAGGGAGAAAAGCAGTTTTTTGCAATTCCAACTTTATTTTGTTACAGATCTGAAAACTCCAGGATGTTATAATACATTAGGTCTTTATATATTTATGGGTAGAAGTCTTTGTCCTTCTGTTTGTTTTCCTTCATTTTTATGCAGAGTTGAGCGTTTGCATGTATTGTAAACAATAGTAAACAAGAGCAAATAAGGGCATCAGGAATTTTCTAATCATGCATTTTAATTTATTTGAATTAAATCACATAACAAAATAGCAGTCTTGCCTATCTGATGCTCATGCTGCCCCCTCCCTCTGTTTGCATGGTACTGAAAAAAAATAAGTAATTCTTTAAAAGTCAGCTTGTAACATGTAGGGTTCAGCTTGGAAACCTTTGTATTTAATTATTCACTAGCTGCAGTGTTCCAAACAGTTTTCAGGAGTGCTTTTTTATTAATAGATTTAAAGTTTTCATGAAAAGTTGTGTGTGTGTGTGTGTGTGTGTGTGTGTGTGTGTGTGTGTGCGCGCGCGCGCACTTGCCCAAAAAGCTGAAACAGCTTGTGTCAGCTATAGCAACGCGTTTTTGATTCAGCAAAACTAGGTTATGAATTCAAGCAATTAAACATGACAAAAAGCCCAATTTCACTGCCTAGATTAATACACTTCCAATTTTTCCTGCTCCATAAAAATTTCAAAGTGTTCTTTCTGGTTAGGTGTTTGCATAACCTATAAGGTATTGGAAGGCCCCCATTTCACATTTACTTATGATGTCTGAATACTTTGATGTAGCAAATGTAAATAGGACCAATTGGACATTCTTAACACAATTTTGTATTTGCAAGTTCTTGTGAAATTATTTCAGTTGAGTTTAAAGGAAAAGCGAGAACAGTCGTTAGTTCCCTAACATTAATCGGTGGTGAGTAATCTTTCAGCTACTTCCAATGTCATGAAGGCCAGGAAAGGCTTTTTGAGAAATGGTATAATTACAGCAGAAATAGTATATCCCTGTTCCAAGGGTAGCAGTGATTTTTTTTTAATTATGCAAGAGTGGTTATGTTTATTACTTTTTCTCTGCTTGAACAGAAGTAAAGTCTGAATTCTGTATTCATGTTGATCTAATTAGCCAAAGCTCACTGTTCTTTACAATGGGTCTTTTTACTTACAGAGTAATTAGTACTCCCAATGAGCCACATTGAAATTACTGCAGTTTTTGGTAAGTTGGTTGAATTTTCTAAGCTGCCTTGATACACTTTGATCACACAGAGACTATATACGCACAGACATAGACAATCAAGAAGCTCCAATACTTCTACCTTGCATTGTCCATCCAGTACAGAAAACCAGCAACAGCAAAGTGAGTCAAGTTGGCCTCTACACCTGGTGTTTGCTTTGGAAAGAGAACCTCTATCTATTAGCAAGGCCTCTGCCAGCCTTTCTTTGTCTGCATCTGCATTTGCTACCCGGGGATGGATTTCTTTGTTGTTCAATTGAAATCTCTACTTTTAAGAAAACCAGTTGCTTATTCGGCTAACAAGATGAGAGTACCCGTTGTACCTATTATAATTATTTGAATGTTGCAATAGAGGCTTTCCGTTTTTATTATAATGACGAGGATGATGAAGATGGTGATGTGTTAATATATCAGCAGTAATAGGAATAAGGATACAATGCTGATGTCTGCCTGGGCACTCACTGCCTCTGTGTGTCGGGCATTGGACTGAGAGCTTCAGCATGTTTTCTCTGGTTCTTAACTCTGCAAGGTACGTGTCTGTATGCCTAATTTAGAGATGGAGAAGCAATCTTCAAGACTTTTTATAATTAGAATAAGAGATTAGATTCCATATTTTCTGACTCCAATATACCAAGATACCATTGAAATTTATTAATGTGAATTTAGAAAGATACACAAAATGGGTAGTCAACAGATGCCATAGGCAAGTAGTTCTCAACCATGAGCGATTTTCTCACTCCCCTCACTACAATAAGGACGTTTGGTAACATACTGTAGACATTTTGGGTTGTCATAATTGGGACAGGGGGTGCTCCTGGCATCTACTGGGTAGACACCAGGGATCGTGCTGAACATCCTAGGATGCACAGGACAAAACAACAAAGAGTTTTCCAGCCCATAACGCCAGCAGCGGTGACTGAGAAATCCTGTCCTAGGCGATATCAGTGATGCTGTGACTAATATGTACATGGTCTGATTTTTCAAGAGACTGGATAAGGTACATGGATTTCAGTTATTAAACTTTTTAAATCTCCAGTTGGATACTGTGAATGGGATCATAATGCAAAATCATAAGGTCCATATTGTCTTAAATTTGACTTTAAAATTTTACTGCTGCCTACGCTGAACATCTTTCTTTATAAATATGACATGGGTCATTGTGATTAAAGTACCTACTTTTCCCCAATTTACTCAGTGTTACCTCTTACGAGTGCTGAAAGATGAAATTTCTTCCTAGGGTACTGCTGTCAATAGAAATGCACCATCAAAAAATGAGTTCTGCGCCAGTCATTGTAAGAACTTTCCTTGTTCCTCCTCAGCACTCAGACACCATTATTTTCTCCTTATCGTTCAAGGTTTGGCTCAGAGGCTTGTTTGCTTATTTATTTAATAAGCACTTAAGTAGTGTTTCATATGTGCCAAGCACTGTTGTAAATGTTTAAAAATATTAATTAATGTGATCCTTACACTAAGCCTAAGGGGTTGATACTGTTCTTAACTACTTTTTACGGAGGAGAGAACCACAGTCCGGAGAAGTTGGATAATTTGCCCAAGGTCACACAGCTTTTAAGTGGCAGAGCTGGGATATTAACTCTGCATTCTGTGCTCCTGTCTTGCCATGCTCTTTAATCATTTCTTTTTTTTTTTTTTTTTTTTTTTTTTTTTTTTTTAATTTTTTTTTTATTTATTTTTGGGACAGAGAGAGACAGAGCATGAGCAGGGGAGGGGCAGAGAGAGAGGGAAACACACAGAATTGGAAACAGGCTCCAGGCTCCGAGCCATCAGCCCAGAGCCTGACGCGGGGCTCGAACTCACAGACCGCGAGATCGTGACCTGGCTGAAGTCGGACGCTTAACCGACTGCGCCACCCAGGCGCCCCTCTTTAATCATTTCAATTTGTAGATGTGCGGAAGCATGCTTGTGTAGGCACATCTTCACCTGAGTTTTGAAAAAAAAGACATTTTCAGTTTCATTCTGGGGGTGTTGGATTAAATAAAGTAATTTAACCATTTTTAATTGAGAGTGAATGATAATGCCCACAGCTCTGTTTTGTACTTAACTCCTTGTAAACATACCCTGAACTGGGATCAGGAAGACTTATGAGGTTCTCTTTACATGACCACCTCCAACAAGAAAAATCGCCGAAGGAAAACAGTAGCTTTCAGAAGGGCATAATTTACAGGATGGATTATCTTTGCTCTATTCTCTATTTAATAGTGGTATTAGAAAAATAAAATTTGTTCAACTGCATCCCCTAAGGGGTCTTCAAGAAACTTAACTCTTTGGTTTCCTGGTGCTTTAAAAGTTTTGTAGGGAGCCAAATGTGGTCGTAACCAAGTGGACGTGGGCATGTTGATTCCCAGCTTGATCTTGTTAAAGTCAATCCATTTATTCTCCCTCATTAAGACCATGGAAACAACCATGCCAATCCCATTCTCTGCTGAATATCCAGCATGTAGTAAAACTGATGAAGAGAAAAACAATTTGAGTAGCTTTAAAAAAAAAATTAACGTTTATTTCTTTTTTGGGGGGGGAGGGGCAGAGAGCGAGGGAGACACGGAATCCGAAGCAGGCTCCGGGTTCTGAGCTGTCTGCACAGAGCCTGATGTGGGGCTCAAAGTCATGAACTGTGAGGTCATGACCTAAGCCAAAGTCAGACACTTAACTGACTGAGGCACCCGGGCGCCCCTGAGTAGAATTTTAAACAGAAATGTCAGTTTGACACACCTTCATTCTGTGTCACGAGAAGAAAAGATCTTGCAAGTCTGCTATTAAACATGGGTACATGGATGGGCAGAAAACCAAGATGGGCATAGAGAACCTTAATAGATATCAGTTGAATGAATGAATACATGGAAGAATTTGTATTTAAAAGGAATTCTTATCAAGGGTATGCATGGGTTTGTACTTTAATAGAAAACATCTTACATCTTGAATACAAAATATTGGACGAAGAGGAGGTGGTGGCAGCAGGAACCACCCACCTATCTGACAGACAGTAGTTCCCTGCCAGCTGCCTCCTCAGACTTCTAACCCAGACTTCACATGACTTCAGTGTTGGTACATAGCTCACTATGCATTGCCCCACAGAAAGCTCAAAGATGCTGAACCACTAGAATGGATTGCATTCTACCCAAGGGGAGCCACAGATTCCTTTCTTCAAGAAAGGAAGGGCCACTGCCCTTGAACAGCTATGGTGTAGCCATCCAGCCTTGCCAAAGCCATGGAAAGGGGCTCTTGAGCCACCCTCCCCCAACCCAGGGACATTATGGGAACTGAACTGGAAGTAGAAACCACTGTGGTTGTTCTTATGTATTTCAGGCCCAGTGAACTCACATTTACACAGAGAAAGCAGAGTGAATCCCATTTCAGAACTGTCAAAAGACCATTGTTGGATCCATTATCGTCAAATTTCCTTTTTTAATACAGTTCGTTGAATTGGCTTTTGTGGAATACCTATTCCATCTAAGTGTTGGTTCAGGAAGTGGTTTAAGATTGAACCAGAATTTATTGTTCAATGGTAAATAAGGGGGAATAAACTCACATAGCTAAGGGTACCCAATAAAATTCTGTAAGTATTGTCCGTTAGTCTGTTGTGCTAAAATACATATATTTCACTTAGTTGAATAAAAAAAGGAAATTGGATTTAAAATGGCCATTTTAATTCCATATTTAATGGAATTGGTTTCTAGCATATTTCCACATTTAGTGTGAATCTACTTAAAAATAGAGACAACCAGTGATAAACTTTGTGTGCCATTAAAAAGAATGTGTCCAGCAAAGGGAAAATGAATTTTGGCTGAGTCTCTATTATCACATTTCCCCATGGAACTAAAATATAAAGGTTACCTCAATGTTATAAGTAGTTCAGGCTTCAACCTTTGCTGCTGATGGGAAAAGAAGGCCAGCTTTGTTGCAGTGCACTAACTGCTCAATATATAGAATTATGCATTATTATTATCATTAGTGCAGATACTGTCTACTGAGTGTTTGCAATGAGCTATCCACTGTGTTAACTTCTGAATATACACTACTGAATTGACTCCTCTCAGTAGTTTTATGAGGCAGAGAGTTCTTTATACCCATTTTTCATGAGGGAAGACTCAGTCTTGAGATGATTTTTCTTCTGGGTTTACCAACAGCTAGTAAGTAGAAGGATTGATAATCAAATTTGAAGCTTTGTGACTTCAGAGCCCATTTTCTCCCCTTTTTTACCCAAACCCATAAGCTTTGTGACTTCAGAGCCGATTTTCTCCCCTTTTTGACCCAAACCCATAGGAATATTTATTCTAACATTGGTGAAAAATGAATCTGACATAAAATCAGATTTGGTTAGCCTTGAATGGTCTTTGTGATCCTCTTATTAGGACTTACCTTTCTTTAATCTTGTCAGAATATGTGGCTGGATGGGTGGATAGATGGATAGACCGACTGACTAATGACACAGAATGAAAATTGGCAAAGAACATGAATATAGTTTTTAGAAAAATAAATGTAAATACCAGCAAGGATACAATATATGTTCACATATATACATATGTGAAAGTTTCATTTATATATATAAACATTTCTCAGATCAGATTAGAAACTAATATGATGAAACAGGCTTTTTATACACTGTTGAAGAGACTGTGGAATCATTCATTCTTTTGTGGAAGACAATTTGGAAATGTTTATATATATAAAAAAAAGTACGTTTTAATCCGGTGTTTCCACCTCCAGGATTTATGTAATTGCTCAAGTTTGCAAAGATGCATGTTGGTTGACTACAGCATAGTGTGCAGCGGGAATAAAAACCGGAAGAAATTAAGTGTCTAACAGTATGGGATTGGATGTCCTGAAGCAGTGGCTGAGCGTGTGGGAAGTTTACAAGAGTCCAAACTGCAGAAATGTGTTAGGAAAACTTTGTTAGAAAATTAACACACATGTGCAAACTCTTTATACACATGGCAAAATTGCAAAAGGTAACTAAGGGACTGCAGAGGGTGGCCACCTCAGTGGTTACTGTGGCATGTGACTAAGAGGGGAGCAGGGGAGACACAGAGAAATTGCTTTCAGGATGATTCAAGACAGATAAGTTATAGAGGCCTGCTGTGCAACATGGTGCCTGGAGTAAACATAGCATTGTGCGCTGAAAAATTTGTTAAGAAGGCAGATCTCATGTTAACTGTCCTATACACACACACAAACATGGACTCACACGCACCCTGGACAGAAGGAAACTTTTGGAGACGATGGATGTGTTTATTACCTTGATTATGGTGATGGAATCGTGGGTAGATTCATGCCTGCATCCAAACTCATCAAATTATATGCATTAAATGTGTGCAAGTTTTTGTATATCTGTTATACCTCGATGAAACTGTTAAAAAAATTTAACCTTTATTCCTTTTTCTTTTCAACAAGCAGGCACTATTTTGATAATAAAAAAAAAAGTAGTTTATAGAACAAAAAAAAAGAGAGAGAGCTTCCATTTGTCGAACCACCTATGGTCAGTCCCTCACCCCCAAGTGGATAGAGATCACCTTAGATATCAACATTGGTATTGTATGTTAGAACATAGCCCAAATTGCTTTGAAAATGTGCTTAAGAGAGACTTAGAAAAGGAGGTAAAGAAACCTAAAAATGGGTTGATTTAAAATCGTGTCCTGGTTAAGATTTGGGGTTGATGTGTGTTCTGAAACGATGTGGTTGGCTGTTGCAATTTCTGAAAATGATAAAGCTAACTGTTAACCGTAATGGTTTGGCCACACAGGAGAACAAAATTCCCCTGATGCTGCAGACACTTGTCATTCATCGGAGGTACTGCAAAATCATGATCCTTATCCTTCCAGCTGCGTGTGTCTGTCAGGGACTGTGGGCTGCTAAAAGTTGTATACTATTATTTTTTTATTCATCTCTGGGTCATTTCATCTTCCTGTGCAAGCCACATGAATGGCTGTGTATGAAAATTGTATTTTGTGCTGAATTTCCCACTGTGAAAGATGTTTACTATATATTTATGAAAACACTGCAATAACAAAACCCTTTATATAGCCTTTCAATTTGCTGTAAGGGCAGATAAAATATTTTTATCTCGAACTGAACTTCATACCTTGGGAGATTCAGCAGGCCCGACTCGGAATAATAAAACACTTCAGAGAAAGGCAGGCGCTGTTCAGATTGCTTCAGAAACCTGTGTACTTCACTCAGCAGACCTCAATTCCTTTAAACACACCAACTGAATATATAAAACCTAGAAGGAATCGGTATAATTTATGCATCATTAGACAATATTTTTTAAATTTGTTAAATACTTTTGTGATGTGTCTACAGAGATTCAGGGTGATTCTTAAAAAGTGGTGTTAACTTAATGCTAGAAAATACAGGAAGGAGGCTGGTTGTCCCCTAAGTGGATTAACAACACTCATTCTTCACCTTCATTTAGGCTTTGGCAGTGTTTTTAATTGAAACTTTTGTCGAGATAATTGTAGATTCACCTGATGTCATAAGATATAATACAGACAGATCTCTTATACACTTTACCTAGTTTCCCCCGAGAGTAATATTTCTCAAAACCATAGAATCACGTTACATCCAAGATTTTGGCATTGCTGCCATCCACTGATCTTATTCAGATCCCCCCAGATTTATTTGCACTCATTTGTGTGTGTGTATTTAGTTCTACACAACTTTATCACATGTGTGGGCTGATGAATCCACCATCACAGATAAGACAGAGATCACTTCCATTATAAGGACCCCTAACCTCCATCCCTAAACCCTGTCAACAACTAATCTGTCCTCACTTTCTAAAATTCTGTCATGCCGAAATGTTGGCAAATGGAATCACACAATATTTAACTTCTTGGGATTGGCTTATCTGCTCATCATAATTTCTTAGAGTTCTATCTGAGTTATGGTTTGTATCAATCATTTGGTGTTTTTTTTTTTTTTTAATTATTGCTCAGTAGTATTCCATGGTATGCATGTGCCACAGCTCTTTAATCATTCACCTGTTGAAAGACATCTGGGATGTGTTTGGCTATTACAGACAAAGTCGCTATGAACATTTCTGTACAGGTTTTTGTGAGCACAAGTTTCATGTCTCTGGGATAAATGCCCAGGAGCAGGCTTTGGTGATTTTTGATTCATGAACATTATGGAAAACATTAATATGTTGCGCCCGTTGGAAGTCAATGCCAGTTGCACACAAACCAATGAAAGGAAAAACATAAAATCTTACCCACATCTTAATGTTTATTTCTACATAAACACAGCACTAAATATAGAGAATAGCCAGCATTTATGTAGCATCCACCATATGCCAGTCTGTATTCTAAGCCTGTTGTGTATGCTAACTCATTTGTCCTCACAACAGCCTCATGATGTACACGCTCTTATTATCCCCACTTACAGATGAAGAATCAGGCACAGAATGCTTGAGTAACTTGCCAAGATGATACAACCAGTGCATTTAGGCAGTCTGTCTCGAGAAGCCATCATCTTAACCACTACTCCCATGATTTGAACCTCATTCACAGATCACAGGTATTGGTCATACCTCTGGGTCTGCTGAGATGGCCACTCTCATTTGTTTGGGTAAACATCTCTCAGGATGGCTCTGAAAAGAAAGAAGAACTGGAATTGGGTCTGTAGAACAATCAGCTGGCTGACTTCACTGCCCTTTAATTCAATTGCTCTGTCTTTAAGCTTACTTTATTTGACCATCTCAGCCAGATGGAGGCTTCTTCTGGCTTTTAGATCTCCCAAGAGGTAGATTTCACAACTCTCTCTTGGTTACACACTGCACTATTTCACAGGCAGTATGTTCTGCCTTTCGGCATGCCCCAAATCTGTCGTATGGCAAACTGAGCCCCTTGTCATTTGTCTACCTTCATTGAAGATGTGGAATTAATGGTGACCATGTCTATTCAACAACACAACAAAAAGGTACCTATTTCTAACAGAATCTTGCATGGCTGCTTTACATTAATCATGGAGCTATTCGTTCCTCCAAAGGCATTTCATATTTCCACCAGGCTTATAAAGTATTTAATATTTTCATATGCTCCAGTGTAAAGCCATCTGTTGCAGTGACAGGACAAAATGTTGAAGACAAGAACAAGCGTATGTTTATGGAAAGATTCCATGAAATGTTAACAAGAAAGATATGTGCTACTCTAGGGTGTCTTGTAGAAAATGGCCAGGGGAATTTGGAAGGCACAGCCTCCAGCACTGGTGTTTATAAATTGGCGTTTATAAATTGCACATGTTCCTTTTTTTCTGTCTCATAAACTCGGACTAGATCAGCAATGTAAATGGTGGCAGAGATCTATTTGACAGGAAATAGTGGTATTATTTAATTTTTGGAACTTTATTTCATCTGTTCTTCCTGTGCTTCATTTGACTTTTTGCTATTCATTTGAACAAGTGGATTGGGAGCCTGCTGTGTGCTAGGCGTGCATGTCTCTTGAATAGCTAGATTGTGTTTCTAAACAGCTAGAGCTGTTCCTCAGTCCCTAACTTTTAATAGCCATGTTGCGGTCTTGCTAATATAGAAACGCTCAGATGGGAATCAATTTGACTGCCCACTTGGAACGTATCAGTTGAGGCGCGGGTACCTAAAACTGTTGCTACATCACATTGCCCCTTGCTGAACTGAGCTCAGGAAATCAAAGCAAATGCCTCCAAGCTAAGGCCCTGATGCTCTTGGGGAAAAAACATCACAGCTAAAATGCCCTGAGTATCTGACAAGCACTAGGGGAGACGCTGTACATTAACTGGCTTATTTAAGCCTCCCAAGCATCTTATGTGGCAGGGGTGGTCCTTGTCTTCATTGTACAGATGAAGTAGAGGTGCTAGAAATGGTAAAGCAATTTAGCCAAGACTGCACAGCTCATGCTCGGTAGACCTTGGATCTGGCCACAGGCAGGCTAAGTCCATAAACATCTGCTTAGCCACTGTGTTCTGTAACTGACACTAGGTAGACAGAAGCTTGTTCAGTGCTGTCTGATGGGGACTTCCCAAGGTGATGTTAGCTGGGACAGGTGGGTCAAAAGTAAGCAGATTTAAAATGTAACATTGAGCTTGATGTCCTCCACAGACTTGCCTTGAGTTCTCAGCTACCTCTTCACCCTGTAAATAAAATTGTCAGTGACCTCTTGAAAGCCAAAGGGAGGCTTGTGGAAGAAGTTGACATTGAAGACAGAAGAGCAGCTCTTTCAATGCTACAGCAGAACAAGATCGTGTGGGGCAATCCCCAGAGGCCTCCTTTATAGCAATTTTTGAATTATGTCTTACCAGCAAGTGTGATAAAGCATCTTAAATCAATCACTTACTCCCAATCATAATGAATGGATTAATGGCATATGTATGGACCTAGGTCTTGACTGTACCCATGTCAAAAGATGGCAAATTCTGGGTAGCTATACTGAAGTTGATAAAATTAATGAAATAGCACAATTTAGGGAAATTTATAAGCAGAAACATGTTCAAGAAGAGCAAAGTATCATCGGGTCAAGTTAAGAAGAAGAAACAAGGAGGAAATCTGAGAGGAAAGAAAGGCAAGGTAGCTTGTAAGCAACATTATTTATTTCAGTCAACCTCAGAAGGACATCAAGATTTGTTCTATAATCAGGCTGTTTTAGACCCATAGGTTTTGCCTGCAGGTGTTCATCTCAACAATTAGATTGTAATGATAGGTTATAAACTTCATGAAAACAGAAAACAGGTGAACAATATATAATTAATTCCTAGCACAATGCCTGGCCCATATTAAGACCTCAGGAAGTGTTTTCAAAGAATGTATGATCATATTGGATTGTGCCAGAATATTTATTATATATTAAATCCTGGTAAACTCAAGTAATAATTACATCTATAATAATTAGGTAACATTTTCGGAATCCTGTGAGGAAAGACTGTATTATTTCTACCTGCTAGTTCCCTTTCTCCTGAAGCCGAGATATGTGGGTAATTATTTTCTGAATTATGATCAGGACAATATGCATAGTAAAAGCAGTGACACCATTTATATCTGATCTCCCAACTAAAATATTGATACAACCTTATATAGGGTATACGGCAAGCAGTAATGTTCTAGCGCCTTCTCCCCCAGCACACCCTATTGGCAAAGAGCGACTTATGGTTAATGCAACAGTGAAAATAAATTATTACCATTCTCTGATTGTGTGACAGGTTAGTAATTAACTTATGTCACTAGCTGGCCTCCCACAACTGTGTTTATTCAGCTTCATGGAGCACTTTTCAGGGAAAAAGGAAAGATCAGCAAGGCATTCTTTGTTTAATGTAGATGCTAGATGGTGGTGGAATGTATCTTTTCCTATTGACTAGGAAATAAGTTGGCTGTTAGGACGTGATTTTCCATTCTTCCAAATGATATGGTGATACAGGGAACTTGAAAGCTACCCGGGAATTAGAAAAGAATAAAGAAATTGCCCTTTATGCACTAATCGAGCCATTGTGCCTGTTTTCTTTGGGGTGTTTTCTACTGTAGGCTCGGCAAAGAGCTATGTGTAAAGAAAAGGTATGAAAAAATTTTAATTAAAAGGAAAAAATATGTTTTTTTCCCCATTGTAGGTTAAGTGCCTATCACACAGCCTAGGGACAATGGTATTAGATTTGTAATAAGTACAAGTAAAGCTTTTCATTTTGATTGGATTGGGTGTATTTTTCATCAGCATCTCCCGTGTGAGCCATGATTCCAAGACAGAGTCTTGTAATCTTCTGCAGTGGGAATGATTCAGCTTAAAAATCAATAGGGCATGAGGTATTTCAAGTTCTCATTATTGTAATGTGTCAACATCACTTCAGTGACCCCAGAGTCCTATGTTGGCTGGTTTTTCCCCTGATTTATTGTGCAATCTCACAGGGCAAACTATAATTTCACTTGGAATCAGAAAGTCTCCATTTATGGTTTGTGCCCCAGTCTCCAGTCATTAGGGCATTCGCAGGGAATCAATACCTCCTCTTGTTGCTAACAACTGAATGAAGTTGTCACCTGCTTAGATTACAAAAGAGATGGGTAAAAAGATGTGGTAAGGGTGAGTACATTGGACAAGCTCTGTTTTGAGGAGTGCTTTCTTTGATGTTCACCTTCTGCCACTGGGAGGGGTGTCTGCCTTTCTCAGGATGTTGGTTATAGAACCCCACCACCACTGAATTAGCACAATATTTCATTTTCTTTCTCTCTCTCTCTCTCTCTTTCTTTTCTTCCTTTCTGTCTTTTTGTGTGTGTGTGTGAATTGTTGGTGGATGATGTAATTCTCCTTGGTTAAAACAAAGTAAGAGAGCCTTTCTTGAAAGTCTGAGTTCTTGCACATTTTCTAGAACCTGTTGAGTCATGCCATCTTTTCTTAAATACCCAATCACTATGCTGACCCTGTAAAGACAGGATCTACCATCCTTCCCCTAATTGGCAAAATGCCAATTCATGAAGTAGGAACTTCATGAAACTTCCAGTAAGAAGAAGACCATTTGGTTTCAACATGCCATTCATCAGTGTGTACACATTCTATTCTGCTGCACCCATGCACACACTTTCTTTCTCTGAGATTTTTCACTAGAAGGTATTCAGTGAATGTTTATATGCTACTGTCAAGTCCCCAGTAGCACCAGTAGTGAGTCTAAATTTCATATCTAATACCCAGTGTTTAGCAATGGGTAAGAATGTCTGACAGTGTCATCAGAAATATAAGTAAGTACTGACCGTGTGTATTCCATGTGCTTGTGAATACATTAGAGAGTCCTTCCCTCAAGAAGACCAGTCATGGGGAAGAACCAAGGTAAGAGGCAGTGGCAGTGTGGGGAATGTAAGGTCAGGGATGTGGAGACACAGAGAGGAAGCACTGAACACATGAGTATAACGGTCTTGGAAAATTTCAAGGCTGACATCAATATTTGGTAACATCTTCACCACATGCAATGATGATACCATTCTCCTTCCCTCCAAAGATTATAACACCAACTTTGATATGTGGGCAGCAGATAAATCACCATGTTTTAAAGTTGCCTCTTTTTAGTAAGATCATGCTCTTTTATCTTAGCACTTGGGAAATGGTTGTATTCACTCCGGGGCCTCCTATATCTTGTTCAGTTTGGGGTTCGAGGAGCTGCTCCAACAATGTCCCCATCTTTTCTTTCTACCCTTCCTGGTAGACTCCTTTCCTCAGAGAGTGACTTCAGCATGTTGGGATGCCAAAGGGGGCCAGTAGTGGCCCTTGCCCTTACTCTCTAATCTTTAGCCTGACCCTAGACCTTCAATTTGAAAGTTTACAGAACACTTTGATGTGTCTTTTTTGCAAATTGCCAGTTAGAAGTTCTTATACATAAGAGTCCCATCTATCAAAGTTTCTGGTTTTATTCTAAGACATACAATTCATTTCAAACACATTTTTAGGGTACTATACTGGTGCCCAAATACCCCATTTTCATATTCTAAGCTGCTAAAAAAGAGTGATTCTTTCCATAGACTCTTGTTGGTAATAGGAGTACTTATTTTTTCTTGATTTTCATAACGCTTTTATGACTTTCCTTCTTTTCTGGATTCATTGATTCATTAAATACTTGATAGAGCTTTTTGTAGTATAAAGAGGTGATGGTCAACAAGATAGACAAGCTTCTGGGGGCACCAGGGTGGCTCAGTCAGTTTAGCATCTGACTCTTAATTTCAGCTCAGACCATGATCTCATGGTTCAGTTCGTGAGTTGGAGCCCTGCTTCGGGCTCTGTGCTGGCAGCAGGAGTCTTCTTGGGATTCTCTGTCCCTCTCTCTCTCTGCACCTCCCCTGCTTGCACTCTCTCTCTGTCTCTCTCAAAATAAATAAATAAACTTAATAATAATTTTAAAAAGATACACAATATTCCTGCTCTTGCCAAGTTTACATTCTAGCTGAGGTAAGTTGGATTTTGGACTTTGATGGCCTGCTTGAGGGCTCCTAGGGGTGAAACCCTGGTTTCCTAGTTCCCTAGAGAGTGGATTGAGCTATTCCTTTCTGACCAGAGTATTACCTAACTGGAGTTTTAACATGACCTTGACTGTCCTTCACACATTGGCTCCAGACAGTGGAAGGATACAGAAAGGTAATATAACTCCAAAAGATGTTTCTAACCCATGGGAACCTGTGCAGATCCATCTCTGGGAACGCTTATTAACCGTGATAGTTGAGGTCCCAGAGAAAGTTAACATCAGGGTCCCCTTGCCATGTCTCCTTTAAGGCCTAAAATCTTAACCCTGTGAAGTTCTGGAAGCCTAATAAGAAGCTCTCCAAAACAGTGATATAATTAGAAGCTCAGGTCTTGACTTCACCACTAAGGACCTTGACAAGTGAGTGCCTCAATGGTCCATCTGTATTTGTTTCCTTTTCAGGCATGGACCAAGGACTCTTCTTTCTTGGTATTTTGTTCTATCCTTGCTTGTTCTAAATTGAATCCAAATACTAATTGGGCTTTTTGTTATTTGATAGCAATCCCATGTTACAACTTGTACACAGTACAGGTATTCCTCAGCTTATGGTGGGGCAGTGTCCCTATAAACCTATCATAAATTGAAAATACATTGTGGGTTGAAAATGCATATAACACACTAAACCTACCAAACATGATAGCTTAGCTTAGTTTTCCTTAAACATATGCACACCATTTATGCTAGTCTACAGTTGGGCAAAATCATCTCATGTAAAGCCTCTTTTATTTATTTATTTATTTATTTTTATTTTTTTATTAAAAAATTTTTTTTAACGTTTGTTTATTTTTGAGACAGAGAGAGACAGAGCATGAATGGGTGAGGGTCAGAGAAAGGAGACACAGAATCTGAAACAGGCTCCAGGCTCCGAGCTGTCAGCACAGAGCCCGACGCGGGGCTCGAACTCACGGACCGCAAGATCATGACCTGAGCCGAAGCCGGCCGCTCAACCAACGGAGCCACCCAGACGGCCCGTAAAGCCTCTTTTAAAATAAGGTGTCCATTGGGGCACCTGGGTGGCTCCGTCAGTTAGGCGTCCGACTTCGGCTCAGGTCATGATCTCACGGTCCGTGAGTTCGAGCCCCGTGTCGGGCTCTGTGCCGACAGCTCGGAGCCTGGAGCCTGCTTCAGATTCTGTGTCTCCCTCTGTCTCTGACCCTCCCCCGTTCATGCTCTGTCTCTCTCTGTCTCAAAAATAAACATTAAAAAAAAATTTAAAATAAAGTGTTCAATAGCTCATGTTATGTATTGCATATTGTACTGAAAGTGAAAAGCAGAATGGCTGTCTAGGGATAGAATGGTTGTAAGTGTGTTGGTTGTTTTCCCTCATGACCTTGTGGCTGACTGGGAACTTTGGCTCCTGGCACTGCCAGCATCTGAGAGAGTATCATAGGGCATATTGCTAGTGCAGGAAAAGATCTAAATTCAGAATTCAAAATATGGTTTCTCCTGAATGCGTAGCACTTTCTCACCATCTTCAAGTTGAAAAACTGTAAGTGGAACCATCCCCAATCAGGGACTGTCTGCAATATTATGTAGCCACATAAAGGATGAGGGAAGTCTAAATGTGATACTATGGAAAGATGATAAGTATCAACTCAGCTTAGATATTAATATAGGGATGGATGTAAATAAGTCAAAAAAGGAAGGTAATATATGTAATATGGTCATATTTGTGTATGAAGACTTACACATATGGATGCCTGGGTATGTTCTGGAAAGAAAGACAAGGAACTGGAAATAATGAGTGTTTGAGAGAAGGGGGATGCCACTCCAGAGTAAGAAGAGATTCATGATTCATCATATGTCATTTTGTTCTCGCTGACTTTTTTGCCATGTGTGTGCATTACTTTTCCAATAAAATAACTATTAAAAATTAATAGTAAACACCCCCCCCCAAATCTCTATTTAGGAACAGTCTTTCTTCATCTCTTCCATTTCTCTAGAATTAATTTTATAGAAAATATTGCAGAAGCCCAGGGATTCATAACACTTGCAATTTTGTAATGGTTAGCTTTTGCTATGTAACAAACAATTCAAATATTTTTCATGACTTAAAACAAAAATCATTTAGTAGCTCATATTTCTCTCTGACAGCAGTATGGACTGGGTTCAAGTGAGCATTTTTTCTGCTGGTTTCACCTGGGCTAACTCGTACCACTGCGGCTAGATTGTCTAGAATGGTTTTACTCACATGGCTAATGATTTTCTGGAATGCTTCAGTTTTCCTCTGTGTGGATTCCTTAGCAGTCTAGCTCAGGTTTGCTCAGCAGGCTATCTTGGGTATCAGAGTTCCAAGTGCAGTGACAGGATAATATCTAACTTGCAAGGATTTTTTTTTTTAGAGACAAGTTTTTATTTATTTTTTATTTTTTTATTTTTATTTTTATATATTTTATTTTTTTTCAATATATGAAATTTATTGTCAAATTGGTTTCCATACAGACTTGCAAGGATTTTCTAGCCTTTGCTTATATTACATTGCTAATATGTGGTTGGCCAAAGCAAGTTATACAGCCAAGCACAGAATCAAGGAATAGAGTGATAGATAACAATGGAAAAAGCAGCAAACTCACCTTGAAAAGGTATCTGCAAACCGGGATGGGATATGTTTGTGGCCATTATTGACAACCTACCCCAGTCCTCTTCGAGGCAAATAATACACTGAAAGAAAGGAAACCCTATAAGAAGGACTGTCCTTAGGCTAGCTCTTCCTCCTAAAATTACACTTGACATGCCCAAGACTAGTCTCTCCCTTCTTAAGAACAGCTTTCAATGTGCATATACTTATGCATCCATCCTCCTTGTCTTTCAAAGTTTAAGCACTCTTGCAAATATATTTTTTTCTTCCTTCAGTGACATGTCAACCCAGAAGTAAGGTAGTCCTATGCCCATAGTGACACAGGACATCACTAAGATAAGGGCTCAGATATTTTCAAAAAGTTCTGCACACGTGCATGGTAGAGCCAACATCAATAGTGCTCTGAGAAGTATGTCTGATTCTGAGCATCCTCATAGCTCTCCTGCTGAGAACCTGTTAGCTTTGGATCAAGTACACTGCTGCCTCCAGCTTCAACTTCACATTCCTGTGTCCCTATATATCAACTGATTTATTTCAGAAACCAATTTGGGAAGCTAATATGTTTGTTTTTCTGATTCTGCTGGCACTGGTTTACGCTTCCATTGGCATATGGATGCGCAGACTATGGAAGTAGTGAGAGAGTGAGGAATTCTATGTGGTACCTTTTTAATGAGAAGCGAGATGGCACTCAAAAATGCAGAGGGCTCAGAATAACTGGTGGGTGGAGCTAAGCCTGAGTTCTGCCCATCTACTTTTTAAATACACTGAGTTTTATTTGCTGCTTTAGACTGGTAGATAGATGGACAACTTATGAGCAGTTACAGGATGAGTTCTCCCATTGCCATACTGGTTTTCTGGAAACTCGATGTCGGTGCATTTACTTGCATACTTGCAAACCTCATTCTACAAAAGCAGAATAAAGTGTGACAAATTGACACTTCTTTTTGAAAAACAAAGTCCACTCAAATTGTTTTTCTCTTTGCCAGACTTGTGGATTCTGCCCTAGTTATGCAGCTTCTTGCTCAGTGGATGGATTTGAAGTATTCCTTTAAGCTGTTGATTGTCCATCACTTTTATATAGTTGTCACTTTCAGTATGTCACAGTCAATAGCAGAAATGTAAAGCTTGTAGGCACTCATTCTCACTCTGACATTCATAACTCAATTGAGCTTTGTTTATAAAAAAAAAAAGAATCTAAAAATACACAAATTAATGATTAGTAAAAATGGGTTTCTGGAAGGATCTTTTATTTCGCAATGTTATCCCAGTTAACATTGGAGTAGAAAAGCATATTAGGTATTCTTTAGTGCAGTTTCTAGGCATGGCTTGCTCTACACTTGCTCAATGTCTACCACAGCTAGGCAGAGATGATGGTGTACTGGTATAAGTTTGGAAAGAGGAGCAAGAGCAGGAGAGGACAATGCAGACCAAACAAGGCATTGGCTCAGCACTCAAGAATGCTACCCACTTAAGTTGACAGAACACCCTGTCATAAAACATTCAGTGGAAAAAGTGAAGTACTCTCTGGTACAGACTAAAAATTCAACAATAGTTCAGTAAAGGGAAAAAGGGAAAAAGCACATACACAAGAATCATACAAAAGCATTTCCTGGAGACATTGGTTCTGGCAACCCATTTATTTCACATACATCAAGGTCCTACTAAGTATTGGGGCGCAGTGTTGATGCCAGTGTTAAATGATGGACAAAAAGTGACAGTGAACCCAGGACCTAGCAGCACACAGTTGAGTGGGATTAGGAATGGACACTGGATGGGGGAAAGTCAAATCATCACAACAAAAAACTATAATTATCACTGAGATAAGTGGTCTCATAACAATTATAATATACTCAGCTGTGCTGAACTGTATGCCCCTAAATGGTTAAGCTGGTACTTTCATATGTTTTGTTTACCACAATAAAAAAATTTCAGAAAAGAAACCCATAAATCAATTCAGTTAATCCCCTACTTAAAATTCTCCAATGGTGCCCCATTATGCTTTGAGGGAAAAAAAGAATGACTGCATTCCATAAGGTCCCATGACATCTGGTCTCTGCCTTCCTCACAGACCTCATTTCTTCCTACTTTGTGTCTTTTATACTCTGCTCCAGCCTTCGTCTCTCGTTTGTCTTAAAACATGCCAAGGTCATTATCAACCTTTGCATTTGCACTTCCTGCAAACCAAAACACTCTTCCCCTAGGTTCATGGAATAAATTCTTTGCCATACTTTAGGCAAATCAAGAAGACATTTGTAATAATAATAAGAAAAATAAGAAAGATGCTTGCCATTGTTGTCATTAATGTTATTAATTTTATATGCCTCAGGTCTCAATCCTGGTTTTTCATTACTGAATTAATGTAGAGTTTCCATTTTACAAGATTTTTATTGTTATGGTACTCAAGATCACTTTTCAAAATGACCCCATCCTTTTGGATGAAATTTAAAAATCTACAACTGACCTTGAGAAAGGCCTGATTTTGTTTTGAAGAAGTAATAAATAATTTAATTTCTTTTGTTATAAGTTTTCCAAGTATACAGACAGGATCTTCCAATAAAATCATATGGTCTAATAAAGACTTTCTTCAGGGTTGGCCAACAGATTTAAAATTCAGGAGGAGCCAGATTAGAGGAAATGTAAAATAAAGTATAACTCTGAAAATGAGGGAGAAATATGAATACTGGGATTCTTACTCAAATGAAGGTGTGAAGATAGCCAGCCCCTGACAATTGGCCACATACAATTCAGGGCATGGGTGTTCTTGTGTCTGGGGCAACTACATAGTTGTGGATGTCTTATGGAATCTCATGGTTACTGGAAGATTCTGACTAACTTCCTATTTCCTAAGCTCTTTGGCAAGAGTCAATAGAGAAGAGAAAGAATAGAAATATATGTATTCTCTCTTTCTCATTTTAACGATTTATTTTTATTAGCTCCTTTGTCTCATATGGCTGGCATTGAACAACTATAACAGAACCATTATTGGATTCTGCGAGCGTATCTGAAAGCTGGCTTTTCAGTAACTTCAAGTTGAAGTGTTTGTGAGATTTGAACTGCTTTTGTTCATGGAAGGTCACATGCAGTACCATAGAAGCCAATTCCCAAGGTCTGCTCCTGTTCTTGACAGCACGCAGAGTCCCTGACCTGGCTAAGCCCCCTTACTAAGAAACATGTGCGTTTGGTCACAGGGGGTACCAGGTGAGGGACAGCATGAACAGATGACAACACATTATTATCATTCATTTGTTCATGACTCCCTAAGAAACTGTAGTCTATTGGATTCTATTTGATGGAGAAGTCAGTAGGATGAAAGTATGTATATTCCTCTGGAGGCTCAGTCCCAAATGAATTTTAATGATCCAATCCCTTCCACAAACACAGTTGGATACTCTGTAGGGCAATAAAGTTTAAAGGTTGGAGAAAGTCCAAATCTGGGCCCAGAGAAATCTCTGCTTCATTGTCCCAGTCTATTATGAAAAGAAAAACAATTCATTGCCAGTACCTAGAAGGGCTGCTGAAGGTTTATGTCATTTGTAAGTAGTGCTGCACCCTTGGAAAGCTTTGGGTGTGTGAAAAAATGAAAAAAAAATCAAGGCATACCGTCTTTAATGCTCGGTGGTGCTGACTGATAACAATTTCAGGCATAAAAGGTAGGGAGTGGATCTGAGCCTTGGTGTGTGCTTCTTTTCTCTCTCAGTATAACGTCAAGTGCTATACAATAACCTGCAAAGTTACGAAGATTGAGGGATATATTTTTGAAAGTACTATCTAGGTATCATTGAGGTATAGTGGATCAGAATGGCTTTTGCACCCAATAGCAGACAGTGGAGAAGTCTCAGCACTCCTGCTGCTGTTACATTGGATTGGTGAAAAAAACATTTCCATTGGTGGAAAGATAAAGGAAAAGTGTGATGTTGGGGGCTGTTGGTGCCAGGATACAGAGGGGTTCACAAGAAGGAGAGAGGGGTAGGCCAGTATACTTGATTCTGCTTTGGCTTACCACCTGCAAGTTTCTTAAAGTTTACCTTGTGCTTTTCTCAGTGTCTGTCATGTGGCTGAAATTCTTCCCTATTGGTAGATGGAGAACATCATATGCAAAACAAAGACCTGGAAATTTTCCTGCTGTCTTTCTAGGTGCTGAACTGACATGGGGGAATTTTAAAACACGTGCTCTTGGAATCAAAATTAGTTTTTGTGCCTGCAGAGGCAAGGAGCCCATGGAAACTACCAACTGGCATTGCTAAGAATAATTATTGTCATATTGAATCCATTGTGAATAGCCTTCATAGATAATTGTCCTGGTTAGAACATGCTCTAACGAGGGAATTTTAATATTTACTAACTCCCTGGTGAAGAAAGACATTCTTTGCTTTATTAAAGGTGGTGGTGTTGGTAATTTGCAGGTGGAATGCATTAGTGATATGCATTGTAGGACATTCTGACAGTACAGAATTTTTTTTTAATAAGCTCTTGTCCAGAGGAGATTATTTAAATTCCACCAGTGGCTTTTCTCTTCATGGAAGTGTTTGGACTTGAAGTCAGAGCTTTCTTCTATGAAAATGCCTTAATTCTACAGGAAACCAGGGAGTCTGCTGGACTTTCTTTCTACAGAATAGTCTGTATCACAAAGTCAACAGTATTATGTCACTATTTCACAGTGACCAAGTCTTGTCCAAAAACTTCTCATGACTAGAATAAGAGAACAGGAGTGCTCACCTGTGAATTTATTCAACACACACAAATGTTAACACAGAAAGGAAGAAGGGAAAGAAGGAAGGAACTTCACTCACAGGCACTCAAAGTTTAAACCTTAGATAGGGTTGGGAATACATTGCATTCAAGCCCTGAACATGTTTTTCTTTTTCGTCGTCTTCTTTTTTTTTTTTTTTTTTAAGATTTTATTTTAAGTAATCTCTACACCGAGTATGGGGCTCAAACATAACACCCCGAGATCAAGAGTCACATGTTCTACCAACTAAGGCAGTCAGGTGCCCCTGGATGTGTTTTTCTTTGGAGGTCAGTTATTGAAAGCTAGGCAGGCATGGGAAGTTTGTAGAGTCTATAGCCAAAGCCTAAGGTAGGAGTCCTTTGGACCAAGCTGGATGTTTTGTAGTTGAGATGAGAGGCTCTGTTTTAGCTTTCTGTCCCTAACGAATACCCATGACTCATCCTGGGAGATGGATTCCACCCATTTCCAGAACCATTCTGAGAAGATGGGGATATTTGTGAGATTTCTCCTCCCTTGTCCACTGCCCATGAGCTACAAAGACCCTCACTGTCTTGGATTTTCTTTATCTTGACCTTGATAGGGGATACTTGGGCTGGGGAGAATGTTAACTCTGAGCTGGCCTTGCATGTTGTCTACACTTCTGTCTTCTGCCATTCAGGTGAAGGCTTCTGGATTTGATTTTGATATGGAGGGGAGGATCAGACGGGTATTGCAGTGAGTCCATTCTTCTCATCCATGTCCCCTTCCCACTCTGATAATCCACATGTCAGTAAAGCGCAGTGCTGAAGAATTTGAGCCAGGTAATTCTAGCCCAGCTTCAGGTCCTAGCTCTGCAGTCCATTCACAGCTGTGAAACCTTGGGTACACACATGGCCAACCTCAGTGAGCCTCAGGGACCTCACCTATAAATCAGGTCTTATTTTGGTTGGGGGAGGGTTTAGGTAAAATTAGACGAGTTTCTGAATGTAAGACAGTTAATACATTGTGGTTGCCACATGCAAATGCTCAGCTTCTCCTCTGGTTGTGGGGTTTATGCCTACATAGATCCCTCATGGCCTCATGTCCATACAATACACTTACACTTTTCAGGGGAAGAGAGAACATATTTTTCTCATCACCCTGGGTGAAAGTTTTAAGACCATAACTATACGATTTTTATTTTCATGGACAAAAGAAAACCAGTCACTGAGAGCAAAAGGATGAAATGGTCTCATTGATTTATCTGGGGTACATGATCCAATGCTAGCACTTGAGGGAAGGTCAACCTCAAACAGACCCCAGGATGGAAAATGGGTTGTTAGCAAATTTGGAAAAGGGGAAAGTCGAGGCGGAGGAGACTCAGTGTGCATACCTGGTGTGTTTTTGCAAACTTCCCAACATGCTCACCTTGGATGGATAGTTCGGATTGCTGGGCAGAAGACTTTTCTTCTTATGGGGAATTAACCCCTCAAGACAGAGGCTATATTGCTCTGTAAACCCACAATCACTGATCTTCTAGAATGAGCCTCACAAAAATTACGTGAACCCAGAAATAATCAACCCCCAATGCCTTGTGCTCATTTTGATTGTGAGCTACTCACTTCACCAAAGCCACACCCTTCATCCTTTGGAATGCTGTTTGCTTAAGATACTTGGAAAGGTGTTCATGACACACATGTTTACAGTCTGTTTCTGCCTCATCTTACCATATTCGTCTGAGTTTGACCTCCTGAGAGCCTCCATGGTTCAGCATGGAGGCTTAGTAGCTTCCCTTCTTCAGTGGGTGGAAAGACCACCAGTTCTCCTTCCTTTCTGGCTTCTATTCATTCCACACTTCTTCAAGCAGTAGGTTTCATCCCCTAATGAGACCATATTTAGCTCTACTAAATAATTTTCCATTTAAAAGCATCCGTCTAGTTCACAGTCTTTTATTTGTCCCAGTGATGTTCACAAATGTGCTTCTGCAGCAGTGAGTGTAGGCACACGTGCATGGGGGCACTCTCCACATATTCCTCCTTGTGCCCCACCATCCTTTGTCTGAGTCTTTTCCATCTCTAGTTTGGTACCATGAACAGTTCAGCCTCTCTTGAAGTGTTGCTCAAGACTCTCCCCTCCTCCGTAGTCTGTAGACTCTGCAACTGGTAACAACAACAGTAATAACTATGATTATAATAGGGAGGAAGAGGAGGAGGAGGAAAAGGAGAACAGGAGAGGATAATGAGGAGGAGGGGGAGAAGAGGAGAACAACAACAACAACAACAAGAACAGCAATAAAGTAGTAGTAGGAGTAATAGGAGAACCAGTTTGGCACAGGCATCAATAATTTATGAAGGAAAGAAGGAAGGAAGGAAGGGAGGAAAAAAGAAAGGGAGGGAGGGAAACAGAAGGTAGAAGGGAAGAAGAGAAGGAGGGGAAGAAGGAAGAAGTGAACACGTATTAATGGTTTGCTATGTGATTGCCACCGTGGCTTAAACTCTACATTGCTTTTCTCCTGTCATCCTCACCAGGACTTTATGAGAGCAATTATTTCATTATCCTCCTTTCACAGACAAGGATGCAGAGGCACAGAGAGCCTAATTCTCTCCTCCCCTCACCGCCCAGACCAATCCTTTCGTACTCAGTTGCCAGGAACAGTGTTGATGTTACTTTCCTCTTTGAACAACATTCAGAAATTCCCAGGGTGCCTGGGTGGCTTAGTCGGTTAGGTGTCTGACTTCAGCCCAGGTCATGATCTCATGGTTCATGGGTTTGAATCCCATGTTGGTCTTTGTGCTGGCAGCTCGGAGCCTGCTTGTGATTCACTCACTCTCTCTCTCTCTCTCTCTCTCTCTCTCTCTGCCTGCCCCTCCCTCATTCGTGCCTTCTTTCTCTCTCTCTCTCTCTCTCTCTCTCTCTCTCTCTCAAAATAAATAAATAAACTTAAAGCAAAAAGAAATCCCACTGAGTACAAGGTCAAAACCAAATCACACCGCCCTTGCCTTCTGGTCCTGGGCCTTATTTCTTGGAATCGGAGACTTAGACTGATAGGTTATTGACCTCCTTCCACTTGTACCCAAGTGGCCATCCACACTATTCCCAAGTCACTTCTTGAGACCAGCTGCATATGAACTTCAGCTTAGATAGGGTAATTTTCTCTCAACAGAACCATTTTACTCATCAGAATCTGTCCATTTGCTCCAGGCCAATAGAACTAAGTTCAAATTATCTCACCTGCTTGCCACCTTTAATGCCATTTTTGAAAACCCTCCCCCCCTCCCACTTCATCCTACTCCATGCCTCCAGATTGTGGAATGAGCCTTAGTCTTAAACATACTCATATCTACTGTTTTCTTTGTCTGGAATACCTCTTCCACCTGCCTGAAGCCCCTTACCCATCCTGATCTCCACCTGGGAAAATACTGCTCTGTCATTTCATACCTAGTTCAGATGCCAGCTTTGCAAAATGCCCCTTGGTTCTCCCAAATAAAATGAGTTCATGGTATCAGTACTGTTTCCATGTATGTCTAAAGAACCACTTGAATTTTGTATTTAAACTTCCTGGCTTCAGGGTGACTGAGTGGCTCAGTTGGTTAAGTGTTCAACTTCAGCTCAGGTTATGATCTCGCGGTCTTTGAGTTTGACCTATGCATCGGGCTCTGTGCTGATAGCTCGGAGCCTGGAGCTTGCTTTGGACTCTCTCTCTCTCTCTCTCTCTCTCTCTCTCTCTCTGCCCCTCCCCGACTTGTGTACTGTCTCTCTCTGTCTCTTAAAAATACACAAACATTAAAAAAATGAAACTTCTTGGCTTCAGATTTCAGCTCTGCCTGGTACTAAATGTGTGATGTTAGATAAGCTACAGTACGGTACCTGTGAAAGCCTCACTGTCCTCACCTGTAGAATAGACATAAGCTTCACAACTACCTCTTCTAGCTGTGAGGACAGTAGAACTGTGAACATAAAGCACTTAACAATGCTCAGTATAAGATACCTGCTGCTTTGTTGTTATTATGATTATTTTATATGTATGTATTTTTTAAAAATGTCTTTAGTTTCCAAGCAAGAGCTCCTCGAACATGAGGCTTATTCATTTTTATAACCCTGGCACTTTGCACAGTGACTAGTTCATAAATAAAACCCAACACTTCCATGGAATTTAAAAAGACACTTTTCACCGAAAAAGGCACTGGAGGACAATCTGTTTATTGTAAGAATTTTGATAACTCACCACCAGTCATTTGGAAGGAAAAGGAGAAATCTGCTCTATCTTCATCCCCTGGAATAGATAACTTACATAAGAAGTACATATATGGGGGTGCCTGGGTGGCTCAGTTGGTTAAGCATCTGACTGTTGATTTTGGCTCAGGTCATGATCTCATGGTTTGTGGTTTCAAGCCCTGTGTCGGGCTCTGTGTTGACAGGGCAGAGCCTGCTTGGGACTCTCTCTCTCTCTTTCTCTGTCCCTCCCCTGCTTATGTTTTCTCTCACTTTCTCTCTCTCTCAATAAATAACCTTAAGAGAAGTACATGAACTGATAATTACCCCCATGGCTAGTACAGACCTTTGCAGCAGCAGCAAACTGTCAAGCCATGGAGGATAGGTAAACAGCGGATTATTACAGGGAATGTATGTTTGGGAAAGAGCCCTAATCTTTATACATTGAGATCTTCTAAGAAAGACTGCCCTCTTTTCCCCACAAAATATACTCTGGGGTCCTAAAAAGGCTGGATCTGAAGCTGTGAAAATAATCTTCTGTTACAGATACTGACATTATAAATTTTCCTTTTAGCTTCTTTATCTAAGCAGAGAAATAGAAACATGGCAGGGGTGTGTCCAAACCTGTGTTACAGGATAACTGCTTAGTTGTGGACCATTTGTTAGCAAGAAGCTTCCCAGCACAAGCTGGTTCCTATTTTAAGTCCTTGGCTAGTTTCTGACAAGCCACTTTATGGAAGGGCATGATGATATATGGCCTTCCCCAGCTCCACGGTGTGAGTTTTGACATCACCCACAATTCTGCATATTCACTTTGCTCCGATCCAGAAATAACTGTTCTCCCTTCACCTTTAGTATTCAAGGTTGTGTCCTGATCCCAATACATCTGTGTTTAGGGCAAAACTGGAGGGTCGTCAATTAATCTTATGCATGACAGTTAATTACTCCCCAAAGCCTCTTTTTCTCCTTCCCAGCTGGACAGAGAAGTGGAGAGTTCCCGGTTCTGATACCAGCATTTCCCATCTCCTGGTTGGCTTCTTTCTGGCAGCTTTCCTCTTCCCCCTCTACTGCTGAAGTAGGAGGGGATTTAGGGATTTGTATTCAAGGAGAATTTAGAAATGCTTTGTGTTTCAAAGAGTGCTTTGCCTGGGCATTTAATACCTGTGACCCTAAAATCCCCCAGACAGAGCTATGCTGCTAAAATAAAATGGCCACTTTCTTGTTCTCCATTCTTGATTACAAAGCCTGTATTTGCCCATAATGGACTTGATTTTAAAATCATTCTTTGCAACTTTGGCCACATTCCTTTATGCCCAAGACCTTTTTTCAAGTAATAGAATTTTGGCCTTTTTCATTGGTCACTGCTTTATTTTCCAGTTTTTAAAAGTACCTGATGACCATGGATTGTATGAGAACTATATCTCCTACAGGGTCTTGGACCCTAATATTGACGATGATGGTAATGATGATGATGATGGTCATTTTGCATTTAGGATAAATGAGACCCAGTGGGTTGTGATGATGTTCTTGCTGCCTCACTAACTTTGGTAAGTTCATATTTGTGTTTGTTGAACCAATTCAAGTTGTAGAATTTCTTATAGTCTCTTTTCTTCTGAATATTGCTGTTCCTTAAATGATGAAAATATGGATTTGTCTATTAGGATCTGAGTAAATGAGATTGATAGCCTGCCATATGGTTGGTACTTGATAAGTGTCTTGATTAAATTGAGGATTGTCTGGTCCAAACACCATGCACAATTTAAAAAGGAAGTGGTAGTTAAGTAAGATCTTTATTTGAATTAAGGAGAACAAAAAAAGCAAAAGAAAAATCATTGCAGGATAATGTATCTGGGGAAATGGGAAAGCTGACAGATTCACTGTTCGATCTCAAGCCTTACAGAGGGGTGTCAACTTGGGAGACTCTGGAAAAGAAAAAGAAAGCTAGTAATGGACCAGGTGATTACCTTGTTACTGAAATTGATTTGTTTCCGTTTCATAGATGAGGACACTGAGGTTTTTATGCCATTTTCCCAGGATGGCAGAGACCTGATCTAAATTCACAATTATTCTTCATCTACTACTTTGCTGCTTCTCAGAAATGTTAAAACATCCTGGGCCATTCATCAAGGACTTGGAATTCAGTCTACTACCATTGCCCACAGCTATTGGGTCTCCTTGAGGTTGCCCTGGTTTTGTCTCAGACGTTGCCCAGAGCCCCTTTTTTTTGGAGCATATATATCCTGTGTCTCCTATATGTAGATATTTATGTTTATATTTGTGCATGTGTGTGTGCACAATTTATGTAGTTTGTGGAAATAGCAAATGTTATGCCCCTGTCTTCCCGGAAGCCAGCAGAAGGGGGGATGGCATTTGGCTAGAGCTCAACCACACACGGATTTTGTCAATGTATTACCGACAAGAGGGACAGGAAAATGAAGAGGAAACTCTTTTCTGTGGGCTCACGAGGGCCATAAGAAGAGAGACACTTTAATCTGTGTACTTTGTTCTTTCTAGGTGAGATGCTACCACACACTATATGCAGGTATAAAGTGGAAAACTTGATTTGCCAAACCAGCCAAACATTGCTGAAGTCAAGATGGGAAGGCACTGTCTGTGTAATTTGTCTCTAAAGTGGGATTGATCATGCCCTCCTGCCTGGTACACTAGGCTGAATGAAGATCGACAGACAATGTCTGTGGGAGTTCTTTGTGCACTGGAAGGGACCAAATAAGGCAGGACTGGTGTTACTGTTGCATCACCTTGTCATTATTGTCGTCATCAACTTTCTTTGAGAGAGAGAATTCTGTACATGGGGGTGCAGCCCAGTCATCCATAAGATGCCCTCACCTCTTAAACCTCCAGAAAATACTCCTCTCTGGTGAAGATCCTGCAAGGACTACCAGTCACACACCACCACTCTGTGCTTGGCTCTATATTAGCAGCTCTATATACCTTTCTCATTTAATCTCTACAGGGGCTTGTTATTACCATTTTGAAAAGTCTGAGGCATAGAAGGATTAAAGGATTTGCCGAAACTCAGGAAACTAACGTGTGCTTGAGCTGTGGATTTGAACCTATCCTTTTAACCACTCTGCTCTGAGGATTGAGGATATGCCTTGGATTAGTAGGAATGATAGTAAGCTACTAGTCTTGCTTCCTTGGTGTTAGAGGAACACAGATAAACACTGAGAACCCACATGTGTGTTTGTGCACTTCGCTTGCTGTTCTGTTATGCACCAAACCCCTTTTCTTCTGCGACCAGAGACCAGCCATGCTCAAAGATTTACCTCATCTCCAGGGTACTTAGGGCTTCTTTATGTCTGCCCATTGCAACTTGGAGTACATAAGCAATTTTCTTCTCTAAATTAAACGCTTCCCAAGTTGTGGTGGAGCATGCTCTTTAAAGTGATGGTTTTAAAGTGAATGTTGATCCCAGCATTTTGATATTATATTGTAGGCTGTTATCCTTCATCAGTAATTTACTGAGTACTTCCCCTTCAACAGGTGCTTGGGAGAGAGAGATGAGTAAAGACAATCCTGTCATGGTGCTTACATTCCAGTTGGCAGAAATAGGCAGTGGACGATGGAACAAGTAAATAAGATGATTTTAAAAAGTAGTAAATACTAATGAAGGAACTCGACCCCTAGGGAAAGTCTTTGGGTTTAAGAAGGACAGGAGGGCTTCTTTGACATATAAAAGGTATGAAAGAGTCTGTACTTCAAAGAACCTGGAGATTGATACCCCAAAGTTAGGACTGAAGCAAGGTCCCCTCATCCAGAATGAGCTCAGGTGGGTTCGAGAGATAGGAAGGGAAGACAGTGGGTCTAGAGATGGAGTAAAAGGGGATAAGTAGCAAGGGGCTAGGTCAAGGCAGGGGCTTGCACCACATTCTAAATGAAGAGGGAAGGCATAGAAGGGTATTAAGCAGGGGAAGACATAATCTAATCTTCTTTGTCAAAATATCCCTTCTCATGGTTCACGCTTTCTTAGATGTTTTAAAGGAAGTCCGATTATTTAACCTCAGTTAAATATTAACCTTGTTATTAATATTAACCTACTTATTTAATCCCCATGCAAGTTATGGTTTCTGAATAGGAGATATTTAACTTTATAAGCTGATACGGTTTGAAGTGTTGGGGTTCAGAGCTGAGAGCCAAGAACGAATTTTTGAGATGTCTTCAGTACAAAAGCACGGGGGCAGGACTGGTGGGCAGAGGGAGCTGCCCTGGGCTTAATCAGTGAGGAGGGAATGATTATATGCCTTAAAGTTGAGAGGATGTTAGGGATACTGTAAGTCTCTAAGGTATTTTGGAAGCAAGGGTTCCAGGAACTTGAGGGGCTAGCTGCTGTTAGGAAAAGGTCATTTATAAAAATAAATAAATACATAAAATAAAAATAAGAACAATTTTAAGAATTAGAAAAAAAAGGAAAAGTTCATTTATTACTTACTGTTCAGTAAAAACTCAGTCATGAGACCCTTCAGATGTATATTAGTAGCCCATCAGTTTGAAGGATGGTTGCCAACCTATATCCTGGGGGTGGGGGTGTAGAAATAAGAGAAGTTTCTACAAGGAATTTAAAAAAATTTTTTAAGTTGATTTATTTATTTTTGAAAGACCAGTGTGAAGAGAGAGGGAGTGAGAGAATCCCAGTGCAGAGCCCGACACGGGGCTCTATCCCACCACCGTTAGATCATGACCTGAGCTGAAATCAGGAGTCAGAGGATTAATTGACTGAGCCACCCAGGTGCCCCTCCAAAGGAATTTTTGTATGTTAAAGTATACTTACTGGATCCAGGTGGTTGGGCCAAGATTGCCTTTTGCCCTTAGCAAAGTATCATATCAAGGAAGCTGAGATCCCAGGGAATGGCTCTGCCTGTCTCAAGGACTTGTCAATGGGCTATAAGTTGTAAGGGAATTTAATTTTTTTTCTTCTGCCTTTGTTTCCCACATCAAAAGCCACCTCCACATCTTCCCGTCAGCTAAATTAATAGAAACAGCTTCATCCAGAATCACTCTCCTTATGCGAAGCCGAGGCATATTTTGCAGTCTTTTAACTGTCTTATTTCATTGACTGCAGTTGATGTCTTCATAAATATTTTTTTAAATCCTCCAAATATGATGGAATTATGCATCTCCTGATGAATGGTCAGATTGGGTCAAAACTAATCCAAGATGGGAAGGTGGCAAACCATCACTATTTTAACAAATATCACCTCTGGAATTATGGCAGTCTCTCCCATCACTTCTGGATTAATAACACTTTGCTTTACGATCTCTTCACTGGGGGCAGGGCAAAGGTTTATCTGCTTGGGGGACATATAAAATGTACATCCTCATTTTTCAGACACACACACTGTAGGTCCCCAGAGCACCATTAAAATGTGCTGCATAATCTTTGGAAATTGATTCAAAGAACACAGATGCCAGTTTTTCTGGATGCAAGGGCATTTTCACTGCTGAATCTCCTAACACATTCATTAGAAAACAAATATTTGGCTTTGTAGAAGCTAGTCAATAACCTTGGTATTAATGTGAAAGCTGGGCTTTTCATTCCTGGACTTTGATGTCCAAGAACCCTGCAAAAGGACCATTCCCCTTCCAGTAATTCTGATTTAAGACCCAAACACAGAATGAAAATAAGGTGCTGGTAAGGATTTCATTTCTGACCCTAAGGCCTCCATTTTCAGGCAACATGAGGATTCCTCACCATTTAGTTTTAAGGATCATAATATTTTAGGAAATAAAGATAATTGATTTCTTAAGGTGTCATATGTAAATTCAGGTCCCAGAAATCGGGATGCATTTTGCTGGGAGGGTGATATCCAGACAAGATTATAATCAGCCACAGTTCCCAGATTAGCCTACAAATCCCTCTTTGAAACACAATGTGGCCTTCATTTGCATAATTGCTCATGCTTTAGGTAAGGAAGACAAGGAAGGAAGTGGGGGAGGGAAAGGGAGATACTACAGGTGGATAAGTTGATAAAGCTTCTAGTCATTTGGATGACCGAGGTCTTCAGATAGTTTGATGTAAGGTTGAGGGGGCACTAGAAACAGTGAATTAGATTGTGTGCGTGAGTACTTACACAATATTAATGGCTCTTAAGAATAGGCACATAGTTGGTACAATGAAATAAAGAACAGGGAAGTCACCTTCAGTCTTTTGCTGGATGAATCCTGTAGTTGATCATTGACATTCTACTCTAGCTGAATGACCTTGGTGAATTATTTACACCTTCTTGACCTTAGCTTCTCATTCTGTGTACTAAATGCATTTATTTGGTCAGAGACTTTCACATTCCCAAGATCTGGTCGAGACTTTAAGGGTGCCATAAATATTTCTCTGTTAATTGCGTGGATTGTCCAAACCCATTAAATAACTTCACAATTATACATATTCATTAAAACAGCCACATGACCCTCTTTGGTTGGCTTTTTATAATAAACAACTATTGTATTCTAATAATGTACCACTTAGTCACCTTTTGAAATTGCATATAGGATTTCCCTTGAGGAAAAAAAAAAGATCCTGATACAAAAAATTTTTAAAGCCACTTTCAAAGTGTTTATGTCTGAAATTTTACCTTCTCACACATCAAGTTCCTAATGAAGATTTGGGATGAGGAGAAGGTTAACACAATGTTGTGGGCGCAATTCTTGGAACTGGTTCTATGCTAACAGGTTATGAGGGATTGTATTTGTTTCACACGAAGTGGTATGAACTTCCTCCATAGTTTTGGAGGCTGGAAATCTGAAACCATGGTTTTGGTGGGGTCAGCTAATTTTTCCATTAGTCTTTTGTACTGCTGGCTTTCCTTTTAAAATCAATGTATTTATTTTTGAATATGTTACAATATTTGAAAAATTCACAAATTATAAACAGTATATAGGGGAAAACAAGTCTCTTTTCTACCCATGATCTCCAGCCCCCTCACTTCCCATCCCCAGCTTTTTACCAGTTTCTTTTGTAGCTTCCAGAGATAGTGTAGTTATGTGCTAAGATATGTGTATGTATACCCTTTCCTTTTTTCCCACAAAGCGATAAAAAATGCTATATATGCTATGTAGTACTTTCCCCCCACTTAATGTATTTTGGGTTATCTTTCATATCTATATTGTCAGCTTTTGGAATACATAAATAGATGTTCAAGTAGAACGTGTAACTTGTGTGGATTATAGGTTGTCATATTTCTGCCTGTTCTCTGCCTTGTTAGAGCTACTTGAAACACCTTTCTGTGTTATTATTTAGGATCCTCTAAACTATAATGATATGCACCTGCAACAGTGTTGAAAATCCATATCTTGAGAGTTGGTCTTGTGTAGAAAACTATTTATGTAAGGTGACTGGGGAACATGAGGGTTTTCCTCCAGTGACAGAGTCCCAAGTCATTGACTCTTGGCCTGGAATTCTCTTTCTCTCTGTGGAAACAAGTATGCCTTTTAGGAGAGGAGATAGTTGCTGCTTAGAGCTCCTCCCTCTGAAGGGCAGGAATGTGTACATTGCAGGTTCATATCCATGTCACCTATACAGACGTCCATGGTGCACAAGTGTGTGCCACTGTCGTTCATCGTTAAAGACTGCTTTATCCAGCTTCATCTCCCTCAGTTATCCCCTTTCTCAATTCATAACTGAATTATATTCCCTTTTCATGTGCCATGCATGACCTACCCTGTGCTTTGATCCACAGTTTCCTTTTCCTTGAATGTGAAATTCTTTCCACCCTCAAAGATTGCCAGAGTTCTGCTGCCCTCAGAAAACCTTTCTTGATTCACCCAACTGGAATCTCTTCTTCCCCTTCATTTACCTAGACCCTGTTCTGAATGCATTGTCCCCTCTCTCCCTTTTCTTATCTCTTAAACACCTTTATCCACCCCTCCCCAGATTGCCCTGGACATTATAGTTGCTCATTAAACATTTGGTAATTGATCCCATGGAAACACACGAGATATGTGCTGCATGCCCTTCAGCTATCAGAGACAACTAGACTTCTACTTTCCAAATGCATGGTGCCTCACTCATTAGAAAATTGACAAGCTGCCTAACTGTTTGAACAATCTCCAGCACATTATAAATGTTTGGATAAAACCACCATCAATGCACAGTCATTGCAGAGCCAATAAAAAATGACCTTGTCTTCCCCTCTTTATTTGCATGTTTCCTACAGTATCATCTCCAAAGGCAACAGGAGAAAATGGTGAACAGCTGGGAGAGGGAGATGTCCTTCACACATCCTATATTTGGAACTGGTAGAAATAGCCACTATGATTCTGTGTCAGTTGAGCAGGATAGATATGATTTCAAAATTATATCTTAGTTGTGAGCCCCTTGAGGGCAGGGTCTTTCATCTTGGCATCACCTGTGTTAGGTACATTGTAGGGCAGAGTTGATCAACCACAGGATGGAAAATTCTTTGTTCAGGGGAGCTTTCCTGTGCACTTAGTATGCCTTGTCCTTACCTACTACATGCCAGTAGCACCTCTCTTCCCAGGTTGTAGCAATCAGAAATGTCTCCAGACATTGCCTGAATGAGACCTGGTGGAAGAGATTGCTCCTGGTTGAAATGCACTGATGTAGGAGCTCAGCAAATGTTGAATGAACACAAAAAATTATCATTGTTTGAATATTATCACTTGGCTTTCTTTTTCTCCATGTGAACAACAGTTAATTCATCTAAGCAAATATTTAGGAGAAACATATTTTACTCACTACCTGATTAGTGGGTAAAAACTTGATGTAAACCACCCAAAATTCTAGCCTCCACCTTTTTACAGAGTCCAAAATGTTATGAAGGTATGTTTCCAGCTGGCAACCAATCTATATAACTTGGAATTAAAAAAAAAAAATACCATCCAAGAGATGTTATTTTCACGGCAAGCTATTTTCTAAACAAAAGCATATTCCAAAGATGGGAAGCTGTCCCCCTGCATGAAAAATACTTTATCCTAAACATAACATTGAGTTCACTGTTTTTACTTGGAGTTCAGTTATCACACAAAGTGAGATACACGTGCATTAGAGTAATAACCATTGAGAGGCACCTGGGTGGCTCATTTGGTTGAGTGTCTAACTCCTGATCTCTGCTCAGTCCTTGATCTCAGGGTTGCAAGTTCAAGCCCCACATTGGGCTCTGTTCTGGGCATGGAGCCTACTTAAAAATAACTATTGATGAATTATTACTAAATGACTGCATAGATTCCATGGCATGTGTGGAAGTGCATGCTCAAAGTACTAACAAATACCCAGTTGTATTAATGGTTGGGGATCTAAACTGCATGTTTTACTGAGATTTCTTTATTTAACATTGTTACTGAACTTCACTCACCAATTTATTGGAAAGTCTCAGCTCAGTGGGATATGCACCGAGATGGTTTTCTTTCCATTCAATGTCCCCACCTGTGCTGGATTGCATATTCTCCCCCATTTCTTTTTTTTTTTTTTAGTTTATTTATTTTGAGAACACAAACAGGGAGCAGCAGAGGGAGAGTCCCAGGCAGGCTCTGTGCTGTCAGAGTGACCCTGACTCCAGGCTCCAACTCCACGAACTGTGAGATCATGACCTGAGCTGAAATCAAGAATCAGACTCTTAACCTACTGAGCCACCCAGGCACATCTCCCCCCATTTCTTATTAACATTTTGAACAGAGTTTTCAACTTTCTGGTTATTGGCATCATCTCAATTGGTATTTATACCTCTGTGATTTTCTTTTTTTCAGAGTGGCTTAATTTATTCAAAGTTTCTTCTCTTACTAGTCAGACTTGTAGCTCTGGGCCAGAAGAGGAGAGGTCATGGTATGTTTTTCACCCCCTCTCTTTTGTCTTGGAAAGGATGGGGAGGATTTTATATGTATATCTTTGGGGCACTTCTTCACTGTGTGTGTGTGTGTGTGTGTGTGTGAGAGAGAGAGAGAGAGAGAGAGAGACAGACAGACAGACAGACAGACACACAGACACACACACCCAATAGCTCGGATCAAGCTTTGGGCAGGAAAGTAAAGGCAGAGTGTCTTGGTTCCCAGACTTAAGGTGCGGTTGTATTCTTCCTGCTGCTGATTGTTGTGACTTGTCCGGCTTCTGTGTGGCAAATTTTCTAGTTCTAACTTTCTCATGGTACACACATATCACAGATATCTCAAATAGACATGCAGGGGCCTCTGAGCTCCTAACTTTCTCCATGTGGTGAATGCAGCTCCCACAAAACCCCGTTCAACTACTGGGTGTCTGTTCCAGTAATATATTACTCAAGCTATGGTCCCCGTCACCTTGCAGGTGATGCTCTTGGAATGCACCAGCAAGCTGGCTCAAGCCCAGCTCTTCCTGGTGGAACTTGACAAATGAACAGCAGTAAACTCACTCATACTTCCTATGCCACATGGAAGGATTGAAAAATCTTCCTCTGTTTACCCATTCCCACCTTGCTCCAAATATTACCTCATTTCTGTTTTCGTCTCAGTGCTTAGCAATGTCTCTCAGACACTTACCAGGTTTGCTGCATCAGCAGACATCCAACTGGGAGAAAGAAATTTCAATTTCCTTTTTTTGAGGTACTACTGGTATTCTCAAGGACTTCCCTTGGCATGGACACATGACTTCCTCAGTGTACCTGGGAACAGGTACTTGAGCTCTCATATTTATGATCAGTTTCATAAACCCTCATACTCATTGCTAGATCCCTCCTGGGAACTGTATCTGTCCCAAAGACACTTACATTTGGAACAGAGTATTGTGATTTAAGGAACATGGTGAAAATTGTTTACTCTTCTTTCCACTGTCCTTTGGAAAATATCTGAATTTGGTGTGTGTGTATATATATATATATACATACTGAGTACTGTTTCATTAAAAGTGCCCCTAGTTTTCTGTATGTCTGTGTAACAAATGACCCATTTTCAGAGCATATGTGGTGTAATAGCCCTTATCTTGTCTTTCTAGGAGGTAGTTTCTCATGGACCCAAACAGAGCTTCTTAATGGAGATTTATAATATCAAAAGAGATTACATGAGAACCAAGTAATTATTCTTCATGTATGAATATCAACCAATTTATAAAGGAGTGAAATTAAACATTGAAGTTAATTATATGGACAATCTCACATTTGTGGACCAATTAGGGCTCTTTGGTTGCAAGCAACAGAAACCAATTTCCCCCCTATATTAAGCACAAAGGATGTTTATTAGTGGTTGTTGGGGGTTTTACAGAATTGAGAGGAGGCTGAAATGCAGTGCAAGCAGCTTGACATTCATAACGCAATAGTGAGGTCTCCTCTAGGGAAGGAATGAAATCCAGCCATGGCTCCTGTTCATCTGTCATCCTGCTCCAGTTCTAGATCCCATGGGAGTATATCCCATTGGCCAAACTCAGGCCATAGATTTCACTCTTAAATTCACTCTGGAAGGGAGAGCAAGGGTTTGACAGAAGGTGTCTTCAGGAAACTGCCATATTCTGAAGGAGGCATTGATCTGTGGTCCCACCAAGACTGCACAAAGTGGGGGAGCTGTATCCCTTACAAAACTGGGTGCTGTTAGGACAGAGAATCAGTTGCTGGCCAGTCAAGAACTGATGGCCAGTCTCTCTTTACCAGAACCTCATCCTTGTCCTCTTGCTTGGGGGTTTCAGAGCTACCTCAGGCTACGTTTCAAGGTTGTTCCCATACAGCATTGCCCATCTTCCCTTATCTTGGTTGTATGGAGAACTCTACAGTCTTCCTCTGCATTAAGGTGGTATTTCTCAATCATTAGTTGTATATGGGCTGTACTGTCTTCTTGTGCCTCATAAACATGCCTCTTGCTCAGGCATCCCTTTTATGAAAATCATTCCTCTGGTTCAATTTGCTCTACTTCCTGGTCAATGTCCATTTTCTTCTACAATTTTCCAATTGCGCTTATGCTTACTGGTAGAATACTTCTCTACCAGTTGTGGATTCCCCTTCTAGACTGTCCTTCCTGCTTTGGACTCAGTACCCATTTGTCTGAACTTAGATTTGTTTTTTTTGTTTCAGTGCAGTTATCCTCCCCACTTCTGTGCTGCCTATCTCTGCTCCTAGAGTATGTGCCCTCTGGAATGTAGAGCAGCAAAGGTCTCAGACTGTACATTCTTATTCACATTACTCACGTGAATTAGAGAGCACACAATTGCTTCCTGACCACCGGTGTCACTAACATCACCAGTCACTTCTTTCTCCCTCTCTATCTGAACAAAGGAAAGTCTCTTAATGTCCCTGAGGAACACTTGTGGTTTTAGAAAATAGTCTTAGCTACTTGGGAATAGAGGCCTAACAAGACTAATCTTCCTTCTGGTGAATCATATGTTCTGTCCTGTACAGTACCCTTGGCATACACAGGAGCATCCTAGGTTGGTCAAGTACTAGATTGCTGACCTTAGAGCTGTCAAGACCAATATAGGAATAGCAGAGCCAAAACCTGGAAGTGGATGACACGGATACTGAGAGTGTAAACAGATGAACTCTACCAGTTCAGGGTTTATGATTGTCAAGGACAACATCTTTAAAATTATCAGCTCAATGTTTTTATTCCCATTGCTTATGAGCCCCCTAAGGGTTGTTGCCATGTCTAGTTTATTCACCAATGTATCTTCCATCTATGCAAAGGGCCTGGCACATAATGCTTAATAAATTTTGCTTGAATGATTGAATGAATGGTCAATCAATCCATTTTAATTAGTTTTAATTCCTTTAAACACCAGACTACTGACACTTATGCATCTCTCTGTCTTCAAGCCACAGTCCTTTGAGCTAGGTTCTGAAAGGAAAGCCCTTACAGGAGACTCTTGTTTGTTTCTCTGGGGTTAAAGTAACGGGCATAAGTGAATGTAATTATTTACTACCTATTTTGTGTATGCCATACCAGCTATCAACCTCCTTCTCTAGTCCCCTTTTCCTGGATGGTGGCAGTATGGATTTTTTTTTTTTTTTGGCAGTATGGATTTTTAAAATTCATTATTTATTTTTCCGTTTCTTCCCCTTTCCTATAATCTCTCTTTAGACTTGACCTGTCTCAAACTTTCAACCCCTAAGCTGCCTCTTCTATTGCTACTCATGGATTTCATATTTATTTCTCTTTAGACCATTTGCAAAACTCAGAAGCACGATTTCCACTTTTATGTCACTAGAACAGGTATCCAGCAAATAGCAGAGATACAGTGAGATATTAGTCACCAAGTACTCAGTAGACATTGATACCCTGATAATTTACACGACCATTTTGTGTAAGTCTCAACTTACAAATGTGCTTGCTTTCTTAGACTAAAGGTAAGTAGCCAGTATATTCAAGAGACTTTTGAAAGTCTTCCAGTGTTTCCAGCTAATCTTGTAGGAAGGGAAAAAATAGATATCATTTTGCAATTTATGTTTTTACCAGCATGCAATGAGTACATTCAATTGACTCCAAATGTTTTGCACATTCTAATTTTTGTCCCCTATTGTTTTCCCCTGTTGACTTCAAGTTAATGCATAATTTGAAGTAGGACATCCCTCATAAATTCTATATCATCAGAGTAATGTGGCTTTGATGATATACTGCATTTTAAATGAGCTCTGCCACAAAAGGACGATGGGGGGCCCAAGAGGTTTTTTTTCTTTCTTTTTCTTTTTTTTAAAATTTCCTTCTGTTCTTGCAGTGTGAGAAGTCTAATTATAGTTAGCAGCAAACAGCAGTGTTTCTTCAGCTAGTGTGGCTTGTGAGGTCTCTTCAGATTTTTATAGTATGATATCTTCAGATTTTTATAGTATGTGTCTCAATCCCAACAAGTAGAGATCAGTCTTAAGTGGAAAGAAAGATTAAGGGGAGATTGATAATGCTGGACATGAGTAATGTTGGTCTGCCACAGTCAAGTTCACTAATGCATTCTTATGACTTATTTTACTTATGGGAGTTAAGTAACATTTCTAGAATATTAGAAATAATTTGGGGGAAGAGGCATGGCTTACCTAAACTATATGTAGGGAGTGATTGTTATTTCTTCTAGTATTGTGCTAATATGAGAGGATCTCTCTCTCTACATTGCCTTTCCCAGGGAGGAAGCCAAATGTATACTCATGCTTATTGTAGGATGTAGGGAATAGCTGATCACAGTTCTTCTGGGAATCTTCTTAAAATGCATATTCTCTTGAGTTAGGTCTAGGGTGAAGCCTACGATTCTGCATTTCTTACAAGCTTTCAAGTGACAACAATGCTACTGGTTTATCACAGTATGAATAGCAAGATTTTATAGGGTGTTAACCAAGAATAAACACACTTGTATGTGGGTGTCTCTGCAATAGAGTTGCATATATAGAGGAGAAATAAAAACAGGTATTAATATATACTACCTAATTTGAAATGAGTCATGATGGCATGATTTGATACCACAATACAGGTGGACACTATCTTTATGCCCTTTGTGTAGTTGAGGGCTATACAGCTTGGAGAGATTTAGTGACATGATCACGTTGCACTGCTAGCGATAGTGGAGTGCATGCTGGAGACAGAGTTTGAACCCAGGCATTCTGCTTTCAGAGACCATGCTTAAATGCCTATAGTGCCCATAGACTATTGCCTCAAATGAAGTTTGTCTAGAGTGTAGTCTCTAGAGTTTTGCCATCTTTACCATCATAAACTCTTAATTAAATGAATATTTATTGAGTACCTGAGAGTATGTCTTCAGGCTTTGCAGTTGACAAGAGAAGGTGATGTGGTCCCACTGACGTCCAGCAAATAGCCCTCATTGCTAGCTGAAATCCAAGGGGGAGACATATGAATATAAAATAAAGTCATTATCTAAAATAATTGGCTGGATGGAGAAAATGACTTATGGGACAAAATAAAGAAATTTAGATTCTAGGAACTTTGAGGTCAACTGCAGATTAATTCTATCTTTGTTTAGATTTATGCTTTTTAATCCTTTTTATTCAGGTAAAATTCACATGGCATAAAGGTAACCATTTGAAAGTGTACAATTCAGTGGCATTTAGGGCATGCACAATGTTGTGCAGCCATCACCTCCAATAAGCCCCTGAAAGATGCTCAACATTATTAGTCATCAGAACAATGAAAATCAAAACCACAATGAGATACCATTTCACACCTACTAGAATGGCTATATTAAAAAAAAAAAAAAAGAAAGTAAAATGTTGTCAAGGGTGTGGAGAAACCTTCATAAATTGCTGTTGGGATTGCAAAATAGTACAACTGCCATGGAAAACAGTTTTTGGGGGTTCTTAAAATGTTAAACGTAGAATTATTACTGGCTTTTGATGACTGAGTTTCTTTGCCTTTTTTCAACTATATCTTTAGTTTTCTCACTGCTTCTTCCAGAATTTGTCTTAATTGCTAACATTCAGTTCTTCAGCACATATCAGTATAGTAGCCATTGATATCCAAACTTGCTATCTTAGAATCAAGGGATTATTTCCTCATCACAAGAATTCATTTTCTTTCTTAGATGGGACCAGAGAGGGAGGATAAGAGTTGCCACTCACCCTGCCACAAGTAGTCTGTTATCCCAGGTACTGTATTCACTGTGTCATATAGAGTGTCCATATAATTAAAATAAGAATCGTCTCCCATAGCTCTCTATATGGGACAGACTTCTCTGACTCCAGGAGAAAGAACATAAAATGGCTTTTGGTGCAGAAAGTATCTACGCCATGGCTGCTGCAGGAAAATTGCATTTGAATCACTGGGAAGAATGATAGGGGCAGAATTAAACCCTAATTCTGCCACTTGCCAGATGTGTAACCTTGTGCAAATCATTTGACTTACTGGGGCCTCAGTTTCTCCAAATAAGTCACATTGTGGCACCTAATGAAAATGGCTGCTGATTAAATAAGATGATGCAGGAAAGAATTCAGCATATTGTGTGGCACATAGGACTCCATGCCAACTATTATTGTTTTGTGGCTGTGGTTGTCCCTACCCTAGTTCTCTACCTTGTTCTACAGTTTGGATCTACTTACACATCACAATCACTTTTTTTTTTTTAACTTCTGTGACTCTCATTTTCCTCCTACAAGCTAATTGCCTTTTTTCCTTCTTTTTGAACATTTTGAATGTTTTTGAATAAGACAAACTTTAAACAGTTTTTGAAAGTTTTTTCCACACATAGTCAACCTAAGAGTGAAAGTTTTACAGTGTTTAAGAGAAAGGGAGGTCTAGTGTTTCCAGGTGTATGCAGCAACCCCACATGGCCCACCAGTCTCTGCCCTTAAGTGTACAGGCTTAAGAATCTTCCTTAAAAATTTTTTAAGTTTATTAATTTGAGAGAGAGAGAAAGGAGGGAAGAGAAAGAGAGAATCTCAAGCAGGCTCCACACTGTCAGCACCGAGCCCAACACAGAGCTCAGTCTCACAAAGTGTGAGACTATGACCTGAGCCAAAACCAAGAGCTGGGTGCTTAACTGACTGAGCCACCCAGGTGCCCCAAGAATCTCACTTTTGATGAACTAGAGAAGCAGGTTGCCCTTACCAGGTCAGTTGAAGGACCCAGTGCCTATATATAGTGATCTGATTTAGTACAAGGCTTGGAGAATCCAACTTGTGACTATAGAGGCATATTTTTACCTTATTTGTACTTCACTAATTGAATGTTCTTAGAAGCAGATTTTGATCTTAAGTCTGATGAAATTCCCCTTTAACGTTGTTAACTCGTAGATGGCCACAAAATGAGATGGTTATAAGAAACTCAACTCAGCCATTGTCCAGAAATTTCATGAATGCTCATCACACATCTGTGATGTCTTTGTTGACAACTTTTTATATATAATGCATAAAAGATGATTAGATTTTAAAAATTCATTTATCACTTTATCTGATAAAACACTATCTAAAAAAACTATTGGATTTTCTTACCTCGTTTTAGGTTTTTTATTAGAGAAAGAGAATACTAGTAGATTATTTTGTTTTAAATTATATTTACAATATTTCTACATTATAAATCTATTAAAATATCTGTTCTCTGACTTCTTAGAGTTTAGGTCAGTGATTATCTGGTATCAGAAGAAATCCCTGCCTAGATCACCCAAATATTTCCACACTATGAGATAGTACCAAGAGCAAGCAGTAATCGTATTAACCAGGAATGGATAAAGTACTTTTATAAAGAGGAATCCTAGGATAAGGACACTTTTAGAGGTGGAAGAATTCTAAGGTATTTCTAAATAATGAAGAATCTTATTTTTTAAAGGTAAGGTGTTCTTGTTATAAGGTTGCACAGTCAGTTGATGATGGATTACAGATTAGAACCCTTGGAGTCTGCATAATGGTATGATGGTTCTAAGTCCTTCCATGTTAGGTTTGGAACAGACAATGGTTGTAGGTTCTCCTAGAATAGTCTTGGAAAGAAACTTTGAGATCAAGATAACCTCGTCAGTCACCGGTTCAGATGAGCACTGGATGTTGTATGGAAACCAATTGGACAATAAATTTCATATTAAAAAAGTAATGAATGAATGAATAAATAAATAAATAAATTAAAAAAATAACCTCCTCATTGTATATATAGAAGACTCTGACATTCATTTATCTAACTAGTATTTATGGAAAACTTACTAAGTGCCAAACACTTAGGTCTAAACAGAGGTGACAGCACTGACCAAGACTACAAAGTTCCTTGTTCACATGGAGCTTCCATCCCAATGCAGGAATCAGACCATAAACAGGTAAGTTGATGATCAGTTGAGAAGCACTAGGGTGACAATAATGCAGGGTGATTTAGTGGCACCAAAAATAGGTGTAGCAAATGGAAGGCATTAGTAAGGAGTAAGGATATTGGGTTTTTTCCTAAGTGCAGTGGAAAGACACTGTAGAGTTTTAAGTATGATAGGATTGATACTTAAAAGACCTCTTGGACAGCTATGTGGAGAATCTGTTGTAATGGGTCTAAGGGGCAAGCAAGAAGACCAACTAGTAGGCTGATATTGTGGGTCAAGAGAGAGATGATGCTAGCAATGGGGAGGCAGAGAAGTAGTAGACAGATAAGGGATATATGCTGAACATAAAGATGAGGACTTGCCTCTAGACTAAGTATGAGAAGAGAGCAAGACGACTTTAAAATAACTGTAATGTTTTTAGCTTGAGCATCTGAATGGATGAACCCAAGAAGTTTGCATCAGGATTGCAACTAGCATTCACAGTATTGATTTACATCTGTTTTTAGAATAAATCTCGAGATTCACAAGCTATGCCTGACCAGAAGTCAGATGCTCATTTGCTTCTTTGCTCTTTCTCAAATAACACCTCACCTAGGGCTGGATTGTGGAGTGGAGTAAACTCAGGGATCAGCACAGCTGTGCTGTGGAGGTTCACCCTGCTTCTTGCTTTCCTTTGAGTCCAATGATGGCAGAGCTGAGGGATGTCTCAGTGGGTAATAGCATGATCAACTTCCCTGCATGCGACTACAGTCTTAGACAAGGGTTCTGTCTTCTTGGGTGCTGCGATCATCTTCTTTTGTAAGACTGTCTGTGAACTTCATTAACCTGCCATTGACTTCCTCTTGATACATTAATGGGACCACACAATGTTGAGTCACAGTTTGAAAGGATGTTTGTCATCACAGTGTGACATCTCTCTGCTCCCTGACACTCTGCTGTTTGTCATTCCTCTTCCTGTGCTCTCCCTCCCCAGGCTAGTCTATCCTTTGGCAGTGATCACATCCGAGCCAATTTGGATCAATTCTTTTGTTCATTTCAAATTTAAATGAGCTTAATGTTTAGCAGCTGATGAAATGTATACTCAAGATGTGGCACATTCGTACGCTGTGCCTTAGGTTGAGCATGTTGGAATTTCATAGGTGGGGAAAAGCATTCTCTTGGCTTCATGTTTAAAATTCATAGTACAGTGTTTCTTTCCTACAGCCTGTAGCTTATGAATTCAGGAACCCTGGGCATTTTAACAGCTGCCTGTCATTAAGATACTTTACTGCCTGTGACTTGAAAAGATGGAAGGGCAGAAACCTCTTGGACTATATTCACCCTCATGTATGAGCATGAACAAGGTCTGCCTGAAGAAATATTTTCTTTCTTAACTATGACTTCTGACTTGGAAGCTTATTTCTTCCCTCTCTTTGACCTTCTCTCCCCACACCTTGGGATTTCACTTTTTATATCTCACTGTGACTCAGGGAAGACCTTTGCTGCTTTGTTTTTCTTTGTTTTCTACTTACATGCCCTTCTGGCCTGAATGATTTTTACTTGATTAGAGAGAGACACTTTGAGGGAAGTGCACAGGATTGTGTGAAGAATTTTCCCTGAGAATCACACTGAAGCATGGCCAAATAAGTTAGAGTCTCTTTCTAAATACTCTGTAAGACAAATTTTCTAAAATGTCACAGTGGGGTTTTCCTTCGGAGAAGATGTATCTAGGCAGGGCACCCTGCATTTAAAAAAAAAAGGGAGGGAAGGGAAAGATATAAAGATCATTTGGACATTTGGGGGACAAAACAATTCAGGGCACTTTCCTTTTAAGCTTAAAAGGTGTAAAAGACAGAGATCATGAAAAGCACTGTGTCTTTGATTTCTTACGTTTGCCATTTCTGTATGTAAAAATATGTGTATGAGATACTTGCTGAGTGTTCCATCTTGTGCATCTTGCACTCTGAGCTATTTGAGACCTGGAAATGTCTTGTCTTTTTCTGCATCCCTAGCATCAATAGAGAATCTCACACATAAGCACCCAGTGACTGCCATTCTTTTTGTGCAGAAGGCAATGGCCCTATTTGAGGGTAACATCCCTATTATGGTACATGGGATCTACTGTGAAAGAAAAGAGATGATTCTGGGCAATCACATATGTGGTGACAAGAAATTAACCTGATAACGCTGAGCATGTTCAAATCAAGAATGTTTAGATAGTAGCAAATCGTTACTGGTATGAAAGAAACCTTTCCCCACTTCCAGTCTGTAAAACACCTAGTAAATATTTGTAAGTAAATTATTTCTCTGTTGCATTGTGCAGTTTATATAAATTGATGTTCTAGGAAGTACTGTGGTTTAGCTTTCATAGGATTTCATAGAAATTTTTCCATATGGGTTCAGCTGTCTCATTATTACCATTTGTAAGTGACTATTCAGATAGTTTCTTCTCATCTTCAAATCATGCTATTTCAAATGTCCTTTTTTTTTTTTTTAACTTAATGGTTCCCCATAAGAAGTTTGTTGTATTTGAGGACCCTACCTACAATTTCACTTACTGCATATCAACCCCATACTAACTGTGTGCCTCTGGACAAGTTTCTTTACCTTTTAAAATTACAGTTTCCTCATTTTTAAAATAGAGACAATACTGATTTCTTAAAGTTTGTGTTAGAATTGAACGAGCTAGGGTATGTAATATGCTGAATGATGCCAGACACACAGAATTGGTCAGTAAAGGGTCCCCATTGCCAATGTTCCTATTATTGAGCTCCATCCAGTTTGGAATCAGTTACCTTTGCCCAGTAGCACTGTTTGTACATATCTGCTTTTATAATTATTAGTTGAGTTAATTTTTTATGGGGGATGTGAAAAAGGGTGATTGAGCATAGGTTATTCAGTTTAAACTAATGAATTTTTTTTTTTATGGGCTGACCATCTGTCAGGGAAGTGGCAGAAGGCATTCCAATAGGACTGAGTTGAATTAAATTAGGAGATAAAAGTAATAATAATGGCTTTCCTCCAAATGAGATCTCAAAATCTGTCTGTTTTTTCCTAGCTCCACTGTTACCACTTTGATCGAAGCTACCTACATCTGGACTCCTAACCACCTAATGGGTCTCCTATTTCCATTGTCCCCTAATCCAATTTTTATAGAAAATCAGAGTGATCATTTTATTATTCAAGTCAGGTCACTTCACCACATCCCTTCTACACTCCCAACTGTGAAAAAAAAAAAAACAACTGATAAAATAAAAATGGATAACTTGGCCTGCAGTCCCAGTATCATCTGGCCTCTTGCTTTTCTTTCCAACCCATATCTCTCCAAACCTTCTTTCCTAGGGCTCTAAACAGGCCTCCATGTCCTTTCTTGTCTTAGAGATATATTCTGTCTGCCAAAGGGTGCTTCCTATAACCATCACCTGGCAAGGTCACCCTTGTGTCAAGTTTTAGCTTAGGCTCTGCAGCGAGGCAGAGGTCTGACCCCTCTATTAACTGTCCCCAGTGATCTCATTGCATTCTGTGTCTGTATTACTCTGATTCCAGTTTATAATGGTCCATTTGTTGTGGTGGTTTCTTATGAAACTACTCACCATTGTATAACTAGAACTCAACTCAGTGGTTTGATGAATGAAGAAAGTTTCAAACTACAAACTACAAAAGATGTGTATTGATGTGTATTATCCAATTTGGGCTCATGGCATCCTTGTAAGAAAGGCACATGCTGGACCAACTCAAATGTATACGTGAGGAATCTACAGCTCACTTTGGTAGAGGCTTGGAAATGGAAGAACCGGGTCTTAATCTCAGAATTTTCATGCCAAGTCCAGGACTCTTTCATCTCCAGTACTGTGCATCCCAGACACTCTATCATGGTCTAGATACTCCTTGTATATTGTTTGTCTGGGATGGGTCACTTTTCATGAAGCATTTGAGCAAGCATTCTCATTGCATTCATATCATCTGCCAAACACTGTCCTGGGCACATTCCAGGCCTTTTCTCATCCAGTCTGTCTCAGGATGCTGTAAAGTATTGTATGTATCAGCATACGTACAATATGGGCTGCCATTGCAAACTATCACAAACTGGATAGTTTAAAACTATAGACATTTCTTATCCCCCAGTTCTTGAGTCAGAAAGCCCCAAATCAGGGTGTCAGCAGGACCATGCTCCCTCTGAAACCTGTAGGGAAATTCTTCCTTGCCTCTTCCTACCTTCTGGTGGTTTGTTAGCCATCTTTGGGCATTCCTTGGATTGTAGCTGTGCCACTCCCCTCTCTGCCTGCATCATGTCAAGATGTTCTTCTCATGTGCCTCCACAGCACTTTCCCTTTGTTCAAAATTTCTATAAGGATAGCAGCCCTACTAGATTAGGGCCCACCCTAATGACCTCCCTTAACTTGATTCCATCTGCAAAGACTCTATTTATAAGTTAACTCACATTCGCAGGTGCCAGGAAATAGATGTTTAACATACCGTATTTTGGGTGAGGGGGACCCAATTCAACCCATACCCTTACAGTTCCATATCTTTAGCAGGTACATATCCCACTCCCTTTTCACAAATGGGTCCGTAGTCTCTGTAACATACCCCAAGGCTTCACAGCTTGTAATTGGCAATGTGAAGCTCAAATACAGTTCAGGATTCACAAGTCTATGTTTGGCTTTTGGACCAGATCGATGGACCAGTTTCCAAGCCTCTAAAATCAAAGCTTGGTCAGGTAGATTCAGTTAGCTTTGGAAAAAAGCAAAGCAGGGTGCATATTCTTTATGCAAAGTGAGCTTGGTTAGGAGAGGCAGAACTTTAAAGTGCCTGAGTGTGTGTTTTATAACTATCCCTGCATGCAGAAGCAGAGATGTGTTCCTCCCTTGCCCTACTCTCCCACATTTAGAATAAAGTGTCTGATATTCTTTTAAAGGGAGACAAGACATTCTTCATTTTAATTGGGGGGGAAAGTTCATTATGAAGTCTTCTTTCTCCGAATAGTTCCCTAAAGTTGGATGTAGTGTCTACATTGTTTTCATTCTCTTCTCTTCCCAGGAATCATTACCAGCCCTGGTTGGTGATTTATAATCACATTCCCAACAAATTCCACTGTTGTTAATGACTACTTATTTTTCTATACAAATGGTTTTTGCTCTCCTTCCTGAGGACAATTAACTAAGAAACTGGTCATAAATTACTGATAATGATCAGTTTGTCAGAGATGATTGTTGAACGGAGCCATCTTCCATAGTAATTAGATAAAGTTTCTTTAATTGCTGATAACAGCAAACTGTGGTTATTTTTTTTCCTTTTTTTTTTTTTTTTTTTTTAGATTCTCACTCATGACATCTTCCTGGAAGTCAGGAATAATAACTTTTTTTTTTTCTTCTTCTTCACCTGAAGGAGGGGAGATGGAAGAAACATTCATCATTTACAGGCTTCCAGAAATATAATAAATGTGACAGCTTTTCACAGTTTCAAATGCGACAACTGATCTTTCTAAAGCAGAGATCAGAGAAAACCTTCTCTGGGACACATTTCTTTTAGGCAGGAAGCAGGGGTCCTTCCTGGTCATGTTTGATTTTTTTTTCCTCAGGATCACATCTCTCATATTTGCATCTAAACCTTGGCCTTAAAATGTGACTTCTTTGAACTCTGGAAGGGAATGGTATTTAATTCACAGGGTTTCTCACTGTTAGGATGCTGATTAAACCCCAGCCTATTTTTGTATGTCAGGCTCTGGTGGACCCTTAGCTGGGAAATAAAGAGGAGAGCTATCACAATGTATAGAGACAGGATGGTGTCTTTAATCACAGGTCTTATTATCTATTAGCTTATTAATATGCTCAATCAGAATATTCATTGGTGTAGAAGTACGAGGACCTACTATTAACATTCTATAAAGGATATACATATTTTACACAGTGAAGGGTGGTTTACATTTAATCCAGTTTAATATATCAGTTGACTGACATTCCTTGAACATTGTTAGTCTTGGGTCCTGCAATACTTTATAATCTCCTTCAGTTTCATAACTGTTTCTTGTTTTTTGGAGATTTTTTTTTAGTTTGTTTTATTTTTGGTTTTGTTTTTTGGTTTTTGGGGTTTTTGTTTGATTTTGCTAGATGGCAACAACTGTCAAGCAAGCTTTGGTGTCTGAGACTATCTGAATCATTCTGGCAGTTTAGAAAACAGTGTGGTGTTAACAGAGATGAGGATTCCAAAGGGGTTCTTAATAACAAAGAAACTGGGGAAGTGTATCACATCTCTTTAAGCTCACTAGGTTTTATTATGAGAAGGAGAGCTACAACCAGCTCAGAATTATAACGTTATGTTACAGGATATTTAGGCACTGATTTCATCAGGATTCCTCCACTTTCACATGAAAAAAATAAAGACACACACATGCACATCAAATATATTTAAGAAAACTTAAAGTGTGGGTTATGGAACTAGGCAACACAAAAGGTAGGCTTCAGGTGTGGCTGAGTCTCAAGCTTTAATGATGTCACAAGGACTCTAATTCTCTCTTAGATCTGCTTGCCATCTTATATCAGGGTTCACTGGGCTTCTACTATATGCGTCCTCTGAGAAGTTATCACCTTTTGGAGGATACCTCAAAAATCCTAGGGAAGGCTCTGATTGGCCAATTTGAATCATATGCCTGCTACTGAGCAAATCCCTGAACTATAAGACTGGGATCTTATTTTTTTTTAAATTTTTTCATGTTTTTATTTATTTTTGAAGGAGAGAGAGAGAGAGAGAGAGCGCACACGCGCATGAGCAGGGGAGGAGCAGAGAGAGAGGGAGACACAGAATCTGAAGCAGGCTCCAGGATCCGAGCTGCCAGCACAGAGCCTGGTGCAGGGCTCAAATCTACGAACTGTGAGATCATGACCTGAGCTGAAGTCGGACGCTTAACCAACTGAGCCACCGAGGCACCCCAAGACTGGGATCTTCTGATTGATTGGTCTTAAGTCTCATTCCATAGGGATGAGGCAGGGGGTGGTGGTGGGATGTAGAGCACCACCTAAACTATATAAATAAATATAAAGTAGGATAAAGATGGTTCCCCAAAGTAAAGGATTTGGGGTAGATCAGACAATAAAACAAATAAAGTTAAATAAAGGGACCCTCTCATTCACTCCTTTGCAGTCAGCCAAGTGTTGCCCAGTTGTTTGCTCTGCTTGCCAAGTTTTATCTGCTTTTCGTGGGAGAGTAGATTTTCTGGCACTTCCTGAACATTGCCCTAATAGAGGTGACAGTTTCAAGCCCACCGTAAAAGTCTAGTGTATACTAAATGACTCAACCTAAAATACTTTTCTGAAATGTTTCCACACTAAAACTGTTCTCTTTGTCCTGCCTGGATCCCCTCTTCCCTTGCCATCCCCCACCCAACCCATCTCTGACTGTTTCCTCATGATTTTTTTTTCCTAGCAAGGGCCCAAGCCAATTTCCTCTTCCTCTATGTTCCCATTGGAACTTGTATCTTTCTTATAATACCTAGAATGTTCAAGTTTTAATTTTATTTCTTAAGAATCCATTTCTTTCTTTGGAAACAGGGTGCCATTTTGTAGTTTCCTTTTAATAACTTCCATGATTGGTAGCACAGTGCCTGGTTCCACATAGGGATATAATTCTGGTGAATTTTTCTGGACAAGACTAATTGAGGAAGGAAGCACTTGGGCCACTCCATTAGCATTTGGGTTTAGCTGTGTTTTACTATGGGCATGTGAAAGTGGGCATTAAGTAATCATTTGGAGGAATACAGGAGGACAGCCCACTGCTGTAAGAGAAGTAGGGGAAGGTTGTTTTTGTTGAGGGACCCATGGGAATTTGCCTCACCTGGCCTCATTTTACATGGTAATTGCTCTGAGTTCTAAGTTATAGGAGGACAAGTTCATCTCTCTATGATTAACACAAATCAAGGGTCCTTTTTGCATGTCCATGTAGATATGGCCCAAACCAGAAAAAAACTCCTTTTCATTCATTCATCAAATTTTATAGAGTACCTAGTATGTTCTGGGGATATGTGATGATAAATATACATAGCTCTTGCCCTCATGCTTGGAAGTTGATTGCCTGGGGTCCAGTCTGTGGCTTTCTGTGGGATTACTCTCTGTGGGATTTCAGACTATCTATTTAACAACCCTATACTTAGGACCACCTGGGTGGCTCAATCAGTTAAGCATCCAACTCTTGATTTCATCTCAGGTCATGATTTCACGGTTTGTGGGTTTGAACCCCAGGTTGGGCTCTATGCTGAGAGCACAGAATCTTAGGATTCTCTCTCTCCCTCTCTCTCTGACCTCCCCTGCTTATTCATATTCTCTCTCTCTCTCTCTCTCTCTCTAAATAAGCATTTAAAAAAACATTGGAAAACAAACAAATAACTGTACACTTAAATTGTCTTATCTATAAAATGGGGGCAGATAGCTACTTCACGGAGCTATTGTAAGGATTAAAGGAGCTACTACTTGTATAATGTCCAACACATAGTGAGTGTTCATCAAGCAACGGCTATTACTTATTGACTCATGAGGCCTACAAGCTGATGGAACAGACATTAATCAAATGATCATACTCAAAATATAAATTTTGACATAATCTGAAGAAGAGTTGTTTAATATTATGAACACTTACAGCATACGATTCTTTAAGACTTGCCTGGCAATGCATAATTAATCTGTCTATAAGATCATCTGCAGATTAGAAGCAAAATGAACAATTTATCAATTTTTGATGATTGCTAATAAGGCAGTAGTTATATGTGGCTGAAATGGTCCTTAGCCAACCTGGATTTCAGTGCTGCTATGATTATCAATGGTATTAGGTCTCATATTCTGCCAAGATAATTCTTCTCTCTCAGTTCTTTGGCCATTTTGGAAGGGGAGAAGCTTTTAGCTTAATGTCCTTCAGAATCCTATCTAATCCTTAAAAGACCGGGGAAGTGTGTGTCTTCTGGACTTCAAAAGGGTTTTCTTCTCCTTTTCCAGTCATTTCCACTTTCTAGTCAATTTGGAGTATCCGTCAATTCAACCAAGGGAGGCAAGGAAAAATATCCATGCCATTTCTGCTTGGTACCATTGATTGTGCTTTAGAAGTCACTTTATTACTCACCACTTCTTGTTGGCGCAGTGGGGTTCATGTTATGGCCAAGCTATTCCAGTGTTTGGAAAAGGTAGAACACATTCAATCAGTTTGGTTCCTTTGAAAATCTTACTTTAAGTTGGATTAGACCAGTGATGAAAATGGTGACAGTGTTTAAAGGAGAGGAGCCCTTTTACTGTAAAAGGAAAACTCTACAATTAATATCAAGGAGACATTCAGAGCAACAGATAATAGCCCAGCATCTGGGCTCCGACAGATCTAGTCTGCCATGGCTGAAACCTTGGGCTAGTTTATTCATTTATCTGAAACTTAGTAATGCTATCTCCAAAATGGAAACAATTATTGACAATGGATTTTTAATGGATTTCAAAAATAAATTTTAATGGATTAATACATTTTAAAGTGAATTTTTAAATCCATTTTTGTTGGCTTTTCCCTGATTGAAGGAGATACTACCTGTAAAATAGAAGATTGTCTGGTATATGGTAATTACTGATTAAATAATAGTCATTGTCCCAGTGTTGTATCCATTGATGACTATGATAAACAAGAACTCTTGAAGAATTTTGAGGTTTGATGAGTGATTCTTTTACCTTCTAAATTTTTAGCCCTTAGAAAAGAGAAGAAATCAAATGTTTTTGTTCCCCTTGTCACAAAAATTTAGTTATATGGTATATGTTCGTATATGTGTATATACTTTTTTTTTTACTTACAATGTATATAGAATACATATACACACAAAACTGTGTAGTTATAGCATATGTAATATATTTAATATAGGCTAATATAGAGTATATTTAGATATGTTATATTATTAATATATTTATGTATTATAAAGTATGTCTAGTGCTATATTCTGTTTTATGCTATACAAAATATGACAAAATAAGTAATATGTTGTTAGTTGATACATATTTTTTCTATCTCTGTTGGACTCTTTTTCCAATTAAAAATAAGGAATTATTAGTATGCTGTTTGTTCAGCTTTTGTTTCATTATCATAAACTTCACTTTGCAATCCAGCTAGACTTGAAAGGGACCCATGGAACTGCAACAGGAGCACAAAGATTACAGGAGATTTTGATCCAAAGGGGGTGCTCTCCCGAGCTACAGAAGGAATGATCTGGTAGTTAAGATAAAACACAAGTCAGATTTATTAGGTTTGTCCACACTCAGCAGTGGTCATCTTCTTGCTGGTCTTGCCATTCTTGGACCCAAAATGCTCCATGGCTTTCACGGTGTCCATGCCCTCCTTCACCTTGCCAAACACGATGTGCTTGCCATCCAACCACTCAGTTTTGACAGTGCAGATGAAAAACTGGGAACCGTTTGTCTTGGGTCCAGCATTTTCCATGGACAGGATGCCAGGACATATATACTTCAGGATGAAATTCTCATCATCAAATTTCTCCCTATAGATGGACTTGCTGTCAGTGCCATTATGTCATGTGAAGTCACCACCCTGGCACATAAATCCTGGAATAATCCTGTGAAAGCAGGAAACTTTGTAACCATTTCTGTTCTCCCCAGTGCTCAGAGCATGAAAGTTCTCTGCTGTTTTTGGAACTTTGTCTGCAAACAGCTCAAAGGAGACATGGCCTAAGGGTTCACCGTCCTCAGCAATGTCAAAAAACACGGTGGAGTTGACCATGGCTTTGCCGTGCCTGCGGTTCTGGGGTGGCGGTGTCTGCAAAGATTTCTTTTTTTTTTTTTTTTAAAGAAAAAGCATCAGCTACCCCCACGTTCTCTGAGGGTTGATTTTTACTGTTATTTATTTTGACAATTTAGTGGCAGTGACTTACAGTCACAGCCAAAGCCTTGCTGTGTAATCCTTTGGAAATGTCCCTAGGTAACAAGATGTGCCCAGTGGTCATAGAAGTCAGTTCTGTTAAATAGGGAGGATTTTATCTGTCTGAATAAATATTTCCGGGGCTCCCCTCGCTCTGTGGATTTGAGATGTGCACAGGCAAGAAGGGTCATTGCCATAAATCAATAGTTTCTGTGAAGCCACAGATTTAGAGCTGACAGCGGCTCTTTGGTTGAAATAAAGATTGTGATGTGCAGGCATAGGCGACAACTGCTGGGAATAATGTGTGGAGTTGACAGGACTATTTTGTGAACATATATCAAGTGTGGATAGGAAAAGTAATTTTTGCTCATTTTGAGATAAGTTAACTAATTGATATCGGCACGAAAGGAAAGACAGAGCTACCTGGTAGAAATTGATGCCATGTACGTCCTTCCATATATGCACATATACCTTACACCCACCACCGCAAACCCACTGTGTCCTTCAAGTCTCAGCTCAAGGGCTAAGTCCCACATCGTGTGTTACTTATCTTTATGCTACTCACAAGTTGCTGTGGAGGTAGTAGGAACGGATAATGTCTCCAAGGAAAGGCGGATTGAAAAGAAAAACAAACAAGGATTTACCTTAAGAAAGGATCGCTTGAGTGAATGGAAGAAGAGAGAAAGACACTAAGAAGATTGTCAGGAAGGTAGCAAGTGAACCGGGTCAGGACATTTTCATAAAAGGTAGAGAGATTGCATGGAAACAGCAACTGTGGACAGTGCCGAGTACTGTAATGCATCTGAGGATTAATGAGAATTCTTAGACTTACATTCCAGTGGATCTCTTTTCTGTATTTTATGAAATTTTGTACCTAAATCATTCTCAATAATTAAGTGTGAACTCCCTGAGAGCAGGTACCAGATTATATTCATTTTAGGAGTTTCAGGGTGTGGTAGCCATTTTAGGGATCAATACATGTGCTTTGAAAGTATGAATAGATGATGGGGCACCTGGGTGGCTCAGTCGGTTAAGTGTCCGACTTTGGCTCAGGTCATGATCTCATGGTGTGTGGGTTCATGCCCCGCATTGGGCTCTGTGCTAACAGCTCAGAGCCTGGAGCCTGTTTCGGATTCAGTGTCTCCCTCTGTCTCTGCCCCTCTCCTACTTACGCTCTGTCTCCCTCTGTCTCAAAAATAAATAAACATTAAAAAAAAAAAAAGAAAGTATGAATACATGAATAAGTGGATGAGTGGATGCTGACCTTAATATAGCAGTTTAATATCTGGGTAAAATTAAAATTATGAAGTGTTAAAGAAGTGATTTGATTTTGGTAAAACAGAGCATATGTGGTAGCTCTAGGAGCTCAAAAAATAAAATCCTCTTATTCCTGGACGGAGTAAGAACTGAGAAAGTAGCACAGCAGAGAGGAAAAAGGAAATAAACAAACTTCTTTCACTTAGCCTGATATTTCCAAGGTTCTGATCATATTCATATGAAATGTCCACAGTAGGTCAATCTACAGAGGTGGAAAGAAGGTAGATTAGTGCCAGGGGCTGGGAGGGAGAGAGTGATAGGAAGTGAGCGCATGCTATAGGGGCTTCCTTGTGGGGTGATAAAAAAAATGTTCTCAAATTAAATTGTGATGATAATTGCACAAGTCTGTGAACATACTAAAAATTATTGAATTGTTCACTTTGAATAGGTGAATTTTATGGTGTGCGAATATATCTCAATGAAGCTATTATTTTTAAAACAGCAATAACAAAGTGTTTTTATTAATGAAATAAATGAAATACATTTTATTAATGAAATCTAAAATTAAAATGTATGACCAAATGAGTTTCCTTATGGTCTCCAAATTTGTTGAGACTTATCTATCAGTCGTTGACAGAGTAGGCCCCTAGAGCCCCTTCCTGTGTTTTCTCCCTTTTCACAGCTTCTCTGCATACTCCCTAGTCTTATGGCTGAGAAAGAGGACCAGAGTGTACCCTTTCTGCCCACTGGGGAATTGAAAAAAGAGCTAAGGAGACTGAATTGAGCGTGCCTAGTTTTTTTTTCCCCCCAGAGTAACCAGTCAAATAAACCATTCCTTCTTAGGGGTGGAAGAATGAGGAATTATGGAAAGACCTGGAATATTACCCTGAGGGAGTTCTTTCACATGGAACTGTAGGGAGAAGGGAAAAAATATGTGCCATCCTCCCCGCACCTTACCCTCTTTATGTCTAGTAATGACCTCAAAAATAACAACTGTAGTGGTTATCAGTTTTAAAAAAAATAATAACTTGGGTTTGAATAAGATCTGAATCTAAGGCAGGTACCACGAGGAACAAACTGTTCGGGAAGAAGGAAGAATGGATCAAAGCCAATGCCTCTAAACTTCCACACTGCCCCCCTTATGCCAGGCACTTTGCTGTGCCAAGGACCACTCACTTTGGCTCTAAACTTTAAGAATAATCTCTGTGTCTGCATGACTTTTTACAGCCCTCAAGAGTTTTCATAGACTTAACCTTCTCATGATAGTATCAAGAGAGCTGTGATACAATATATTTACCTTCTTTAGGAGGTCCACTTATTATGATCGTCCTGTCATTTCTACCATAAATACTTTTTGAAAATTTAGAGTCCCTGGGGATCAGAGGATGTTCTCTTCATTGCATATCAGCCAAGATCCATGTGTGTAAAAGGCTTCTCTTGAATTAATTTTCTCTCACTGAAATCCTGTCTGTGGGGCATAATTAGTTATAACCCATCGATACAAGTGGTATGATAATGGAATGAAATATGGTATAAAATATGGACTATGACTCAATGATAGGCCAAAGCCCCATTCTTCACATATTGAAGGACATCACCCTATCTAGAGCGTGTGTGTGTGTGCATATGTATCTGTAGTTGCATAGACTAGACACGTGGGTATATTTACATTCACATTAGACACTTGCCTCTTCCAAGTGCCTAGAGCAGTGTCTAATTCTTAGTAGGTTCATGTTACATATTGGCTGCATAAAGGTTTGGGGTCATAGATATTCAGTATATAATCCACTCTATTAACTCAGGCATTACTGGATGAAAGGCTTCTTCATTGAAACCAGCTACTCTTTGGTCCTGGCAATATTATTCTTACTTTGAGGCTTTAGCGCATTTTGAGGGTAGTGAAACTTCCCATGGCTTTCAGAAGTATAATTTAAATCTTTTATCCCTCCAGAACTCAGGACATTTAATTTATCATGATTCATAAAAGACCAGTAATAAACCCTGTCTTTATTTAAACATGGGCACATTGACTTCCCTTTGTAGGAATCGGGTGCTCCTTATCTGCATTTCTCTATCTGCTTATCGTGGATCCTGCATGTGTACAAAAAGCCATCTTTGTCAGTCAGGGGGAGATTTTATTAACTAAAGGTTCATTTGTTCTTCAAGTGACACTATCTCTTTGGAATTACCAGATGTTGTTCAAACTGTGCCGTCTCGCCTTTTATTCTGATGATGGCAAATGTTGAACGTGGTGAATAAATATTGGGCACTGTCCTCGGTCATCTTAAATAAATGTGATAAAATGAAAACATGTCGCTGCCGAGGTCTCATTTGTTCCCAGGAAGTCCACAGCACATTAAGGCTTGCGGACAATGAAAGGCAAATCAGCCATTCACTGGGTGTTCCATTATGAGATGTTCTTGTCACTTTCCTGATTCCATTTTAGATTAATATATAGGGAGAGATAAGATGGCATGCATTTAAATGATGACATGGTACCATCACAGAATTGTTTTGTTATAATTGCACAATATAGACAATTACATATATTGCAGTGGTCTTTTCCTCGAAATTTGCATTTAAAAGAAAAAGTGGCAGAAAATGAATTAATGGGAAATTTCTTAGGACTTGGGTCCATCGGGGCTTATATTCATGCAGGTGTTGTATTTTGACCCCTCCTTGCTCCTGTGTCAAGACGGGCTGACTGTCTTTTGAGGAGGAGGAAGAGTAGGGAAGATTTCACTTAAGTGGATGATCACAGAGCTAGATTTTGTCATTCATTGTTGAATCATGTATTAAATATTTATAATATAAAAGAAGTGGGAAAGAGCAATCTGTCAAAACAGACATTTTGGAATCACCATGCCCTTCTTTTGTGGGTGATGTGTGACACCCATGAATTAAGATTAAAAATAGGATATAAAAAAGAGTCTTTGCTTTCACAGTGGGGGGAAAAGCTTATGAATGCTTTGATAATAATTGTTAATAATTATACTCAAATTGTATCACATCAAGAAATTGAGATGTGAACCACACTGGGGCACTAAGATTTCACAGTAACAGCCACAGTTTTTTCTAATTTATTACATTGTCATCAATCTTGTGATTTAAAATCCTTTTACACAGTCTCCAGTAATATAGGGAATTATTAAAAGTTGGTGACTGTTGTTCAGGAATGTTGAAAGAAACAAAGTGTTTCTGGGGATGTTGCTGGAGTCCTTTTGAAAGGGTAGTTAGGTATCGCTGATTAATTCCCATTCTGTGTCTGATGAAATAGAGAAGGAGAAAAGTTTCTCTTCTACCAAACATCTCATTGCAAACAGCAGCCCAGGAGTTGCATAAGCATTTTCCTTATTCGGTGTAAATTGATTTGGTGTGAAAAATCTCAGACTGTTCCATTTCAAGGCAATGTTTTATTTGGTGATGCAGGACAAATGTAGAGCTAAGTAGATTTGTAGGCTAATTTATTGGGCATTTTAATATTGTGTGTTCTCCACATCCGTGTGGTAAATACCTCACTAATGCTTCCTTGGCCGTGTACTGCTCATGGCATGACCGACTCATCTTAATTAAATTCCTGCCTGAAACAACCTTATTTCTGCTCATGGGATACATTGCTGTCACTGTGAGACATTTTCTAGGACAATTGAGATATATTTTCCACAATTGGAGCCTTTTTTCTCTCTTTTTTTTATGCTCTAAGTATTAGTCATTTGAATTAATATTAAGTTATTATGTACTCCAAATGCGTGCTTTACAAATCTTTCAAAACATGCCTTCTGCCAGGAGGGCTGGGGAGCATGTGATAGAGGTGGAGAATGTACAGGTGTGTTGGGTTAGTGTTGGGTGAAAGGACTTCATGTGTCTGGTCCCCACCTCCCGTGGTTGGAATGCAAGGAGAGGCAGCAAATTGAGAAAGAAAAGGGCCTTGTGCTGCTGCCTCTGGTCTCCTCACTGAGGTAATCGCAGTATCATCTTCTCTTTTAAGGAAGAGGAGGAGAGTTTGTCCACAACTATGCACTTTCTAGGTAACATGGACTTCTTGTTCAGGAAACGGGAAGCTTCTTGAATTCTGTAATTTGAGTCGCCTGCCATGTTAGGAGGACTCCGGGAAATCAGCTGTTTCCTTCAGAACTTCATCGTGACCTTCAAAAGTTTGGCCTGCAAATTGACACAGGGCTTTCGGCGTTTGTCCTGGGAACGTGCAGCTGTCCTGTCAATGTCTAGGAAAATTGTGCCTTATAACCCAAAATGGCTAATTAAACAAAACAAATGAAAACAAAATGCCAAAGCCATGGTATATTCATTCTTCATTCATTCTTTCTCTGTTTCCCTCTCCTAGGTGAAGAACAGGCTTCAGTGAACCGAACATGGTTTCCCCTTTCTATTAAATCTTCAAGCCCACTAGCTCATGTGCTACAGCCACGTTGCGAACACATCAAGCTTTTCCCGATTGGGGCATTGGGCACGTTCTGTTCCTTCTGCCCCTCTCATTTACTTCTTACTTCTCATTTCAATTTCAGCTCAAAAGTGCCACTTCTCCTGGTTAAACCTTTCCTGGAATTCCCACCTTACCCCAACTCCAGCTCCCTAGGGTAGATGAAAATTGATTTGCGTGTGATCTCATAGCAATTTATATGTTTCTTCTACTCTTATATATACATATATTTGTATATGTATATGTATATCTGTATGTGTGTATATATGTATGTATGTATGTGTGTGTTTGTGTGTGTGTATTTTGAGCACCTTCTGTGTACCAGGCATTCATCTTCACATGAGGGACCCATCACATGTTCAAGCCCTCATGGAGCCTACATTCTAGTGGGGCACAAAGACCATGAAAAGTGCATATAAATAAGAAAGTCATTGTAGAAGGTGACAAGTATTATGGTAAAAGGAAAAAGGGAAAAGGATAGGAAGAAACAGAGAATAGGAGTGGAAGAATCAAAGTTTTAAATGAAGGGGGAGGGGAATCAGGATGGGCCTCATTGTAAAGGTGACATTTTAGCAAAGACTAGAAGGTGAAGGAGTGAGCTCCGTAGTTGTTTGATGAAAGAACATTTCAGGCAGAACAAACAGTCAAAACAAAAAAAACCCTAAGGCTTGAGTGTACCCCTGGTTTCAGTGAACAACAAGAGGGTCAGGGAGACTGGAGCAGAAAATATTAGGGAGGGAAGGCGTTGAGTTGTGGGATGGGGGCAAATATCATGTAGGACTTGTAAGTAATTAGAGACTGTGACTTTTACTGGAGTAAAATAAAGACTTGATTTATATTTTAAACAGAGAATTTGGGCTTCTACATTGAAAATATATTCTAATGGCCTTAATACAGTTTGTAGTCATAGACCATAGGCTCCAGGAAGGCTGGAGTGGTATCTGTTTTGCTGTTCACCGAAACCCCAGGATCAAGCCCAGTGCTTGGCACATTGTTGTCCAATAAATATTTAATGTGAAAGAATAAAATGAGTACAAGGCACATCAAGATGATGTAATTGGAGTCCATCCCTCAGAGGCAGGTATTGTAGACAGCTTATGTGCAGATTTCAAGCTCAGCATCTAATTTTATCCATCCATTTAATGACTACTTCAATAACCCCCAACCAAAGGTTTAATTATCTACCTAATTGTTGCTATATGCAACTGTTCTTAATTAGTCCTGTTTTAATTTGCAATATATGAACTTTGATATTTCTATCAAAAAGAAATCTGATGCTAGTTTGGGAGACTTTCCTCCTTAAAATGAACATGACTCATGCCCAAGCAAATGACTGGAAAGTATCCCTATGGTTCGCCAGGGTAATGATTCATGGGGCAGGGGCTATACATGGCAGACTAGAATGTTACACTCTAGTGGGTAAATGATCCATGTTTTAGAATTAGTATGCATCCATTCCAAAATACATATTTACCTGGTAGTCTATAACTGTTCAGCAGAACTGTTACAGTCTAGTAAGTAAATAACATGTTTTTCAAAATTAGAATGTGTACCAAATGTGAATTTACCCAATAGTCTGTAACAACTCTGAAGAAACCTTCCCAGTCTTTAGTCTATCAGGCTAACTTAATGTTGTGGTTTTAAGGATGTTTTGATTACAGACATAGTGTAAAAGAAGATGTATGATTTTTAGAAGAGTGAGGGGTTGTCATGTAGCACAAACCAATTTTAGGGGAAAATTTTAATCTGGTTGCAGACTCTCTTCTTCGTATTTTTTTTCCCTTTCTCTCCTTTTTTTCTCTGTGTTGTTCCTTTCTTTTCTTCCTCCTCCTCCTCTTTCTTTTTAATATGCAAGCTCCTGGGAGACTGAATGCTAATGACACCACAGTGAATTTTTAAATAATTTAATTCTTAGTAACATAATATGGCTTTGTAAGTGATTAGCGTACAGACTTCTGAACATGTATAGGGGCCAGTATTCTTGTTGCTAATCTCATAGACATAAATTCAAAAGTTGGGTTCTGGTAAACAATTTTTATGAAAGTATCAGTTAATTAGTATACCTCACTACAGTTTAGGTAAGCCAAGCAAAAGACAAACATATTTACATCAAAACCATCTAGATATATTGGACAAGAATGATTTTTGTAGAAATAGCTGTGAGGCCATGTCAGTGCTATGAGGCATTGAGTTTTCACTGGGATGTTATTAAATTTCCATTATAACAGATGTTCAGCCTGCTGTTGGCTATAGAAATAGAGAGTTTGACTCCTAGTCCAAAGTAGTTCATGGATGTGTAAAATTGTACTCAAAAGCTGTTGCTCTGGAACAAATGATCAGGGCATTAGCTGTCGGAACTTCGGTGAGTTAAGCTAACTGCTTTAAAACTCGATTGCCTTATCTGTGAAATGGGTATGACATTAGTACCCACTTCATAAGGTTCCTTTGAATGAGATAGTATCCGTTAGTCATTTACCTTTCTTCAGATCACATACTGAATATTTAATGACCATCATCAGTAATTACCTATAATAATCACATAGGTCAGCTCTACCTTCCATGTGGGATAGAGCAGGTAATAGGAGTTGCAGGGTTAACACAACCCAGATCTCCAAGTATTTGGCTGGGAAGTTAATGAAGAGGCCAGGCGTGTAATTGGATGTTTCACTAATAGGTTATAAGTGGTTGTGCAAGTTTCTAAACAGCCTGAATGCTCTAATAAATACCTTCGTTTGACAAGTGAGAAAGCAACCATGGATCAGGAACTCCTTACTTGGACCATGTGAAATAGTCATTTATGAAATACCCTTTAAAACTCCTTGGAGGTTCATATTCTACAAAAGTTGCCTTTTTTTTTTTTTTTTTTTTTTTTTTTTATTATTTTTATTTTTGGGACAGAGAGAGACAGAGCATGAACGGGGGAGGGACAGAGAAAGAGGGAGACACAGAATCGGAAACAGGCTCCAGGCTCTGAGCCATCAGCCCAGAGCCTGACGCGGGGCTCGAACTCACGGACCGTGAGATCGTGACCTGGCTGAAGTCGGCCGCTCAACCGACTGCGCCACCCAGGCGCCCCAAAAGTTGCCTTTTTTTTAAATCTAATTGAAAACATTGCTGCAAGTTGAGTAGTCTGCATAAACTACTGTACGCCTTGAATTTTTTCTTTCGTGACTGTGACTGTTTTGTAAGGCAGAGCACCATGGACTCAGCCTCTGTAACCCCCACATGGGTCCTTTCCTCTGTGTGATGTACCTTCTTTGAGGCTCGCTGCAGTATTCATCGTGAGTTTGATGTCGTCTGCACAATTAGATGAGAGGATCCAGGAAAGGCATGGACTCTATATACTGATTTAATGCTTTTCTCTAGACCCTAGCACAGTACCTAATGCACAAGTGATATGCAAGAAATCGTTGTGTTGTATTCTTTCATGACTGACTGGCTAGGTTAATTCTGCAGAGTCTGTGACACTGTGCCACTTTCCAAACAACAGTCTCAGCATCCTTTGTAACATACAGGAGTTTTAGAACCGTTGTCTGTTGACATTACCAGTTTAGAACGTTTTTTGAGACCTTACTGTGGGCTATGCTCCTGGCATTACTCTAAATACTGCCCATCATTATTTCTTGGAGTGCTCATCGTAATCCATTTATGCCTATCCTATTATTACCCCCCTTCATCAGAGGAGAAACTGGGATTTAGAAAGAACCATCCCCGCCCCCCGTCCCCCGCCCCCGCCCAGATCAGATGGCTAGTAAGTGATGAGCTGGGAGTCAAAATAGCCAGCATGACCCTAAAGCCTAGAGTTCCCAACTTCTCTTCTTCCTTTCCTTCCAAGGGGAAAAAATATTGTAAGGCGTAGGTAAATAAGATGTTTTTTGAGAGGTGTCCTCAAAAAACAAATGGCAAGTGAGATTTAGATACATTGAAGTGTCCTGTACATTTCTGGGAAGCAGTCTAATAATTGCACATACTATACGGAAGTGACTTCATAGTATTTTCCATAGACATCTCTTCTTACTGGAGGAGTTAAGATCGGATGCCGGGATGCAAGTAATGTAGTCTTTTGGGAAATAAACACAGTCCTAAATGCAATCGTGGTGCTAATAAGGATCCCGATCATATGTTTCGAGGTTTCAGTGTGGCTGCGGTCCTATATTTATATGAAGGGACTCCAGTGAAATGATTAATGGGGTTTTCACAGAGTGAAGAATCTGCAATTATTTCTACCACCAAAAATGTAACCCTGCTGCAGGCAAAAAGTGAAGTTAAATCACATTTCTCCAATTCAGTCTTCAAAATACACCTCAGATCTTTTACGCGTCTATCTCTGTGTTCACTGTCTTTCATCCAGGCCACAGTGATCTTTTGCTGTGATATCTTGGTAACTAACATCACTGTCTTTTGTATATTTATTCTCTTCAAGCCTTTCTCAGAGTGGAGCTAAAATGCTCTTTAGTAAACAAACCTGATGATGTCACCCCACCTCCAGTGGCTCTGCATTCCCCTTCAGATAAATCCAACATGTCTAGCGTGATTTCAAGGGCTTTCAGGAGCAGTCTCCTGCCTTCCTCCAGCTGCATTGCTCTCTATGCCACCCATAACACACCACGCTTGGCAGCCTTCAGTTGTTCTCAGTGTCTTTGTCTCTCTCATCTCCAGCCATTTGCACCCCCTGCCCAGAACACTTTGCCTCTTCTTGCTTTGTTTTGTCTCTACTGCCTCCCCAGAAGCCCCCTCTGGCCACCTCTAGCCACCCCTCTCCCCATACATTGCTCCTTATCCCTTCTCTGTGTGCTCATAGCATTCATTGCTTATTGCTCTAGCTTCCTTAGTCTTCTGTGGAAAGACAGTAAGCTTGGTGAGGGTAAGAACCCTCACACCATTGTGAATGAGGGAATGGAATGGCACCAAAACTCAAGAGAGTCTTCTGAAAAGCGTTATTTACATGTCAAACACATCCTAGTGTTTTAAATGAAAATATGTGGGGCATTTGCCTATCCACAGTGCTGAGGAAAATGCAAAGTAAGCACTTGCTTTTGAAAGTCCAAAGGCATTTGCAAAAGGGGAGAGGAAGAACTGAAAGCCGAAAATTGCTCCTTATAGAAAAGGCATAATGCAAAATAGCCAGAGCCCCCCAAGATGTCAAATAACTTCGTCTCTAACTTTTGCTGGAAGGCTCGCCTGGGGAAAGGGGGCCTAGAAAGATTAGTAGCTAAATGAGGATATCCGTCAGGATAGGGCAGATCACTCTCTAGTGACACACAACCCCAACTTGCTTGGCTTCAAAGGACAGTTGTTAAAATTGTTTGTTTCTCATGCATTCTCTAGGTCTGCTGTGGGCTGACTGGGAGTGCTGCTGTGTTTTCTCCCTTACTTGGGGTCACGGGCTCCGCTTCCATTCTTCTACAATTACTGGGACAAGGAAAGGACAAGGTTAATTGCACACTGGTTCTTAAAGCTTCTATCCCAAAGTGACATGTGTCACCTCTGTTCACATTGCATTAGCCAAAGCAAGACATTTGCCTGCACCTAAATTCAAGCAGGCAAGGCAGTTCAGTCTCTTGTTCTGCCCTGAAGGAGAAGCAGAAGTTTTTAGTGAACAGCAACTAAGATCTCCTCCCACAGCATCATGGGGAATAGCTACACCTGATCACCTGTCAATCCCCCAGCATTGTCATACCAGAAGCAATGCCTTTTAGGATGTGCACTGACAGTATTTTCATTCTCATCTGTGTAATTTTTGTGGCTAGACATCCTGACAATGTCTAGTTTGACATTTTTCTCAATTTTCCTTTGCACTGGTCCCCAGACTGAGATGTTGGATCCCTCAATCAAAAGAGACTTTCTCAATTAATGGGCAATTAATTTTTTAGTTTCAAACCACAGGCTGCTTCTTTTTTGAGTATTAGTTGAAACATTTTTGTGCCAAAATATCGTTTTATTTTGTGTCTTGTCATTTTCTTTAGAAGGTATCACGGGTAGGTCCCTGTTTTGACTCTCTTCTTACTCTCCCCATTACCCCCTTCCCCGCTGGCTGGATCAGTACGCATCCCATTTGTCATCCGTACTGTTTTCACTGCACTCATCTGTATGGAAAGCGGGATCTGTGTTTGACAAGCATGCTTACCCTTTGCTTACTGTTTTAATAAAAATTTCTATCACCGTTTTTATCTACAGTAGCAGTCGAGGCACTATTTGATATCGAGATGCTAGATTTCATAGACTTTGAAATATTTTCCCCATATCTTTTTTGGCAAGTCTTTGAACATAGACTACAAAAAATTGACATGTCGGAGATGAATTTGCAGACTCTAAGTTAAGTAATGACTACCTGTCCCAGTTTAAATTGTGTTCTAGGATTGAAACATTATATTACACAGTCAAATCATTGAAATTAATGGTCAGACTGTTCTATAACTGAGTTAGTTTCCCTTGAGATTGATACTCTATTAAATCAGCAGGCTGTCCAAATTTCCCTGCAGTGCCTTTGGTTTGGGGGATAGGATTGCCCCAGCCTTGGTGATTTCAAAGCTGGGCCAAAGTAGTCGCACTATTTTTAAATGGGGTACAGTGAGTGGCGGCCTCTCAAATTTCAAGTTTCTTTCATATATAGAATCTTACTTTATTCTCTTTAGCTTGTGAGGGACATTATTTTTGTATTGAGTATACAGATAGGAGACATAAGACCCCAATGTTAGGTGTCATGCCAGAGATGATGTAACTACTTCAGAGACCAAGCTACTTGGGCTTTTCTTTCCAGATCTCTTCTTGGCTGGGATTTTCTCATTATCCAGGCCTTTTCTCAAATATCCCTCTTCAGGGAGGCCCTTCTTGACTACTGTATCCAGAGTAACACAGTCATCCCTTATTTCAGTGTTCTGTATTATTTGTATAGTAACATTTCCTGGTTTTTTTCTTATTTGTATCTACTTACTTATTTCCAGTGTCTATCCACTAGAATACAAGGAAGGAGACCTTGGGTTTTTTTTTTTCCTTAAAAAATTTTTTTAATAATGTTTACTTATTTTGAGGAGAGAGGGAGACACAGAATCTGACACAGGCTCCAGGCTCTGAGGTGACAGCTCAGAGCCTGACATGGGGCTTGAACTCAGAAACCATGAGATCATGACCGGAGCCAAAGTCTGATGCTTAACCTCCTGAGCCACCTAGGCACCCTCTCAGAAATGGATTTTGGATTAAGATATCTAGCTGAGCTGCCCTGTGTAAAGGAATGAATTAAGCATGGAGGGCTTCATGAACAAACCCTACTATTTACAGTCCTTGAAAGCTCAACTTTGCAGGTAATAGCATGTATTAGTTATCTAATGCTGCATAACAAATTACTCCCAAGATGAGTTTCTTAAAACAGCAAGTATTTATTATCCCACATTGTTTCTGAAGGTGAGGAACTTGGGAGTGGCTTAGCTGGGTGTTTCTGGCTCAGGGACCCTCCTTCCTCAGGTTGTTGTTAAGCTGTCAGCAGGGGTAGCAATTACATTAAGGCTGGAGGATCTGCTTCCTAGTTCACTCATGTGGATGTTGGCAGGTCTCAGTTCCTTGCCACATGGGCCTCTCTGCATGATTAGTAGAGTGTCCTGGTGACTTGGCAGCTGGCCTTCCCCAGAGTGAGTGTTGAGAGAGAAAGGCAGCGATGGGGAGGTGGGGGGGGGGGGGAGGAAAAGAGGGAGGAAAGGGGAGAATGAAAGAAAAAGAGAGAGGCTCTAAAATAGAAGTCAATGTTTTGTAACCCAATCTCAGAGTGACATATCATCACTTCTGCTGTGTTCTGCAAACAGACCAGCCGTGATACAATGTGAGGTACAGGAGTGTGGATACCATGAGGTGGCGATCCTCAGGGGCCATTGTGGAGACTGGAAGCATATACCTTATTCAGTTTCCCAGAACAGAGGTGTGGATTGAACTTGCATCTCAGAATACCAGAAGTCTTTGCCCTACTTTCTTTTCCATCCCAGGACCCATTTGGGTGGGTGGTTTGATTACTGAGATGAACTCTTAAAGTACAATAATTAAGAACCCAGATTATCATGTCAGCAGCCCAACTTTGAACACTGTGCCTGCCTCTTGATATTCCTTGTGAACAGGGGATCTCCTTTATGCTTCTGTGACTCAGTATTCTCTGCTATAAAATGGGGATGGTATCAGCAGCCACCTTCTAGGGTTGTGAAGATTCAGTCAGTTCATGTGAAGCACGTGGAAGAATGCTTGCCACATGGAGAGCCATTAAGAAGTGTTGTCTTGTATTATTTGGACTGTCCCATGGCTAATGAGTGCAGGGGTGATTTGTGTTTTCCTCAGCAGTTCTTGAAGGGATTGAAGATCCCTAGTCAGACTGCTGAAGTGGAGTTAAGCTCAACTTTCCTTTGGTAAGTTGCAAGCAGGTCACATAGTCACGTGGCAAAGTCTGATTTTTGCCACAGGGACCCTGTCTACCATATGTCTCTGCTGTGTGTTTTCTGTGGGTGCTTACCCTGTGCCCTCAGCACACCCATGCATAACCTTCACCACCATCCACAGTCCAGCATCTTTCCTTCCCTTTCCAGAGAAAAGCGAAGCATCGTTTTTGAAAGCCATTGGCCAGTGGCTGAATTCTACAGCCCTTTTCATAAGTTCACTTTGAACAGATTTTTTTCTTGTCTTCCCTATTTATATCTTTTCAAATCCAGTCTCCTTCAATCAATTTTAATCTTCTAATGTGTTTGCTATAAGTACTGTACAATTCACTTGTCCTCAATAATAAAATTCATTTTGGTTCGGCCTCCCGGTAATTTGTTTGAGGAGAAGTCGTTAGGAAACCCTTGCGTTCCCTTCTGATTTAGAGGACGACCTTCAGTATTGATAGCATTTTGTTGTCATGCACTTGAAGTATTCTTTCATGACTGACAGAGCTGTTTAAATAATGGACCGCGGAGCCATGTGCTTCAATGAAATCTGACTACACTAATTCCATCATATATTAGGAAACTTGAAGTGTTCTACAAGGACACAATTTCATTGACCATGGATTTATTTTTTTCAGTTTGTACAAATTATCTCCACTGTGTAATGGACCCCCTTCACTGTAAAATACACTTTCCTTCTGAAAGTGAGTGTTTTTATTGCATTAACTCTCAGTGCACCCTCTGTAAGCAAAGCCTTGTACTTTAGGCCTTCCTGGAACACCTCCAAATGGGTAAAATGTAGCATTTTCTATACAAAAGATAGAAATGTATAGCATTATTGATCAAGTTTGCACTCAAACAAGGCTCAAAGACACACATATAAGCACACACACACATAATTTTTATGCATATGTTTAATGAGAGAAGTAAACACTGAGAGCCTGCTTTATTGTTAATCTTACGTATCTCTAGCTTTTTAAGCAGTACATGAAGACAAAGCACCTTTTTATTTAGACTTGGCTAAAAATTATCAGTCATATGTAGATATTATGCAATATCTGCCAGCTTCCTACTCAGGAAAAGTTATAGCAGATGGCAGTATTTATGTGCCATGTGGCATTTGTTTAAGTGTGGCAATAGCTAATATTTTTTTCTTCAATTATTATAACTATTTTACTTTTAAAGACTCAGTTAGCTTTGAACTACTGTCCTTGATGGCCACCTTGGTTAAGGGAGGGATGGGGAAAAGGAAGAGGTTTCGAACAGTTAGATGCTAACCTTCTAGAAACATTGATTATAAGAGTACTATAGCTCCTTATTCAGGGCCACTAATCACCCCGTTTTCAGAATAATGTTATTGTACTTTAAATGTAGATTCCCCATGGAATCGCTAAGAAGCAGGCTCTATTCAGATCAGTGTGTGCTTTCGATTGGCCTTTATACTACAAAAGACTGGAATTCACATTTGTGAGTTTGCAGGACCCCAGGGAGGACATCTTGGAGTCAACATCATCTCAGGCATGTAGCGCATAATTTGTTTTGATAACTGCAAACAAAGGGGGTCTATTCCCACAAGTCCTCTTCAGAGATTGTCAGAGGCTCTTCCCATAGTCATATGAGCTGTTCTGAGGGCCCCCGAGAACCTGGGCAGGACTGGAGGGCAAGAAGAAGGAGGAAGGTGCCCTAAAAAAGACACTGGCGGTGGGGTGGGGTGGGGGGCAGCATTCCAGAGAGAACAGAGCATTCTAACCTGGGAGGGCATTCCTTTCAGGAATCGATACTAGGCAGCCATGATCTATGGCCTAGTCCTCGTGCTCTGAGTGCTTTGTGTACTGTGCATGTTTCAAATGTATTTTCCTTCCTGACTTGATTCTTTAGGCTTTAATGAAATAAGAGGCAGGGGGTGTGTGCATTGAGGTGAGGTGGTGGAAGAGGGAGGAGAGGTTTTGATTGAGAAATACAAGGACCTATTGCCTGCCAATTCTCTAGGAATCCTTACCGATCATCTGCTCATTATGGAGAATCTTGGGGTTCTCCTACGCCTCCTGGAGGCATGCCTCATTAAATTGATTGAATGGGGGAAAGGATTTGTCAGGAAATATTTATTACACAGACAAAAAGAGGAACGCACCTACAGAATGCTGGGCCCGTTGCAGACATTCAGTAAATATCCCTTGAATGGATTTATAAAATAGGATATGTTAAAAACATTAGTCATTATCGTGGGAGGTCTGACTGAGGATGATTTTTCTTTTCTCAGTTTTCACAAATTTTGATAATGTTTGATTAATCACTTCTGTTATTATGATTATTATAATTTTATATACAAATTACACAATGCTACTCCTCTCCTCCTCCCTGTTAACAATTTGGTGATCACTTTGTGCATTTTTTGTGGCTTTACGTTGCATGTGCAAGTATATTTCACTCGAATATTAAAGAAATGATACACAGTATTTTTCTTCAAATGTGTAGTTAGCAGGTGTCCTAGGCCCTTGTTTGTTAGTCCATAAAGTCCTATTGCAGTTCTTGCAGAATGTTGCATCACTTCACATAGTGGGAACTTAATAACATCGTTTAAGTACTTTGTAGCAATGTTTAATTTCATAATGAATATTTAAGCAACTGATGTGTATTAAGGTCTGTACGGGATACAAAATAACCCCTTGACACCCACAAGTTGTTGAATATTTAATGATGTATTTTGCACATTTTCTTTAATGAGTTTGTGTTACTTTTGAAATGTTAAAGGTTAAAAAATTTTAATTCTACTTACAGACTCAAAACTGTACATGTGAGGGGCTCCTGGCTGGCTCAGTCCATAGAGCGTGTGGGTCTTGATCTCGAGGTTGTGAGTTCAAGCCCTACATTGGACGTAGAGCTTATTTAAAAAAAACAAAAACAAAACAAAAAAAAAAAACTGTACACATGAAAGTAATAAGAATGTTTAGTTTTGATTGGGCTCTTATCTGACAGACACTCCCCTCTCCTAAGTATGTATGTATGTATGTATGTATGTATGTTACATATGCATACGTACACATTTAATACACACACATACACACATACACACACATACACACCTAATCCATTGCAACACTATTTAGCATGAACCATAGGCAGACATTGTTTCTAGTTCTTCTCCAGATAGGCGCTGCATTTTTAAACTGCTTGCATTTGCTTTCATGGAGGTTAATTCAGTAAATGTTTTATTAAGTGTCTACTGTGTCCCTAGCACTGTACTAGGGACTTAGCAGTGAACAAAATGAATACCTTCCCTCAGGGACCTTGTACTCCTGTCTAGGTGGGTTCACTTTATTAAGAAAGCAGGTCAACAGCACTGTGTCCTTCTGTAGAAAGCAGACAACTCTTCAATTTCCCCTTGATCCCCTTACAGTGCCGGTAGTGGAGCGAGAGACCCATTACCCTAGACTTTATAGTCGCTGTCATGTAGGTGGAGACAGTGCCCTTTGAGGAGTTGGCATTAAAGCGGCCAGCAGACATGGAGCTTGGCGGAGTGGCTCTGGCTGTTAGACACATCCCTTGCTGAACACTGCTGCAGATATCAGACTCTCCTCCTAGAAAGTGATAAAGGGTGATTCTCTCCCGCTCTGGGCTGGGGCTCTTTCCACTCTGAGGTGCTTCTTTAAAGATGTTACCTTAGGGGCACCTGCGTGGTTCAGTGGGTTAAGTGTGTGACTGTTGATCTCAGCTCAGATCACGATCTCACGGTTGCTGGGTTCGAGCCCCGTGTCGAGCTCTGTGCTGACAGTGCTGAGCCTGCTTGGGATTCTCTCTGTCTCTCCAGCTCCCAGGCTCACTCTCTGTATACCTCTCAAAATAAATTAAAAAAAGAAAGAAAAAAGGATGTGTGATCTTACCCTGGCTTGTCTCTTAAGTAAAAGGACTGGGGGACGTTGGCCATTCAGGCGGATCAGGCTTGGAGCATGCTGTGACTTGGGAAAGGCTTTACAAATTCCTCTCCTTCGATCTGAATCCACATCACCCATAATCTTGCATCTTGTGATCTGTCTTATTTTGACTGTACATGTAGCTTGAGAAGCAGTGAGTCTGGAGGGCTAGTGAGTCCCTGGATAACATTACTGATGGGGCCGGTCACTAGCACGGGAGGTGGCCGACTCTGTGACAGGCACAGGCTGACACACCTCAGGAAAGGGATAGTTAGTGGAGAAGGCATGAGTGTGGAGCTCAGCTGCAGGGAGAGCTGGGAGCTTGGCAGGCCATCCCCTGCTGCCGGCTGCAGCTTCCCTTTGGAGCACCGTGGGAGGCAGTGACACCCACTGGCATCACAGGGACAGTCCTGCAGCTGTCCTTTTCTCCAGCACGGAGGGGATAGGTGTCCTACAGGACAGCAGATGAACGCATGCGAAGCACATTTCTCGTTCCTCCAGCTTCTGCTCTCACTTAGCTCGTTTCTAGAAGACGCCTTCCATTGGTGTTGAGACAGCCTGCATGATTGTCAACTGGCCAATGCCTCTCTCACGTCTGTCAGTGAATTTCCTTTTCCTTCTTGAGAATTTTAACTCTTCAACAGGCAGATTATAGTCGGGGAGGCCAGTGCTTGAGCTGTGTACTCAGGAAGATTGGGTTTTAGTTTTGCCTCTGCTGCTTATTGTCTGTGGGATCATGTGGAAGTCGCCTCTCTTAGGATCATTGTCCTCGTGTGGAAAAACAGGGTTACCTTTGGTACCTCCAGCATGACTGAGATAATGCACATTGTTCAAATCCTCTGTACCTTTCACGGTAGCTTGGCCCAGGTTCGCTCGCGTGACTGGGTTGGGTGCTCTCTGCTTTTACTGCATATTCTCACCAGTGCCAGCTCACTGTCAAGACTTTCAGACCAGAAGCGAGAGCACTGTGATGAGTGATAAAGGCCTCGTCCATCTGCCTAAAGGGGTTGATCTTAGTTTGGCAAGGTTTCCCATCCATATCTTCTCTTAAAGACCAACAGCCGGAATCCCGTATGAAATCGCTTTGGGACAGGCTCAGGACTTCCCCCAAGGTGATCAGGCCAGATTATGATACATTCTTTAAAATCTGCCTTTAGAAAGACAGCCTGATTTTATTTCTGTGAATCATTTTCTCTATATCATATCGTAACTGTGATAAAGATAATTATACCCTAGTGTTTAAAAGTGATTATGTGCCTGATTAAACATATACATGTTGTTTGGTACTCGTGTATTTATACTTACTTCAAATTGAAATTGTACTCTCAATTATACATTCTGTGAAGGTCTTAGAAACTTGAGGACATTGCAATAATGTTCTCTCTCCTATTTTGGTGGCTGGGTTTTTTTTTGTTTGTTTGTTTGTTTGTTTGTTTGTTCGTAGGAACATGAAAGGAAACCTAGAACCATGTTGGAACTAAACCAGGAGGAAATACCAGCTAAAGGGGGGATTTGTCTATTTTTTATTAATAGGGTGAGGGAGGTAGTGACTGAATTCACCCTATGTGGGAGGATATTTTTTCTGCTACATAAAAAAAAGCAGTGATTTTTTTTTTTTTTACTGTAACTTTGGAGGTTTGTACTAGATGGAAGGATGGCATTCACTAGTGTGTGGCTTGGGGGGTGCTTCGCAAAAGCAGATATCTCATAGGTATTGGGAAATTGCTTTCTGACAATATTAAAGGGTACTGTGGCACAGTGGCTGCGTATCTGCTGATCACTTGTGCTCTTCTTTTGCAACAAATTCAAATAACTGATGAAGAGCTGCCTGGCTAGGGACACATTTCCAGCCCACCTTTTATCTGAGTGGTGAAATGTCATTGAGTCTCCCCCAGTGAAATGTGGGAAGAAGTGATAGATGCCACCTTCAGGACTGGCCCCCAAATCCCCTGTGGGATTCTCTTTACCTCTCCTTCCCCCATCTTCCAGTTGACTCTCGCTTGACCTTGGGAGCTATTTGTTGAAAATGGTGCAGTTCCTGGGCCCCTGAGTGACCATATGGATCTGAACCACCCCCATTCTTTCCTGCTGTTCCCTGTGAAATTCCCTGTCACACGGGGACATGTCTGTAGTAATGCCTAAAATAATAATGATGGATACTTTCATCTGGTGTGATATTGAGTCCTTGCTGAAAGCAAAGATTTAGATTATGGACCAATGGCACTTAACCTTTGGCAATAATAGCTTAAGGAATGTAAGTAGTAGGCCCACCCATTGCTAAGAACTTTAACTGTCCTATCTCCTTTCATCTTCCTTCCAGTGGTCTGCTCTGTATCATTCAGGGAATATCAGTCAGGGAGGGCTATGTGATGCTGTGGTAACAAACAGTCCTGAAATCTCTGTAACATAACAGGTTTATTTCTTGCTCATCAAAGTCCCCTGAGGGTCTGAGCTGCTCTCTGGGGAACTCTGCTCCATGTAATAGCTTAGTATTCCAAATGGCTTTTATCCTTAAGGAACCTCCATGTTGATTACTGTTTTCACACCACCCAGAGGGCAAATTGTCCTAGAAGTCTTACACTGGCTATTAAGTGCTTTGGCCAGGAAGTGACACACTTCACTTCCACCAAATCCCATTGGCCAGAAGTAGTCACATGGCTTGTGCTGTCCTTCTGTGAGCCTCCCATGTGCTCAGAAGAAAGGGAAACCAGATAGTGGAGTATGAAAGATAATCATTGCCCACATGCTATGGATGACATTTCACGTATTACCCATTTGTTGAATTCTGTCTTCATGTTATAACACAAAATGAGACGATGTCCTTGTCCTTAAGAATCTTACCATTTAATGCTGGAGACAAGTAAGTAGACCAAATAGTTACCTGCATTCTGACCACTGGTAGACATTAAACAATACCATTAGTCTTTATGTGGTGATACGAGGGTCTAAGAAAACTTTTGCAGGTCTTTACAAAACTCTTTTTCAGGGACACAAAAGTCCTGGCCTGAAATGGAGAATGGTGTGAGAGTCTGAGCACAGAGCAGGGAGAAGTTAGCATAGATAATGTCCTTGGAATATACCAGGAGGGAGCAAGTATTTCTTGATTCATTACCTTATGGACGGACAGTGTTCTTTTCTCTCTGTCCTTGGCTGGGTAGTTAATGGAGCACTGATGTGCTTCTAAGGGTGTTTAGAAGAAATAAATAAAGATGCATAGTAAAAATAAATTCAGCGTTTTATTCAGCACAAAACATTTTATCCTGAACCTCAATAGTGTGTTGAATGGATGAATGTCTGCTATGGGGTTTGTGAGAGAGAGACAGACAGAAGACAGAAGTTGAGAGAGAGAGAGAGAAAGAGAGTTATGGAGAAGAGAGAGGATGAGAGGGAGAGAAAAAGTAAGGAGAAAGACAGGGAGAGAGAGACAGCGACAGAGCAAGAGAAACAGAGAGAAAGAGAGAATTTTCCTATTTCAGTTCAGTTCTCCCAGATTTTTATTAGGACCAAAACCAAATAGACAACAATGACAAAATCATTCAATATAATATACATTTACAAAAAAAAAAAAAAAAACCTTTGCTCAGAAATGAGGTTACTGAAATGTCTTTTCATCTACTTTGGTTTTACTTCAATATCTTTATTATTTTTTTTAATTTTATGTTAGAGAAAAAGAGAGAGTGAGCAGGGGAGGGGCAGAAGGATCATGAACTGAGCCAAAATCAAGAGTTAGACCGTCCCCTGACCGAGCCACCCAGGTGCCCCTACCTCAGTATCTTTTAATGTTTTTTGCCAAACTCATCACCCTCACTCCTCTTCAGAGCACAAATTCTATGTGAAGGTTTGTGGACATGTCTACCTGTTATGGAATTACATTGTTTGACTTTTGTCATCACAAATTTGATTTGCTTCGGTTGTTGATAACTATTTTCAGGTAATTTTGAGTCACAATCCAGTAATGCCAATTTTCTGGAGAGGAATGCTACCTCCTAATTATGTGGTCAGTGAATAGTTGAGCATTAAGCCACACCAATAGGCAAAGCCACAGTAATAAACATCATGCAAGATTAAAAGCTCCCTGAGACATAATCCCTTATGGTCCCATTCATAATGATTCAAATAAAGACAAAGAAATAACTACGTGTTTTCTCAATCCCTCCAAACCAGAAATGTTACAGGAAGGGTGAGTAATAAGGACAGTACTGAGGGACCTCTCTTTACTAAATATTTGTTGTGAGATGTATAAAGTCACCCCAAATATATAAATACCAATAAAGTAAACCCAAACAGACTTATAAGGTAGGGACTACCTCCTTGCACTAGAATGTAACGAGGATACTCCTCATTACATTCTAGTGACATGACAAGACCAGTTGAGTCTTAGTGAGGTTTGCTAAGTACCCTGGACCCACACAGCTGATTCAGTACTAGAGCTGAGTTCAAACCCATGTTTTGTTACACCCAAAGCCTATGTGCTTCCAAACACGCACAGTCTTCACTGATGCCTGAATGGAATTGAATTCTTAACGGAAGAGAATTAAAATGAACAGAGCCACAGTCCCCTGGGCATCTCATCTGGGTTTTTGCCTTTTTTTTCTCTAGAGGTGATAATCGCATAGGCAGTATTTAAAGAATATGTTTTGCTTTTGATGTAGAGTGTCTGATTTTAGACATAATCTGATTTTAGAAGGATGCCCCAAATGTTTCTCCAGCCTCATTTTCTTTTTCCTCCCCTCCTTTACCCCTACCTTCCGCGGCATGCTGATTAATTCAAAGTTATAGCCTGAAAGTGCAGTGGTCTATGTACCATGCCCATCCCTCATGAAGCCTCTTCTGTCGGTGTTTCCAGAAGCTGTCCCTTTGGTGGGTTGCAAAGTCTAGCTGTGCATTAGAATTTATCTCCTGCCCAGGAGCTATCCCTTTGCTTTCCTGAGGACCCTTGTCAAACACAAACCCAATACTCTTGCCTTCCTCTTTGGCAGAGAGCTGGTGGTTATTTATGAGCGTCCTTGTGGACTGTTTGTCTTGGTGTTTCGATCTTGGCAGTTGGCACAGAACCCCCTCCCCTGGTCATGTGGACTGCTACTTTGGGAAAGAAGCCTTGCCCTTTCCCCTCAGAGCTCTGCCATGTTCCCTGACGGTCCAGCAGAGGTGAAGCAAACAACGGGCAAGTGCTGATTAGGGACAGGCCCTTCCCTTGCAGAAGGCAGATATCGATCTTCCCATTTCAGTCTTGTTGCCTCTCTATGAAAATACTACACAGCCTTCTCATAAACAGGTGACCTATTGATTCCCTGGCTGCTGATGAGGCCTCCCTCATGTGTCCTGGTTAGCTCATTAATGAGGGACTCTCAGCTGGGTTTATAGAGGTCACCTGGAACTAAAGGTAGGTTTTTACCGGAGACTCTCAAACTTTGTAAAAATTGGGTATGTGTCCCAGATTCTTGACTTTGGTGTTATGTCCCTCCAGGATGCAATTGTGGATTATATATCTGACACAGTCAGAGACATTTCAAGGGTTTATTTTGCCCCAGACATTCATAAAAGCCAATCATTCTCAACGGAGGTATTTTTGCACACCTTCCCCCCTGTCCCAACCCTGGGACATTTGTCAATGTTTGGAGATATTTTTGGTTGTCACACAACTTGGGGGAGGGAGGGGAGGTGTTGCTACTGGTATCTAGTGGGTAAAGGCCAGGGATGCTGCTAGGCATCCTGTAAGGCCCAAGACAGCCCTTTTCACCACAAAGAATTATCTGGCCCAAAATATCAAGGTTGAGAAAACTTGATATAAGCTATTAATTAAAGTGCTCCCAAGTTTATATTTCTTTTTAAATACTATTATTATTATTTGAGAGAAAGACAGGGTGTAAGCAGGGGAGAGGCAGAGAGAGAGGGAGACACAGAATCCAAAGCCGGCTCCAGGCTCTGAGCTGTCAGCACAGAGCCCGACGCGGGGCTCAAACCCCTGAATCATTAGATCATGACCTGAGCCGAAGTCAGATGCTTAACTGACTCAGCCACCCAGGCACCCCAGTGCACCCAAATTTGATGTATAACACAATTTTAATACAGCATAAGTTTGAAAGAGTTTTTTCAGTGCACCCAAATTTGATGTATAACACAATTTTAATATAGCATAAGTTTGAAAGAGTTTTTTACATTCTTGCTATGAAAGTGAATTAACTCAGTAATTTATGACTGGCTACTGTTTCTCAGCATTTGTCTCATGCACTTGGAAATTCTTATAAGAGGCAAAAAACAGCATACAATTTGTCTTCCAATGTCATAAAATATTTGTGAATCCTAAATCTAACAATTAGTGATGATGACATAATACTGCATTTTGGAGAAATATAATTAAGCAGCTATTAATTTTGACTTTGCTACTTGAAATGTTCGAACTAATTTTTTTTTTTTTTCTTTCAATTTGAATGCCCTTGGAACTCAGAGGTCTAATGCTACTGATAGAGTCAGGTGGATAAAAAGTCCTAAACCCATCAATCCCGGACATCCCCAATCATGGATTATGAAATTCATTGTAATACTTAAATTGTGACATCTTAGGCCAGTATTTGCCCAACTTTCAGAATAGTCACTTCTCAAAACACCTCTAGCTGTTTCAGGGTATCCTTAAAGAAGTACCACACATGAACCAGCAAAATGCCATCACCAGAGAGAGATTATGTATTGATGGTGGGGTGATAACAATTTCTCATGTCTTCTCTTGGCATTTAGAATGTAGTCATCCCCTTTCTCCCCAGATTTGTAGGATCTGCTGCTGCTCTCCAGCCTCACCTCATGTCACTCTACCCCTCTTGAGAATGTTCTAACTGATCTTCTGTTGCATTCTGCTTCTCTACCAGGAGAACTACTCTATCCTGCTGTCTTCCCATTCAGTATCTGGCCATGTCTCATTCTTCACATCCCCATATCCCTGTCACCTCATCAAAGAGACCTTCCCTGACTTACACAGTCCTACATTAAATTAGACCTTCCCTCAAATGCTCCTACAGCACCATGTAATTCTGTATTAATGCACATGATTATCTTATTAATAACTAGTCAAATCCAGGCTTTGTAACATTTTGGAATGTGTGCGTCCTTTTCTATTTCCTCTATGATTAGCAAAGGGCCTGAAATGCACTGGGGAAGTAAAACATACTAAATGAGTGGATATATGAATGAACAAGTGAACGAGGTGATCAAAGTAGTCTTAAGAAGGGCATCTGGTGAAGGAAGCAGTGGAACTCATCCATAAATTCTAAGATGGCCTCCGCCTAGTACAGACATTCCAAGCATGCAGGGAATATTGGTAAAAATATGGCATCAGAAGGACTATTGTTATAGATTGTTTTTGGTCTGTCTCCCACTCATCTTCACCCTGCCTCTCTTCGGAGTTGCCTCCATTTGCAGGTGAGTTCTCCCTCCAAGATGGCAGATGGCTACCAACAGAGACAGGCATTCTCCATTCAGAACACCAGCCGGACAATAGACATTTCCTTTCCTGGTCATTCTAGTAGAAGACCCATGAAAAGTTCTGATTGGTCCTGAAAGGAATCAGTCACTGTGGTCAGAATATGCGATACTCTGATTGGGTGGCTTGGAGCACTCACACAGCTAGAACCTTCCTTCTTCCACCAGTGGGGCCCAAGAAATGCCGCTGAACAAGCTGGTGCGAGCCTGAGCCCTGTCCCTGATGGCTGACAACTATCTGACCTTGAAGTCGGGTTTTGGGGCCATGGAGGGACCGATGGCTGGCAGCCCAGGTCTCGAGGAGAAGCCAGGTCCCGCGGCCGCCAGCCCCTCTCTGTCCTCGCCGGGTGCTATCTTCATCCTCTTGAAATCTGCGCTGGGGGCCGGCCTGCTCAGCTTCCCCTCGGCCTTCCACAAGGTGGGTGGGGTGACTCCCACCTTCCTGGTGAAGCTGGTCTCCTTGGTCTTTCTCATCAGCAGGCTGGTCATCCTGGGCTATGCTGCCTCCGTCAGCCAGAGGACTTACCAGGGTGTGGTTGGAGGGCTGTGTGGCCCCGCCCTTGGAAAGCTGTGTGAGGCCTGCTTAACTGCACTCAAACTCCTGGTCTGAGACTGGGAAAGGGTGGATTCCTCCAGCAATGGGCCTGCTGATACCAAACAAGTAGAATAATAAACCATTGTTGGCTCATTAAACCATCTTACTGCTAAGTTTTGGGAGAGCATCTCACACTTGCTCCCATGGTATGAACAACATTTAGTCAATGGAGGAAATAACTAGAACTTGATTAGCTTCCATTTTACATTTTATTGCTTTCCTCCAAGTAATTGTGATTTGGGGAGAGCATCTTGTTACCTGCTTCCTTTCTAATTGGATTCTTTCCATTCTTTGTAACTCTTACTTCTGTGCTCTCTGGCTGGTTTTGTCAAGGTAACTAGGCATTTTAAATCACAGTGTAATTTCTGGCAGCTCAGAAAACTGAACCAAAGTAGTAACTTTTAATAGGTCAATTACATTATTTTTCAGCAGCCTGCTACAGCCTAATGAAACTGCAGTTTAATTAGGTTGGTGTGATGCCAAAATAAATGTTTCATTCCCAGCTTGTTTTATTTACTCATTGAAAAGTAGGGGAATCTACAAATAATCAGATTGGAAAATGTTAAAGGCTAATGAGTTTGGCTGCACTTGTTTGTAAAGAAAGGCGATTGTATCACTGTCAGTCCAGTTGGTAAACGAGAAAGCTATAAACTTAAAATAAAAACACCAATGATTTTTTTTTTTAAACTTGGGATTCCTGAGTTTAGGGCCTTTTTTTTTTTTTAAGTGAATAAATCACAAATACTGAAAGATTGTTCAGAAGGAAACATAACTAAGTCTTGTCTTCCTTTTATGTGTTGGGTGTTCCTACTGTGGGGCAGGCATTGTGCCCAGTGTAATCACATCTATTTTCTCAATAGACCGTAACAACAATCTTGTGAGATGGGAGTTTTTGGGCCCAGCAAAGGTGGCATTCTGAATATGATCAAACCACACATCCATTATTTTGACTTCAATGAGACATGTATGTGAGGGCAACAAGAAGCCTTATTCTTCTGTTTCCTCTTACTTCCTTTTAAAATAGAACACCCCCGGGGTGCCTGGGTGGCTCAATCTGTTAAGCATCTGACTCGGACTCTTGATTTTGGCTCAGGTCATGAAATCATGGTTTTGTGAGTTTGAGCCCTGCGTCAGGCTCTGCACTCACAGTTTAGAGCCTGCTTGGGATTCTCTCTCTCCCTCTCTCTGTACCCTTCCCCTGCTTATGCTGTCTCTGTCTCTTTCAAAATAAATAAAGAAACCTTAAAAAGTAAAAAAATAAATAAAATAAATAAAAATAAAATAGAGCACCCTCGTTACTCCCAGGCCCCTACCTGAAGCTGGAAGGTGAGAATCCTTCCCCTCCCTGGCTGGGATGGTCTAGTGTTGATCCCTAAGGGGTCCAGGCAAACCAGAAAGGTTTTGCTTGCAGCCTCCAGCAGATCCCCCACCTGCGGGGCTTTAGCTTTAACAAAGGAGGATGTTTGGTCATTATCTCCCTTCCTGAGGCAAGGATTATGCACTGTGTTGATAAGTATGGTAACTTCCCTCTGCCTTACTTAGTTAAGGTGGAATCAAGTACTTAGGCTCAAGCAAAAGGGCCAACAAACAGGAGTCCTAAGCAGAATGACACCTGATGATGGCTCTGTACTTGTCATTTCTGCCTCTTAGAAGGGAGAGGCTCCAGATGCCTTAAATACTCACAATGGTCAGAACCTTAATGGTAGCCTTTCTCCTGCAAAGGAGAAAAAAAAAATTCTGTGGCAGTGCCATGTTATCCTAGCATCATCTGGGTTGTTTTTCCTAAACGCCTCCCTCAGTCATCATGTGTCCTATCTTAGAGAAGAGGACACCTTTATCATCACACGTTTATGAAGGAAAAAATATTTTTACAGTGCAGTCATTCAGCATTTAAACTACACACGTTGCTACATGAGGAGCTCCTTCATGCTTTTGAAAACTTTGGAATCTTCTTTTTCTTGCTTGACATTGACTTTGACTTTATTTCAGTTTTAATTCTAAGGTTGACTGACTTGTATTTCATATCCCTTTTGAATGGAATCATAGACCCCCCCCCCCCCCATGTTACACTTAAAATAAGTGTTTCAAGCCCCATTTTTCATCTTGACATGTTTTGGAAGGCTCTTGCCTTTGTGACTTTGAGCTCTCTTTAATTCCCCACAATAGTCTGCATGGGGCATTTCCACTCCTTTGATTGTGCTATGTTACATCAAAGATGCAAACTTTTTCTGTGCAAGAATAATGCAGTAAACAATGGTGAATGCTCACAATGATCAATGTGTGCTCATATAATCATGCATCTCTTTGCTGCAGTTCAAAGGGAGCAAAACCACCCTTACTGGCCATCACTGTAAAACTAATGTAGATTTTTTTTTTTTTTTTTTATCTGATGCTCTGACAATTCGGGTAGAAGTCTGTACACTGATGCTGAGAATTTCAGGGGAAGTTGTATAAAATAGGTATTTGTGAGTATTGTAGACCTATCCTGCAGTGGAGGTTGTCTATAATTCTTTCTCTTCTAATTAAAGTGTCTACAGATAGCTTCAAACTATAGGCTTTCACTTTTTTTTTAATTTTTTTTATGATTTATTTATTTTTGAGACAGAGAAAGAGCATGAGCAGGGGAGGGACAGAGAGAGAGGGAGACACAGAATCTGAAGCAGGCTCCAGGCTCCAGCTCTCCAGCTGACAGCACGGAGCCAGACACGGGGCTCGAACTCACGGAGTGTGAGATCATGACCTGAGCTGAAGTCAGACGCTCAACCCACTGAGCCACTCAGGCGCCCTAGGCTTTCATTTTTAACAGAGTGGGATACATTTTCCCCAACACGTGAAATTATATACTACAATATGTAAAACAGGTATTAGCCATATTTGATAGCAAATATTTATATTTCACTTGGGAATTTGTAACGTTTGCCTATACCCCCATTGTTTAAAGGAATGAGTCCGTTATGATATATTTAGACATTTAAAATCAGGTGATAATGGCAGCTGTAGGCAGCTGTATTTGTGTTCAGTGGACAGTATTAGGAAAACCCCAATTCACTCAGAAAGGTAAATGTGAGAACAACAACTTTCTTTAACAGACCACCCTCCATTCTCAAGGGTATTCTTTATTATGCAGCAATAATGGAAGAAGCATTTATTTTAAAATGCCCATACATGAGTTAAACCAGCAGTATAGATTAACCCAGTAGTGATCTCCAATGTGTCATAATTTTGTGTATCACACCTCTGTGACTTCCTTTTACTCTTTCTATTAATCAGATACCTTTTTGGTGGTAAATGACATACATCCACCTTGAAATGACTAAAAAAAAAAGAGAAATATTGTCTTATGTTATTGAAACATCTAGATATATAGCAGGTTGGGAGTAAGGCTGAATCAAGATACAAGAGGGGATGTTGCCAGGAGTATGTGCTCCCACAATTATACATTCCTCTGTATTGGCTGTATTCTTAGGCTGTTTCCTAGAAATAGCAAGATCTCTACCAACAGGTGCAAACTTACATTCCATCAGCTCAGGAACCTGGTGGCAAAGAGAACCAAATTTCAGTGGTGCAAGATAAGTCTTGGCCAGACCTGAGGTGTTCACCCATCTTAAGAAGCAGGGTTTTACATGAGACTCTTCATAACCATATGAACTGATCGTAGGGAAAGAGGAAAAGGTTTCTTCAAAGAGTCTTAATGTTACAAGAAACAAGCAAAACCTAGAAGTTTACTATAATACAAGCTTTTAATGTAGAAACTATAAAAATGATTTTTAAGGAAAAAGTATTTTTTCTTACCAAACTTTTAAAAAAATAATCTCTGTACTCAACATGGGTCTTGAACTCATGACCCCAAGATCCAGAGCTGCATACTCCACTGTCTGAGCCAGCCAGGTGCCCCTATTTCTAAACTTTTAACATTCAAACCTGCAGAAAAATTTAAAGTATAGTGGAGACCCATATGCCATTCACCCAGACTCACTCATTGTTAACATTCTGTGACACTGACCTTCTCTTCTTATTCCCTCCCCACTATATATTTTGCACTATTTGAAAATTGCAGGTGCCATGGATACTTCATGCCTAAAGACTTCACCATACATTTCTTAAAAACAAGGGTATTTTCTTACATAGCCATGGTACAATTATTATTATTGTAATCCAAGATACAGTTAAGGAATATATGCATTACATTTGTCTTCTCTCTCACCTTTGATATAGAAAAGTACTCCTACCAATTTTTTCTTAATCTTTCTATCATATTGACATTTCTGAACAATCCTGGGCTATTTCCTTGCAGAATATTTTTAAAAAATCAGGATTTATATGTTTAGATTCAGCTTCGCCGTTTTTTCATGAGCACTACATGGATGATGCTGGCTGTATTCCACTGCATCTTATCTGGAAGTAATTCATGTCATGTCGCCCCACTGTTGATGACAGTAAAGTTGATCACTTGGTAACTGGCAGATTTCCCCAGGATAAACTAGTCCAGTGGTTAGGAAACAATCTGTGTGCCTATCCTTTGAGACTGTTAGAAATAAACCCATCAACCCAATCAAAGGAGGGACCCCGAGACTGTGAGCACAGCGAAGCAAGGCTTTGATCAACATTCTTCCAAGAGCTGGTGTCTGATGGACAGGGACATTCAGGGCAGTTACAGCAGACAGTTTATCTCCTAGCATACAAGTCCCTCTCCTGGTTCCTCATTGGCTGAGTACCACAGAGTTTACATCCTTATCCAGATGTCTCCTATGCCCACGTGAAAGCAAAATGTAGGCTGATTGGAACAAATGTACATTCCCTGAGGTGACGCAGAGACTTTCAGTCCCTCCTCCCTTTGTTCTTTGGTGCATGCTCATTGCAAAGCCCGTTAAATAAGCCCACGAAATGGAGAGGGGAAGAAGAACTAGGAAGTGAAGTGTCTAAGGGTTTGGGACCCCATTGTTTGCGTGTGGGGGGGGGGGAGGGGAAGGGGCTGTACATATTTCCAATAGGTTGTAAACCCACTGTTAACTAGACCGCACAGCTTTTATTTGGTATTTCTGAAAATGAATCGTCTCCCTTACCTCTCACATGACTACTTAAATATCCTCTTCTTCAACTGTTCACCCATTAAAGATCCTTATGTGAATTGGTTACTAGGCTGATAGTAATGAAATAGTCTACTTCTAATTCTTTGATTTTATTTACATTAAAAAAAAATCCAACCAAATATTTGCTGTATCCCCTTCAGCAGAACCATGACACCCAGTTGTAATACCGCTGCCAGAAAAGAGAACACACTTTGACGGTACTGGGCAAGAATGATACAAATCTACCTGTAGCTACATCATGAGTATGGAGAAAAATCTCAGTAATGACTGAGGTTACAACTTATGCCCTTTTTTTAAACAGTGTTTGGAAGACTAAGAAGTAGCCCTATGTCTTGGCTGAGGATCTTTAAATAAAGTAAAGAAAGAAAAGGAAGGAGAAAAGAGACGACTGGAATAATGACAGTCAAGAGAAGAAAGGGTTGAGTACTTGTTGCCATTTTTTTTTTTTACCAGCATTAAATACTCAGAAAGAAGTGTGGAGAACTTTTATTTTATGTCCACGTGGCATATTTAAACTCTCCTTGTTTAGAATTTGAAGAGTGACTACTTTTCCTTTGATTTGGTTCGATTATCTTTCATGATCTCAGAAATTGTTCTTTTCTCTCCCTTTCAGACTAAGAAAGTCCTTAGTCAAATGGCCTCAACCATTGGATTTGCCTGTAGGTGTCATTCATTTGTGTTGTTTCTTTTTCCTCCCCTGGGGTTTTTCAATAGTGCTTCCTTTCAATCAAAAGCTAATTTTCTTTGTGTGTGTAGGTGGTGTAGAATTCCAAGCTTTTACCCAGTAGCAGGCCTGTATTTGATGTACCTGGTTCAGAGACAATTGTCCTTTATATAGCTCTCACAAGTAAATTCAATGAAAGCCCCATGCAACTAGTTTCTAACTCATTTAGTGGAGAGTTCTACAGGATTATTTCACAAAGCAGTTTCAGTTTAAGAAGCTAAATTGGCTTTATTGTGCCTAGCTGGAGGCCTCTTCATCTCTGAATTCAGAGGATATTTACATGCATACCAGGAATCTTTCTAGAGAATGGGAAGGGGAAGTGTCTGCAGGTGTAAATTTCCTCAACTTCCTCTTAGCTATCTTCAAAGGGTCTTGGGATGGTTGTATTTGATTTAGTGCTCTCATTTGTTCCATGATGGAGGAATATGTATGCCATACTGTTGGGTGCATTTTTATGGCAAGAATCACACAACTCTAAGAAGTAACCCGTGGCACAGTGGGTCGTGCATCCGCACATTTAGCTTGGTGTAATGATTAAATAAAAGAACCTGTGAGTCCCAATGTGGGGCCCTGCCACTTAATGATTTTCATTACCTTGGGAAGTTATGTAGCCTCTCTGAATGTGGTTTTGGCATGTGTAAGAATCAGATAAAGGGGCACCTGGCTGGCTCAGTTGTAGAGCATGTGGCTCTTGAACTTGGGGTCATGAGTTCGAGCCCTGTGTTAGGTACAGAGATTGTTTAAATAAACTTTTTTTTAATGTCTATTTTGAGAAAGAGAGAAACAGAGCATGAGTGGGAGAGGGGCAGAGAGAGAGGGCAACAGAATCTGAAGCAGGCTCCAGACTCTGAGCTGTTAGCACAGAGCCTGATGTGGAGCTCAAACCCATGGACCACGAGATCATGACCTGAGCTGAAGTCGGACGCTTAACTGACTGGGCCACCAGGGCACCTCTACTTAAATAAACTTTAAAAAACATCTAAGAAAAAAGAAGCAGTTGAATATAATTGTGTGCTACACAGGATGAGCTCTAGGATATGTTGCAGTGACAATCAACCCCATAGTTCAGTAGCTTCAAATAACCGAGGTAATTTTTCATCAACTACATGGGATATGGTCTTTGTCAGATAAACTGTAGGACTCAGACTTATGAAATAGCCACCACCTAAATTACTGCTGGTCACATTAGCGGTGGGGTAAGAGTTTTCTGGAGGGTATTGTGCCAAAATTCATGCTCAGCCAAGAAGTGGCACACAGTAATTCTGCTCACAACTCATCGGCTCACATGGTACTGCTACCACGGAGGGTCAGGAATTACACTCCTCCCGTGTGTTTGGACGCTGATAGTTCACAGTGATACTGAGCCTTGCCAGTCACTGCCACACAGATGTATCTCATGGGTTGTTATGAGGCTTAAATGAGCTAATGGATGGAAAATATTTACACTGTGTCTTGTCACGGAGTAAGTGTACCATCAGTTGTTGCCATTCATTGTCATCATTATTTGTATCAGCTCATCTTTTCTCTGCATGACGATGATGATTCAGAAGTGTGGGGATTTTGAGGACGTTAAAGAGGGTTTCAAATTTGTAGAGCCCCACTATAAGATTTCAGAAGCGAGGAAACCAAAACCAGACACATTTATACTAAAACACTGAGAATAGAAGCCAGGTTTCCAGGCTAGTAGTTCAGGTCTTTTCTCCTCTTTTGGCACAGATAGCTCCACATACAAAAAAAAAAAAAAAAAAAAAAAAAAAAAAAAATGGATACACTGACTCTCCTCTTCAGAATGTGTGTGTGTGCATTTACATAGGGATTATTGTATTTGCAAACAACACTTGTCTTCACTGCTTTGTCTAGTTGGCTCCCTCGCTCTTTAGATTCTTGCTACGCCATAATTTTCTCAGGGAAGTCATCTCTGACACTCTAGCCAGACCACATGAAACCCCACAATGAGATGTCTCATGGCTGCAGGTGCTCTTTTTTTCTAGCACTGATGACAGTTTTGGTTTGGCATATATTTGTGAGATTAAATCATTGATTTTTGTCTTCTTTATGAGATTTTAACTTCCATGAAAGTTTAAAATAACTTTACTTTGGTTCATCATTGATCCCCTTGACCTAGTACAGTTCCTGGCACATAGTAGGTACCCCATAAATATGTGTTGAATGAATAAATGAGGGAATGAACGAATGAATGTATAGCATTTTGATGGCAGGGCAATCTTATCTTTTACTTTGAGGTATGACTACCCTTATACCAACACACAGACCCATACGCATAAGTGCACATGCTCTCAAACAAAATCCAAAATGCTCTGGAGCCATAATTTTGAGGAAATATCTATTTTGTAGAATCAGGTCTACCCATTTTCCTAAACAGACGGATGAAGGTTATGGACAAGTTAGTATACAAGTGCCCCAAATGATTTGTCACTGTTTCTTGTGTCCCTTGGGTTGTCATTTGTGCAACTGCTGGCTTCGAAGATGAAAGTGTTCGATGTGTGGCAATGTAACCAAACTAATGTTAAGTTTCCTCCTTGGTGAGTCACAAATCCACCAGGAGGAGTTATCGCAGAAGGTAAACTTTATATTCATCAAAAAGAAGATCAGGGGGAATGACTTCCAAAGCCATGATTCCTCAAGCAAGGGTGAATAGGTTCCTTTTATTTAGGGTTAGGATGATTATTTAAAGAGGGGGTCCTTGTCGTCATATGTAGAGATGGACATAAGATCGCGGATGCGCCTTAAGGAAACATGTCTATACAGACATCACGTATCCTATGCTTCTGTGAGGCCTGTGCTTCTCCTTGTGTGGATTTTAGGTAAATGAGGTAAAGGTAAACATCGGTCATTCTAGAGGTTATTCCATGGTCCATCTGCACAGGCGGGAGTCGGGGGTTGTGCTCAAACTGGTCTGGGTAGTCTTAGCTGACTTGAGGTCTTGTCTGGGCAGTTGTTGTTGCTTGAGAGGTGCTTTTGCTTTCCATTTGCTTGAGTTAAGAGATAAGCTGGAAAGAAGAGCATAAGGAAAAATGTGGGACAGAGGCTGGTGATTACAAGCAGGTGGACAGTAATGGTCAGGTATTAGGGTCTAGTTGGTGACAGCAGTGGGTCTCAGACTTCAGGATTTCACAGATAAATAAAATTTGTAAATAAATAAAAATGCAAAAGGGAACCAAAAAGCATAAAAAGAACTACTATAATTTTGTCTTTCCTGATAAAGACAATCATCTGCTGCATCATAATGTCATAAAACAGAAGACAATTTAAGGTCAAAATTAGAAAGGATATCACTACAGAGTAAAGGACTGTACTTAGCCTTGAAAGGAGAGTTGACTTCTTTATACTAAACTACCCTCTATACATGAAAAACACCATTTTTTTTTTTTAGTTATCCCCCCCCTTTTTTTCTTTTTTAAACAGAAGATTGGTAAAACCTGCTTGCAAACCTTTTCTGGTCTGTGAGCCAGTGTTATAAACATAGTTGTATTCGATGGCTATTTCTATTGTAGTAAATGCCCCAAGTTTAGTGGGTTAAAGGCACAATGACAAACTTATTATTTTATGGTTCTGTGGGTCAGAAGTCTGGGCACTGATTTGTTTGGGTGGATTCTCTGCTCTGTGTCTCATAAGACTGATATCAAGGTATCAGCTGGTCTGGGAACTTGGGACCCTCTGAAAGAGAATCTACTTACAGGTTCATTCAGGTTATTGGCAAAATTCAATTCTTTGTGTTTTGGGGGACTGAAGTCCCTGATTCCTTGCTGGCTTTTGGCCAGTGATTATTGTCAGCTGCTAGAGGTTACCCACATTTCATGGCTTGTGGCTCCCTCTGCCTTCAAAGCTAACAGTGATGAGTCAAGCCCTTCTCATGCCTTACCTATTGCCAGAGAATATTCCCTTTAAGGGTGTGATTAGGTTAGATATAATCCATTGTAATCTTCCTACTTTAGATTCTTTAACCTTAGTTATATGTGACTTCCCTTTGCCATACATAACATATTCATAGGTTCCAGGGATTAGGGGACCACTCAGCCCGCCATAGCAGGTAAGATGCAGGGCTGAGAGTTTGCTCTTGGCCACTAGTACAGGGAGCAGTGCACTCCCCATTTATTCTCTGGGTCAGTAACTGATACATGTGCATACATTTCAACCTCGATGAGCTTGGCAGGTGCAGACCTGTCACAACCATAGATCTAGCCAACATTGGATTGCTGCACGAATATTTGGGTGGAAATGATGGTAAAGTAGTAAGTATCGTGATTGCATTGGGATATCTTTATTTCAGAGTGGGTACTCTGTATAGTATGTAATCAATGCATTATCACTGAAGGAACTGTGTGTTCGATACACTACGTAGAGCTCCTTCAGCAAAGAACAGGAAGGACTCTCTCCATCTGAATTTGTGACAGTGCTGCTGAGAGCACTGGCTATGTTTGCATTGGGACTGCCCTACCTGCTTCCATCAGTTGAGAGAAACGACTCCTCTTTCCGTCTTGGTCTTTGCTGCTGGGCCACGTGACACTGAAGTCCTTACCCACCTGTTTCTGGTAATGTCTGCTCCCTCTACTGCTCAGTTTCTTTCCTTAATTTGTCTTCTGTTTAACTTGAAAATTGCTTAGAAGGTAGGGTCTACAATTCAAAATAAAGAAGGAGGTACATTTTAAATGCACTAACAATGCGTACTCCTGAAGGTAGGACTAGCAGATCAGCCTCTCCATCCAGAGATCCCTTTGAAGGGATTTGGAAAATTAGATCAGGAAAATACATTTGCTTTGTGAAACTGGATTTTTGTATTTTTAACTGATTCAACTGCAAGTGAAGAATTAACTCATGTTCCCTGGGCACCTACTATGTGCTGGGTGATTTCAAAATCATCTTATTATCTAATTATGTAGTTAATAATTGTATAACTTAACATTTCCTATACTGTTTCACGTGCATGAGATTGGAGAGTCACAGAGTTTAATCACATGCCACAGGTCACAGGGTAGAAAGCTTCTCCCTAAGTCTGTATTTCAAATGGCTCTCTCTAATTTTCTTCTTTTGTGTTCTTTCTCCAGTGGTGCTCTGAAATATTACAATATAGGGAAATAGAACTGGAAAAATAACAGGTACCAATTATTAGGCTCCCCTCTAGGGTCCTGAGCAGCTGGATGTTGCATACGTTTACATCCACATTATAGTTCACCTCCACGTTGAATGTTTATTCCTACTTTACATATGGGGAAACTGAGGCTCAACTACTAAGTGACAGAATCTGCCACATCTTTCTGGCCCTGAAGCTCATAGTCCGCAGAGCAAGACTCTGTGTGTGTGTGAGTGTCTGAGTGTGTGTGTGTGCATGTGCGCACACACCCACAAGTGCACAGAGCTCCACAGGCTGATGAAATAGGTCTGTGGGCTTATTCTGTAGGCAAGTTTACCCTGGACATTAACATTGCAATTCCAGTTCTCCCACTCACCAAGGCAAGATGCTAAGTAGCCTTATCCCTCGTGCGTGTCCTGAGGGTGGGATTGTGGATGGATAGCAGGACCCGCCCCTTCGCGTGCATCCTTCCGCTTGCTCCAGTGGATTTTTATGTTTTCCCTCGAATGTGTTGCTTAATGTGCACTGTGAGTTTACCAGGGGGCATTGCAAGGAGTTTAGGCTGTGAAAGAAAGAATTAAAATAATATGGAATCATAGAACAAGGAAATGATAAGCCTTTCATTTTTTTTATAAGCCTCCTGATTTTTTTAAGTTTATTTATTTATTTTGAGAGAGAGAGAAAGAGCAAGCATGTGCACACAAACTGGGGAGGGGCAGAGAGAGAGACAGAGAGAGAATCCTAAACAGGCTCCATGCTGTCAGCACAGAGCCCAACCTGGGACTCAAACCCACGAACCATGAGATCATGACCTGAGCCGAAATCAAGAGTCAGCCGCTTAACCAACTGAGCCACCCAGGCACTCCAAGCCTCCTGATTACCTTAAGAGGAAATTTTCTGTTTGGTTATAGTTTACCTTCAATGAGATTTTGCACTCTTCCTTATAACAAAGGGGGAGGTAGGCCTTGGGCTGGCAAAGGGATCTTGCCAGAGCTAAGTTTTTGTTGGGGTTGTTTTTATTTTTATACTTACCTTCTCTTTATGATAGCATGTCTATTTGTTAGTTTATAGTAGAAATAGAAGAATCCTCCTTTATTCTTGTCTAATTTTGTTTATTTGAGTAAAAAAATGTGAAAAGTAAATTGTTTGAAAGAAGTAAGATTTTATTTTATCTTTTTATTTTACAAAGGCATACCATTCAGTAGCACTGGACCACATAGTAAGAGTACTTGGTTAATAAATAAAAAGACAGGTGATGTGTACATATGTACACAAGTACATGTACATGTACATGTACATGTACAGTCCATGAATGTCCAGGACCACTTAAGGTATTTGTCTCCCATTGCCTAGCTTTTTACTGGGATCGCAGACTCCTCCCAACCCCACTGCTTTTGTGTAGTCTGGCCTTAAGGATCAGTCTCACTCACGGGAAGACTATGGCTTCCCTCCTCCTGCTGGTGCGATGTGCACTGAATATGTATTAACTACCCAGGAAACATGAGACTGCTTGAGGACACTTGAGTTCATCTGTACCCACAGAAGGCGTCCTCATCATCCTGAAGTGGAGAAGCAGTTCATAAGGGATGACGGGGCCTTATCAAGAATAGATAGAGGCACATCCTTTGCCTAGTGAGAAGAGAAAGTGCCGGGGAAGGTGCAGTCAGCAAATAAAAAAACGATTTGGTGCCTGGTAACTGAAGGCAGAAATGTGGAGTTCATGAATCACAGGAACAGCCCCTGTAGCCATACTTAGTGACCTGGGGAGAGAGGCCAGATCAAATGTCTCACTTGTCCTTAGCCATTTCGTGAGAAATATAAGGATGCATGAGTGATTGTGAATGATGGCCAACTACTCATTGTAGGTTTGGTATCGAAAGAGACTGGTGGGAAACTGGCCAGTGAATGCTCTGGGTGAAGAGGCTGCTGAGTTCTAGCAGATTGTTGACACGTAAGGATGAAGGGCTCATGGTCCAGATCTTCTGATTTTCCAAGAAAAAACAAATACAACCAGATTTTAATGTGATATCTTCTATTTTCTAATTATTGGTACTAAATCATTTTTTAAACTCTTTGGGCCAACATCAAAGGGCCAGGACCACTAAGTGTGTTCAGGTTGTGCATTGTACAACTTCCAGAGTCCATGCACACAAATCTTTGCACTGTTTTTTTAAACCTCTTTATTGAGATTCACATATCATTTGGTATTCATATTCACAAAAGCCATTCATTTAAAATATACAATTCAGGGGCACGTGGGTGGCTCAGTCGGTTAAGCATTCAACATTGGCTCAGGTCATGACCTCATGGTTTGTGGGTTTGAGTCCTGTGTCAGGCTCTGTGCTAACAGCTCAGAGCCTCGAGCCTGCTTTGGAATCTGTGTCTCCCTCTCTCTTTGCCCCTCCCCTGCTTGTGCTCTGACTCTCTGTGTCTCTCAAAAATAAATAAACATTGAAAAAATTTCAGGTATACAGTTCAGTGGTTTTTAGTATATTCACAAAGTTGGACAAGCATCAATACAGCTAAATGTAGAATATTTTGTCATTCTGGAACGAAGTCTTAAATCCATTAGTAGTTACTCATCATCTCTTCTCACTCCATTCCACACCTGTTCCTCAGCAACCATCGTTCTAATTTATGTCCCTGTTGATTTGTCCATTTTGGGCATTTCATATATATAGAAAAATGTCATATTTGGTCTTCTATGTCTTTTTTTTTAATTAGCATAGTGTTTTGAAGGTTCCACGTTATATAGCATGCATCAGAATTTTCTCCCTTTTCTGTAGCCAAATAATATTCCCTTATATTAACATGCCATGTTTCATTTGTCCATTATTAGTTGATAGACATTTGGGTTTTTTCCACTTTTTGGCCATTATGCATAATACTTCTATGGATATTCATGTAAAAGAATTTCTGTAGCCATGCTTTCATTTCTCTTGAATATATACCTAAGAGTAGAATTTCTGAGTCACATAGGAATTTTGTGTTTAACATTTTGAAGAATTGCCAAATTGTTTTCCAAAGTGGCTGCACCATTTTATACTCCCACCATCAGTGTCTGAGGACTGCAATCTCTCTGCATCCTTATGAACACTTATTATTGTCTGTCTGTTTGATTTTAGACATTCGACTGGGTATGAAGTAGCATCTCATTGTGGTTTTGATTTGCATTTCCTTGATGACTAATGGCATTAAGCATCTTTTTATGTACTTATTTGCTATTTGTCTTTTTTTTTGCAATCATATGCTCACAACTCAGCTATACCCCCTTGTGTATCTTTTTTTGTATGAAACTCTGTTATCCATTAAAAAATTTTTTTAATGTTTATTCATTTTTGAAAGAGAGAGAGAGACAGAGCCCAAGCAGGGGTGGGGTGGAGGTGGGAGGTGGACACAGAATCTGAAGGGGCTCCAGGCTCTGAGCTGTCAGCACAGAGCCCGACGCGGGGCTCGAACTCACGAACCGCGAGATCATGACCTAAGCCGAAGTCGGATGCTCAACAGACTGAGCCACCCAGGTGCCCCTGTGTTATCCATTTTAAAAACTAGGTTGTCTTTTATTATTGATTTTGGTTACTCGATTGTAAGCGTTTTTATACATTCTAGATAAAAGTTTCTTATCACATATATGATTTGAAAGTATTTTCTTCCATTCTGTGAGATTGCATTTGTACTTTTTAGATAGAATTGTTTGCAGTACAAATTTTTTTTTTATGTAGTCCATTTAATTTTTTTTTTCTTTTATCTGCTTGCTGTTTTGGTGTCATATCTAAGAATTCATTGCCTACCCCAAAGGCAGAAAGATTTCCCCCCCTATGTTTTCTCCTAAGAGTTGTATAGTATTTGCTTCAACACTTAGGTTTATGAACGATTTTGAATTCATTTTTGCATGTCATGTGAAATAAGGGTTGGCTTCTGTACTTCACACATGGATATCCACTTGCCCCAGCATCATTTGTTGAAAACACTGCTCTGTTCCCGTTGAATCATCTAAACACCTCATACTGACTTTGACCATAGGATGCCTCTTTGTGATGGCCTATGTGAGTAATTTAAATATGTCAAGATACTAATTCTTCCACCTAGCAAAGAATTCTGGTTCTACCAAAGGAGGAGCATTACTCTTGTGTTCCTGCCTTTTTCACTTTGCATCAGTATTAACTCAGTGACAAGAGACAGGTAACAGTTAATGAGGATGGAACTTCAGAATAAAAGGTCTAGCTAGAAAAAAATAACTTGATTTTTAATGGACTTCCTCATATGTTGTATATATGTGAATTGGACCCTCATAATCATAACTGATTCTAATGGAGTCTCTTGAGTTACAGATCTGAGTTGGACTCTAAGCAAAGGTGTTCATCCTCCTGGGATATATATGTATACACATAGACAGACATACAGACACACACTGTGTACCCTGGTGTGCAAAATCACCTCCATTTGGGAATTGCTGATATTAGTATGTTCTTACAGTGATACATAAATAGACAAATATGGATATAGGTGCAAATACATACATACATAATACGTTCATACACATATACACACACCCAGCTTTGAATTAAGCATGACCAGCTACTACCTTTATCACTGCTCCAGTTTTCTGAATGAACAGACTCTCAAAAGGGAGACTTACTGGAAAGCCTTTTTTCAACTTGATAAAAATCTGATTTTTTTGTCCTCTACAGTGACCATTTGTTATCAGAACAACAACTAGGAATACTGTGTTCTTTTCTTTCTGTGGAAAAATTACAAAAGGAGTTTACACCAACTGTATAAAATTTAACCTAACAAGTTTATAAATTATTAAGGAATGTTCTCTAATCTTCATGTAGATTCCTGCATCCAAGGATAGCTGGAGAAGTACTTTGGTACATACCCATTCAGACTTTTTTTTGTTTGTTTTTTCAGTAAGGTTTGTCAGTTGTATATGTCATCACAGTGTCCCCTCCTCTTTCTTAGCCTCCCATATCCCCCTAGAAAAGTCAGATCCTCAAAGTTGTAGCTTCCTTTGCACCTAGGGACCCAGTTGTGCCAAATGAGACATTAAGAAGTAGTCCAGAAGGAGTATGGCAAATTTTCTTCCAATTTGAAAGGAATGACCACACAAGGAGCTCATCCTTTGTGGCACTGACCATCGCCTGCTTCTTGCTTTGGATGTGGTATTGATGATTGGAGCCACCCTGGTTGTCATGGTACCATGAGGTGAATCCTCAGGACAAAAGTCTCTTGGACTCAGGATGGTGGAATAGAAAGTCTGAAAGAAGTTGGGTTCTTGTTGAATCTGAGAGTTGCTTAGAAAGCCAAGGGCTGTTTCTTTTTTTCCCTGGAATTTTAAAAACATATTTCGTATTTTTATGCTTATGATCATTGTTGGTCAGATTTGGTTTTCTGTTGTGGCTGAAGGCATCTTTACAGGTGTGTCTACACATGTACAAATAAGGTACACATTCACGCACTCATACATTTCACTTCTTTATGTCCATAAATTTGTAGGAGTTTTAAATGTGATCAGACCACACATAGCTTTTTAAACTCAACTTTATGTTAAGACATCTCTTCTTGTGTGGAGACATAGTGTTAACTTGCTATTTTAAACGATTGCATGTTATTTTATACTGAGTATGAATATGATTTATTTAACACTTCCACTAACAAACATTTAGGTAATTTTAATTTATTGGCTCTTACAAGTAATGCTGCAATCAACATCATAAAACCAATATTCTTGTCATCTCCCAGTAATAAATCCTTGGAAAATAAACAGAGAAGAACAGATGGTTATGTACAAAGGTGATTATTCCAGGATTAACATAATACCAAAAAATAGAGAAACATCTTAAATGTGAACATACAGAACTTGTTAAATAATTTAAGATGTACCCATATGATCCAACAGTTTGTGTCCACTCAAAATGATGGTTTTTAAGAGTATTTAGTGTCAAAAGAAAAATTCACAATAAAGACATAAAGATCATAAAGTATGATTATATTTATTATAAATATAGTCACACTGTGTAAAGTGAAAACTGACAAAACCCACCTCAAAATGTTAACAGTGGTTCCCTCTGGGAGGTGAGATGATGAATACTTTTAAATGTTTTTCTTTGTGCCAGTCCATTTTTCCAAATAAGCTGACATGCACATTTGGCATTAGCCGTGGCCTTGTATTGAATAATTTTATTCTTCCAACCCAGTGTTCACATCAAAGCACGTTCCAAATCATCCTCCAGAACATGAGTATTGATGATGGCACTGTTCTTGCTGCTTTACACAAATTTAAATAAAGCAAATCTGCATTTATTGAACCCATTTTAAATTTCCAATCAGCCAGGGGGCCTTTAGTGGGTGTGTGTATTTGTAAAATTGTGACCAGGGGAATAGAAGTAGCATCCTCTTCTAGAGACAGAACTTGGGCTCCAGTGAGTTCAAGCTAATGAAGATCATCCCCACTTGTTTTTCAGTCCTAACCTATTTCCCCTTTGTGAGTGAAAGTACTCTGGGAACATACACCATCCATCTTCGAATCCCCTATACCTCAGAAGAACAGGGAGCATTCACACACACACACACACACACACACACACACACACACACACACACACACACACACTAAGCAACAGACCAAAGAGGTGTATGTGCTGATGAGGCAGATAGAGAGCATAGTGGTTAGGAACCCCCAAGCTCATGCAGGCAGGGAGACTCCTGCCATTTATTACCTGCAGAGACTCAGCTCATTCCTCCACAGCTGGTGATAAACACAGTACTTTTTGTCTTAATCCGTTTTGGCCGCTATAACAAGAATACCATAAACTGGGTGACTTATGACTGATAAATATATTTCTCATAGTTCTGGAGGCTGAAAGTCTTAAGATCCAAGGCACTGGCACATTTGATGTCTAGGGAGAACCCACTTTCTGGTTCATGCTTCGTGTCTTCTCACTGTGTTCTCATGTGGTGGAATGGTCAAAGGAACTTTCCAGAACCTTTTTATATAAGCTCAAACCTCATGAGTTAATTACTTCCCAAATGCCCCACCTCCTAATACCATCACATGAGGGTTTAGGATTTGATTTTTTAATTTATTTTATTATTTTTAAATCTTTTTTTAATGTATTCTCTCTGCCCAGCATAAGGCTCACGCTCATGACCCCAAGCCCAAGAGTAGCATGCTCTACCAACTGAACCACCCAGGTGCCCCAGAGGGGTTAGGATTTTAATTTGTGAGTTTGGGGGTGAGGCACATACATTCCGTTTATAATATCTCTTAGCAAGGTCACTAATACTATGCATATGGTGGCGTGATTAAGGGTTGGAACCATAGAGCCAGACTGCACACGTTCAAATCCTAGCTGCTCACCTCCTCGCTAGGTTGTCTTGATGCTTTAACTTACCACAGCTCTCACTTCTACACTTGTGCAAGGTAGGAAACAGGAGCCCTTAGCTTATAGGGCTGCAAACATTAATGAGTTAATGCTCATAAGATAACTAGAACAGAACCTGGCATATGGTAAGTGCTTAAATAAGTGTTACAAAGTGTCAGTCAGTTTCAGTGAATAGGGTAATGCAGGTACTGTATTGAACAGAACTCATGGTACATTAGTGAGTGCATGTGAAATGTTATTATATACCATCATCTTCACCATAGCCCACATAGAGGGGATCTGGGCATCATTGCTGGGGCATTAGAACAAGTCGGGGAAGGAGTTTGGGAGTCCATCCATGGGTTCTCTAGTCTCATTTTTCTCATCTCCCTTATAGGACCCACCACACAAGTTTGTGGGTCACTGACTCCGATCATTTTTTTGTCCTCTCAAAGACGAATTTTCCTTAACACTAATTATAGGGTCGATGGACACAATATCCAGCAGACAGAATTCCTGGTGCTTTTGTTTTTCCTCCCCCACACCCATCCCCCGGAGTCTTGCTCCAGCTGAGCCACTGTCAGGCGGCTGTTCTGCTAAGCAGCCTGTCACATGTTCTGTTACAATCATGTTTTATTATAGCTTTCAAAAGATGACCTCTCATTCCACACACTCGTGTTTATAGAGGACTTCTGGCATTCTGAAAGGAAACAGATAGCAGAGTCTCCAAACCCTTTATTTGCTTCAGCTGATAACTGCTCTGGCCAGAGATGAGCCCTGCAGTGATTACAAGATGTAATTTACTACAAAAGACAGTTAATATTACTTACAAACCTGTCATCAGTTCTGGGGAAATCAGAGCCGAAAGAATGCGTGGGACAAATCCGAATCTACCTAAATATCTTGGTCCGATACAATTACAAGTTTATAGATTTACCATTTAAGAAACAGCCCCGTTATGAAACATTCGTCCGCACAGACAGACAATATAAGGAACAAGCAAGATTATATCCTTTTATGTGGATCAAGGACATAGGCAACATAAGACAGAAAGGAAGTCAAAAAAGCCCTGAAGAGGAACTTAAATGCTAGCCTTGTGAATTATACCTGGGGATATTAACTGGGGGATTAAATCTGTGCAAAAGCCTCTAATATGACTAAACAAAGTCCCTCAGGTAATGCTCTGAATCAGAAAAATGTGCGAAAATATAGCCTCTTAAATGTGATTATAGTCAGAGCTGCAGTTACTCCCCGAGAAAAAGGGCATTGGAAGTACAGAAATGAAAGAAAAAAATGTTTTAAAACTTTTGTGTTACACCAGAAATTATAGAGTAGCAACAGCTTAGGGATTTAAATAACCCCTTTAGCCCAATTCTAAAGCCTTTGTGCTTTAAACTGAAGAAAAGAAAGAAATTAGATATCCAATTTAGGACTTTTCTCTTTTTTTTTTAAAGATCATGAAATGGAAGAGTCGTTTTTGCTGAGTGACTAATTGAGTGAGTATATGGTTGCAACTTGGGTTATCATTCAGAAGAGATGGCTCTTGCATTTCAGCTTCTCATGGGCAACTCTCTCTCCTGAGCTTTCAGGAGAGTTTCTTGTTCAGCTGGTTATTATTTAATGGAGATGAAGGTAACAGTTTCGGTGCTTTTGTTGGTATCATGGTCAGAGTTCAGAAATCTCATGAATCAGCCTTTGCCGTTTGCATTGCTTCCCGCAGGAGTCCTGCAGGAATTCTAGCTGCAAGCAGCAGTACGGGGACAGTAACTATGAGAATATTCCGTGGCTTTGTAAACACCCCGTACCTGAATTCAGCTCTGGTAAAAGGCCGCCAGGGCATCTTTTTATTCTTCTCTCTTATCTCCATTCTGGAGTCCCTAGACCTTGGGTCTAGGTCACTCTGGCACACTCACATGCACATAGAGAGATGAGAAGAGATCAGGTCTGTAGACCTCGTCCATCTTAACTCACCCTTCCACATGTATTTCTTGAGAACAAGAGATAGGAAGTAGAAAAGATACGGCTGGGCTTGACCCAAGCAACTAGGACTTTCTTCATTCTGCTGATTTCTACCCTATGGGATCAAAAGGTTTATAGGAAAGAGGGTAGAGCCAAGGATCCTGCCTTCTGAAGCACAGAGACCTTGCCTTCTCGTAACAGGGTCCAGTCATTAATGTGGATCATTCTCTCTTATGGGGAGGTGCAGGGGAGCTAAAAGTTAAGGGGATAGAAGCAATCTTGGCATGAGGGGAGGGATGGAATTCTATTTCCCCTCATTATTTATTTCCTGAATTCTTTATCGGTCATTTGTATATATTCTTTGGAGAAATTCTTTGTTGAAATTGGATTTTACTCTTGTTGGGTTTTAGGAGTTCTTTATGTATTCTGGATGTTAATCCCTTATCAGATAATTAATTTGCAAATATATTCTCCCATTCTGTGGATTGCCTTCTCACTTTGTCGGTAGTGCCCTTTAATGCACAAAAGTTTTGAATTCTGATCAAGTCAAGTGTGTCTTTTTTTTTTCTGTTTTCTTGGTTGTGTTTTTGTCTTATACTGTTTAAAAGTACAGCAGCAAACTGTTAATTTGTTTGAATCTGGGGTGCTCTCTGTAGAACAAGAAGGGAAGGTCACCAAAATCTCATGATTTGGTGGTCACATCTCCCTGTAGCAGGTGAGAGGATCCGTGTGTGTGATGAAACCCCAACCATCGACCCCAAAGAGGCCATGATGTTCTTGCAGAAAAGCCACCTGAAGGGTGGGGATGCGCATGATGCTGTGAAGCTAGGCTGTGACTCCTGGGAGGCCATCCTCTCAGGCTAGTCCCCCTGGCTCACCTCCAAAGTGTTCGGGCACTCACTGATGCATGGACAGCTCATATGTTCATCCAAGTACCACATCTGCACTCAAGATGAGCTGGAAATGCAATGTTCCTCGTCCAGCACTTTCCGTGCGTTTCTACTGCCCTCCTCACTTCTTTTTGTCACCAACACAAGAAAAAAAATAAGCCTCACAAATTAATTAATTTCAGTAATGTTTGCTTAGCCCTTATACTCTGGGCTCCTTCCTAGTGGCAAAAGAGTAAAATAGAGTTGCAAATGGACACTAATCATTGCCATTGTGGTCTTAGTTGGTTATTGTTTTAACATTAGATGATCTAAAGAGTGGTTGGGGAAGGTCTGAGTCACAGCATGCTTGAGGGATAGGAATCACAAAACTCAAATGTCTCAGGGCTGTGCTCATGGCAGAACATGGCTGTTTAAAGGGTTGAGTGGCTTGTGGCCTCCAATCGCCAGAGCTGCTGATTTTTTTTTTAGGAGAACCTGGAAATTGGATTCTTATATGAAATAGCTCAAATTTTTTAATTTAAATTTTTAAAGGAATCGATTTTAAAAATTCACTATGAAAGCCACCATCTCATGCACAAAACAACAACAACAAATCTGTCTTTGAGATGAATACAGACTATTGATTTAAGCTCCTTGCTTTTGTAGTTAGACCAGTGTTTCTCAACATTCACACACATTGGTATCATCTGGAAAGCTTTTAAAAAAATGCCAGTGCTTCGTTCAGCCTGACTGCAGATCAAATGAATCGGAGTCTCTCGGGGTGGGTTCTGGGCATCAGGACTTGTTATAGCTGCCGGGTGATTGTAACGTGCAGCAGCGTTCAGAACTGGTGGGCTCAAGGCAGTGTCTACAGCCAGGATCCTGTTGTACCCGCCTCTTTCCCATTAGTAAGGACATCTGGATTGTGATTGCCGGACACCAAGATGGCCCTAATTTTAGGGTTAACATCTGGATTGTTGGCTGTATTTTTTGCTTCCTGTCCTTTTCTAGGCATTTATAGACACAGACAGATGTCCCTTTAACTTCATTTTCCATGTGTCCCTTCTGTAAAGTTTTGATCCCGAACTTTGTGATATATCACGTCTCTGAGCAAGTGAACTTTCACTATTTAGAGAAGTTTGTAGCTTCTTAATTTTGATGTCCTTTTAATTTCTCAGCCTCTGGGTTTCTCCAGCCCAGCTGCCATTGGTCTTTGCAGACTTGTCCTTGAAACATGGAGAGCCCTTGTTGGTTCTTGTGAGCCCTTTTTAGTTCTTGTTTCAGACCCATCTGCTTCCCTCTCCTCTCCTTGCTGTTTGCACACACACTCCTCTCTCTTTTCAATGCTAGCTTTTTGGAGTCACTTAGATGACTCCAGCAAGCTGTACCAAAAAAAAGAGAGAAAGGGAGGAAGGGAGAAAAGAAAGGAAGGAAGGAAGAAGAAAGGAGGAAGAAGAAAGCAGAAAAAAAGAAAAAAAATAAAGACTGTGGACAGGAAGCTACCATAGAAGGATAAGGTGATCTTTAAAATGACTTTTATTTCCAGGAGTGGCTGGGTGGCTCATTGGCTCAGTTGGTTAAGCATCCGACTTCAGCTCAGGTCATGATCTCATGGTTTGTGGATTTGAACCCCACATTGGGCTCTGTGCTGATGGCTCAGAGCCTGGACCCTGCTTCTGATTCTCTGTCTCCCTCTCTCTTTGCCCTTCCCCTGCTCTTGCTCTGTCTCTCAAAAATAAATGTTAAAAAATAAATAAAAATAAAATGACTTTTATTTTTAAAAGCTATGAATCTTATCATTGATTTTGTCACTTGTGATAATAGTATTGTAGTTATATAAGAAAGTATCCTTAATTTTGAGTGGCAGAAACTGATTAGGAAGTACAAGGGAAATGACATGAACTCTAGACTTGCTTAAAATACTTGAGCCAATAAATGAATACATAGTAGCAAGTTAAAAACAAAGGTAGCAAAACCTTGATGACTGTAGAATAAGGATGATGAGTATATGAGTCTCATTATAAAATATGTTCCACTTTGTACATGTTTATTATGTACCCACACACACATATAATTATAATATCTGTAAGAGTCTAAAGTTTGTAAGAATGTGATTCCAAGATTCTATAATTACTTCTTTCTTACCACTTAATCTGTGCTTAAGAATAATGTAACCGTAAAAGAAATGAATGCATGACATTTTAAAAAATACATGAATAGTTTCGTAATAAAAATCAGCACATACAATTAGGAAAATAAAAAATAGGGAAAATCGCATCTACACGTTCATCCTCCTGGCATAACCGATGTTAGCTCTTAGAGTTAGCCTTCTGGCATTGTTTTCATTGCTGCGCAAACATTTGGATTCTGCTTTATTTCTTGATGATATTATCAAGCACAGACTCTGTACTGGGTCTTGCATTGTGGCAGTATTACCTATCTAGCTGCTTTGAATTTACAATCTTCAATAAACCCTAAAGAGGGAAACCCGAAATGACAGCATTTTGCCCAGATGAAGTCATCCAATGAATTTGTCACTGGAGTGAGTGTCTTATTCATGCTTGTACTTGGGCATCTTGTAGTGCTAAGTATATTTCTAGTAACACAGGAATACAAGTGTTGGGGAGAAGGATAGGCAGAGACTTGGAAAGAGAAACAGAGACTGAGGTGGGGCTATTTAAAGTACTGCTTCTGATATTGCTTGCATATCATGACATCAGAAAGCCCTTTCTTCCTGAAATTCACATCCAGGCAAATTATTTTGAGGACTCTGGGTACCACACAGCCAAACTGGCTACACATCTTTGAATCTATCTGAGATCAATGCATTTCACACGCACTGAATCATAATCCCTAAGAGTAGAACTCAGGACTCCAGATTTTAACAGGCTTCCTGGAAAATTCTTGGTGACCAGTGTAGCACACATTTGATAAGGTATTGGGCAGCTATAGAAAGATGTTGGAATGGACTGAATCTTTCAGAAACAATTCATTGTGTTTAATATAGTCAAAAGGAAAGGAAAGTCTTAGATTTTAGATCTTTGATATCCATATTTTTTAAAGTAAGCATTAGTATATAATAAAGCTTTTAATGTAAATATTAGTAACCAATGATTTCCCAGTCAGCTTAAGCAATTAGGATCCATTCATTCTCCTTTGTGTCTGCTTATATGTGCACAAATAAGGCACAGATATCTCAGAATTTGCAGTTTCCTCATGCGCTATGTGGTTCCAAAATTCACTGGAAACAGCAAAGACCAAAAATAATACTGTTTCACCTGCTAACAGAGCTATCACAGGATGGAGAGAACATACTTAAGATGTCTTATGTCCTCATTTCACTTCTAACTGACCTCTGTCAACAAACATCCTTGCTTTTGGAGTTGGCAATATACTGAAATGTAGCAGATGCAAACTTGGAAAGAGAAATAAGCTTGAGCCTTGGCTCTGCCCTTTACTGTACAAGCTTTGGCAAGTGATGTATCCTTTCTAAGGTTTATCATCTTTTAAGTTGAACAATAGTTTTCACTGCGCAGGATTTCTAGAGAATTTAATAAGACAACTTATAGAAAACTGCCTGAAACAATAAGTGCTTAAGAAATGTTATTTCATCAATTGACACTCATTTTTTTTAACATTTATTTTATTATTTATTTTGAGAGAGTGAACATGAGCAGGGGAAGGGCAGAGAGAGAGGGAGAGAGAGAATCCCAAGCAGGCTCTGCATGGTCAGTGCACAGACTGACATGAGGCTCCACCTCATGAACTGTGAGATCATGACCTGAGCTGAAATCAAGAGTCAAGACGTGTAATCAACAGAGCTATCCAGGTGCCCCTGTTGCTCATTTTCTTAATTCATGTCTTCTTAGATCTAAGTTTGCCTTTTTTTTTTTTTTTGGATAATCACATTTTCTGTTTCTTTTTATAGTAACACTGCTTTGTGTTGGAACCCATACTACATATCCAAATTAAGTGAAATATTCCCAAGTAAAGCAACATAGTATCTTCAAAAATAAAAACAAAACAGAACCTTGAAGTTTGGAGCCATTGAAAGACTTGGGTTTAAGTTCCAGTGCTGTTGCTACTAATTATGTTTTGCTTGTTTGTTTTTGGTACAAGCTAATTTTCTCATCTGCAAAATGGGGATTATACTCCCTGTCTGTATGAGATTACTTTTGCTGCTGTAACAAATTACCATGAATTTAGTGGCTTAATAAACAAGAATTCATCTTCTAATAGTTCTGGAGGTCAGATGTCTGGAATCCAGCTCCCTGGGCTAAAACCAAAGTATCAGCAGGACTGTGTTCCTTTCTGGAGGCTTTAGGGGATAATTCATTTCTTGGCTTTTTGCAACTTCTGGAGACTGCTTGCATTCCTTGGCTTATGAACCCCTTACACATTCAAAGCTCACCATAGCCAAATAAGTTCTCCACGTGTTAGGTTACTTTGACATTAGCCTTCTTTTCTCTTCTCCATTTCGAGACCCTTGTGAGTGCAGTAACACCAAGTTCATAGTCCAGGATAACCTCCCAATTTTAAGTTGTCTGATGAGCAACCATAATTCTATCTGTTACCCTGTTACCTTAATTCTCCTTTGCCTATTCATGTAACATATGCACAAGTTCTGTGGATTGTGACCTGGCTATCTTTGGGGGGCAGGATTCTGCCCCTCGCAGTCACCTCATAGAGGAGTCTTAGGCTTTAATGAGAAGACGTAGGTGATGTTCTTCCCACAGTCGCTGGCAGATAAAATAACAGGTCCTGAAGATGAAGATGTTGATGGTAAAGATGATTTTTAAACATAAAAGTGTTTCCTTCTTTTGAAAGCAACTTTGCTTTTTACTGTAGCTGGATTTGCTGGATTTGTATATACCACAGTGAATTTCCCCCATGCAAAGATTCACTAGTTCAGTGCAGTGGCCCTTCCTTGCATGTGCAGTCCCTTTTGTAACACTGACAGTGGTGATTTGGAGGGAAATGGCCAGATAGAAGTAAAAGAAGAATGGAGATGAATGGGTGCCATGTTGATTCTCCAAGTCTGAAGCTCTTTGGGCTGTACTAGACTCAATCATTATTCTGATTAGAGTATATATACATTTTGCTTTCTGCTGTTTATTTTTAAATGTTATCAAGATTTTATTCATCAAGTTTTTAATGAAGCTCCTAAGATATAATTTCCCATAAGGATAGATCTCAAACAGTTAGGTCTTACATTTTAGGACACAAAAGTCATACTTCATAACAAGCAAAGCATTTCACCAATATAGAAGAAACTCATTTGGATCAGTGAAATATTGACAATATAGTTTTTATAGATTAATTATAATGAGTTTCATGTATGTGAAAACACACTAATAAATCAGACTACCAAGTGGTTACATCATTCAACATCTTTCCCCAAACTATCCCAATAATACCATTAAAAATGTCTATGATTTTTTAAATCATCTACTTTGAAGAATAGAAATATATATATATATATATATATATATATATATATATATATATATATATACATACTCTAAGCATATACACAGCTTATGAATTACTGCCAACCCGTTCTTTTAAAAATAGTTTACTAAATATAACTGTTCTATTCATAATACATCAGAATATCTGATAGACCATAATATATGGTCTTCATTTGCATGGGAGCCACATTGTACTTAGCAAGAGCAAAGTATATTTAATGCCAAATTATAAAAAGGTATGTGTTATCATAGACATAAGATTTTACTCATAAGTCCTCAGAAGCAAAAACAAGGGTTGGGAGTTTAGGGGACTTTATTGGTTTTCCTCTACCTTAATATGGTGCCCATCTTTTACCTCTTAGAGGTTTGTGTCCAAGCTTATTGCTTACTCTTGATTCTGGTACTCCTATTGCATTACTTTTCATGACACAATTCTCTGCAATGAGCATGATTTTTCATACTCATGTTCCACCGTTCCATAAAACTGCCCAAGGATACTCAGCACTCCTCTGCCTCTTCCCCATTTCCTATTTCACAGGAGAATGCTTCTTAGCCTATGGCTTCTGGGTATGTTTAGGCAATTGCATATGCGGCTGGAAGACTTGAATATGGGAGAAACTACGGCTATTTCTCTTTCTCTCTGTGGTTCCTGGGGGCACCTCCAGGTCCTCTGTCAGCATTTGCCTCCACAGTCCCAGCTCTCCTGGCAGTGTGTCCTCCGTGGCAGGTGGCCCCGATTTCTGAGCTCTTACGGTTCCACTTCTCCCTCTTGGTGTCCGTTGTCAAGTCTCCAAGTTCTAGGTTCTCCCCTCACCTGTCCTTGATTCTTCCTCTTTTCCCAATTGCCTATGTTAGGTTTCTTTTCTTTTAAAAGGCCTACGTTAGTCTCTGGTTCTTGGATTACCTTGATATACCTGCCTCTTCTACAAAGAAGATTATGGATTTGGGTATTAGCTCTGGTAACAATACTCTCGTGTTTGTTTTTTTGTTTAATCTTTATTTTGGGATAATTGTAAGTTTTGAGTTACAGAGAATTCTGGTATGCCCCTCACCAGTTTTCCCCTAACGTTGACATTTAGTATCACCACAGTATGTTTATCAAAACTAAGAAACTGGCACTGATACAGCACTATAAACCCCAGACTTTTTTCAGATTTCATCAGCTTTCCCATAGACGTCCCTTTTTCTCTTGTAGGATCCAGTCTAGGTATCAATCACATTATGTGTAGTCACCAAGTCTCCTTAGTTTACTCTTGGCTGTAATAGTTTCTGTCTTTCCTTGTCTATCATGACATTGACAGTTTTCAGAAGTAATGGCTCAGGTATTTTATAGAATACGTTTGAATTTAGGTTTGTCTGATGTTTCTCTCATGACTAAACTTCCATTAGAGTTGGGGGGTTGCAGAATATCACAGTGAGGTGCCCTTCCCAGTATATCATATTAGAAAATATGCGATGTACCTCATTGGTTAAGGTTAAGATATCCAGCAGGTTTTTCCATTGTTTGGTTACTGTTTCTCTCCTTTTCGATACTTGATTTTTGAATGTGGGTAACTGAGTCTAGGGCATACTCATGATGAGGATAATTCAGCACCACTCCATGGAGGAAGATTATCTAGATAACTGTATTATTTGGAAATGTTGGTAAGCTATATTTGTCCATTCTCTCCCAATTTCTTAATTCAGTTCTTTATTTATGTCAGTGTAGACTTGTGTCTAGTTATTTTATGCTCCAATTGTAATCTCTCAGTACTTGTTCTGGTGGCTATAAGGTTTAGCCACTGAGTCCTTTTGCATTGGTTCTTGTGTCCCTTTGACCTGCCCCCATTCCTTTGTTTTGATCATTTCCTTACTTTCTGCCTGAAAATATATTCATTTTCATTGTATTTCTCCAGCCTCGGCTCTAGGGTCGGACATTTCTCTAGAACAGCTCGAAATTTTCAACTTTCCCCCTGCTTTTTGTGTCTTTCTCTATTACTTTTGTCAAAAGGTAAAATAATGCATTTGCTCACTCAGCAAGTATTTATTGAGTGACAGTTGTATAGGAGACAATGGACTTATTCTCTGTGTACCTGTTTCTGAACAGAACAAAATACAGCCTCAGCTTTCAAACAAGCAAAATAAATACACATGCTATGTGAGTCTGTGTGTGTGTGTGTCTCACACAAATCTTTAATTAAATAGCTTGGCTTCAGTTGTACATTATTGTATAGCAAAAACTACTGTTACAAGACAGTAGGAATTCGATGACAAGCTTTCCATGGGGCTAGGGCAATTGATTTCCTGTATGTTTAAGAAAATATTTGTTTTTTCCAGAAGAGCATATCCTCAAAACTAAAGATATAGATTACCAAATTCAGTTTGACAAACCAAGCCCCCTTGCAGTTCATGAGCAGAGAGAGAAGAGGCAGGTGTTTGTCCCAAGCATCTGTGTGTGTTTTGGAATTCACATGATAAATACCATGGCACAGGAACTGTCAGGCCTGATTAATACTTTACACTCACAGAGCATGTGCCTTGATCTATAGGCTTTATGCTTGCTGCGTGGGTCCCCGACAAGGCAGCCCTCAGCATCAGCCTCCCAGCAGCTCCCCCACTGAGTGCTTCTCCTCCATGTCATATGCTCAGTTGTCATCTTTGCTAAAGGATTTTCAGCTTGGAAAATAATTTGGTACAAGGATCAACTTGGGAAAGATGGAGAGCAATTTCCTTTGACTGCCCATGGCGGGGGGAGGGGGAGCAGTTTAAAACACACACACAAGTCAGTATAATAATGCATGGCACAAAAGAACTGAGTAACTTCTTTACGCAGCGGAGTGATTAGTAGATTACACCATAGGGTCCCACACTGTCTTCCACCCTAAAAACTTACAGTAAAAGTAAACAGTAGTATAATTTCCGTGAAAGGACAACTGATTTTATGCAGTGGCAACCATGTAACACAATCCTAGTGGTTGCTGGATAAAATATGACATGTTTGTCCAATAGTATGAAATCCTAGATGATTACTAAACAAAAAGAAGTAGAAATCTGATTCCAACATGTGGAGATAAGTAGGTACAGATACTCCACAAATATGGAAGAATGTACTTCAGTTCTTAACTAGAGTTCTTCTTTGAGAAGTGGGTTTAAGAGTGACTTTTGGGGCGCCTGGGTGGCTCAGTTGGTTGAGCTTCCAACTTAGACTCAGGTCATGATCTCATGGTTTGTGAGTTGGAGCCCCATGTCGGGCTGTGTGCTGACAGCTCAGAGCCTGGAGCCTGCTTCAGACTCTGTGTCTCCCTCTCTCTCTGCCCCTCCCCTGCTCACTCTCTCTCTCTCAAAAATAAATAAACATTTTTAAAAAAGGAAATTTCCTTCTAAATAATGAAATAATTATCATTTCTGATGCATTTCAAAATACCTGCTACAGGAAAGAATGTTTTACCAAAGATATGAAGAAATGTATCCTAGGTATTGTGTTGGATGAACTTCCTTTCTCCAAACCTTCTTTAAATATCACACTGAGTGTCAAGAATTAGCATCACTGGGAATTTTTTGTGAAGAATGTGGGCATATACCCAGGACATAGATGGTTGTGATAAAGAATAAAACCAGATCTGATTGTTTGGATATGGTTGGTTTTAACCAGGACCCGATAAAGCAATTAATTATGGGCCACTATATTATTGTTGTAGGACTGCTGGAATAAAATACTGTGAAGTGTGCTTAAAACAACAGAATCTTATTCTGTCAGTTCTGAAGGGTGGCAAGTCTGAAATCAAGGTGTTGGAGACACTGAAGGAGAATTTACCCTCTTCTGGGTTCGATGTTTTTCCACAACCCTTGATGTTCCTTGGCTTACAGATGTGTCATTCCAATCTCTGCCTCCGTCTTCCTGTGGTAGTCTCCACGACCTGTCTTCACATGGCCACTTTCTTATTTTTTTAAAAAAATTTTTAAATGAGTATTTATTTTTGATGGAAAGAGACAGAGAGCAAGCAGGTAAGGGCAGAGAGAGAGGGAGACACAGAATCTGAAGCTGGTTCCAGGCTCCAAGCTGTCAGGGCAGAGCCCAACACGGGGCTGGAACTCAGGAACCGTGAGATTGTGACCTGAGCTAAAGTCAGACGCCCAACCAACTGAGCTACCTAGGTGCCCCATGACCATTTTATTGTAAGGACACCAGTCATACTGGAGTAGGGACCCATCCTACTCCAGTATGACCTCGTCTTAACTAATAACATCTGCAATGACCCTATGTTGAATAAGTTCACATTCTGAGGTACCAGAGGTTAGGACTTCAACATATCCTTTTGCTGTTAGCAGACACTTAAAAGAGATAGATACGTGGATCCCATCTGTTCAATTCACTTATTCTGAGATGGAGCCTGGACACGAGTATTAAAAGAAATAACCATTGTAATGTACAACACGATCTACAAGCCCCCTGTTGCAGACTAAGAGCCATCTGGATGGTGTCCCGAAGACAGTTTATATCTTTGCTTAATCGCAAACCCGTCATATGAAATGTGATTTAAATTTACAAAATAGATATTTTGTCAGTGGCTATTTTTCCCTCTACAAATGGCATTTTCTACCCTATTAAAGATTAACTACTTTTTTATTCAGAGAGTTCCCCAGTGGATTTACACCAGAATTTCATTCACCAGTGCTAATAATTCAGAGACATTCACATTTGAACATGGCCATGGGGGCAGTTATTGCTACCTCAAAATAAAGAACTTCTTTTACATGAAATGACCATATGCTTTCCATCACCCTTTCCTAATCCAGGAGAGTATCAATGCAAATGCTTATATTTTCCCTCCTTTGAAAGCCTCTATTTATAGCTTTTGTCTATTGGCATGTGCGTGAGAAATCAGCACTGCCATTAACAGATGGATTAGGCTCAGCCACATTTCCCTTCTCACAGGCACTGTCTGCTTGGCATGTGGAGTTGCATTCCCTTGCTTGCTAATCTTCATGTGATGCAAGACAGCTACCATCCCCCTCTTAATTTCCTTTAGTTCCAGGAACTATTTGTGAGCCAGCTGTACCAAGTCCTGCACATTGCAGCTTGACTTCCTGAGTTATGATTTTGAATCCATACATAAAGACCAGGACACTGACCAGTTTCACCGTTAGGGAAGGTGGGCTGCTATTGATATGGAAGACTGCCCAGCAGATCAAGATAGAACATCATTTTCAAAGTAGAAAGTCTTTTGTGGAAATTGTTAGACTTCTTTGCAGAAGCAAACTTTGCATTGTTTTTACATTCACTTAACTTTTCCTGCTGTTTGGGCACTTAGTTAGTCAACAATAAAAGCATGTATCTGCCCATATTCCCCATTCTTTTAAAATGTTTATTTGTTTTGGGGTACCTGGGTGGCTCATTCATTTAAATGTCCAACTTCAGGGGTGCCTGGGTGGCTCAGTCAGTTGAGTGTCTGACTTTGGCTTAGGTCATGATCTCACAGGTTATGAGTTCAAGCCCCACATCGGGCTCTGTGGTGACAGCTCAGAGCCTGGAGTCTGCTTCAGATTCTGGGTCTCCCTCTCTCTCAGCCCCTTCCCTGCTCACGCTTTGTCTCTGTCTCTCTCAAAAATAAACAAACATTTAAAAATTTTTTTTTTAAAGTTTATTAGTTTAGGGGAGCCTGGGTGGCTCAGTCAGTTGAGGATCTGACTTCAGCCAAGGTCATGAAATCATGTTTCATGAGTTTGAGCCCCTCATTGGGCTTGCTGCTGTCAGCACAGGTCCTGCTTCGGATCCTCTGTCCCCCTCTCTGCCCCTGCTCTGCTCATGTGCGTGCTCTCTCTCTCTGTCTCTCAAAAATGAATGAACATTAAAAAAAAGGTTGGAGCGCCTGGGTGGCTCAGTCGGTTGAGCGTCCGACTTCAGCTCAGGTCATGATCTCGCAGTTCGTGAGTTCTAGCCTCGCGTCGGGCTCTGTGCTGACAGCTCAGAGCCTGGAGCCTGCTTCGGATTCTGTGTCTCCCTCTCTCTCTGCCCCTTCCCCGCTCGTGCTCTGTCTCTCTCTGTCTCTCAAAAATGAATAAACGTTAAAAAAAAAAAAAGAAGTGATTGACACTTCTATAAAAAAAAAAAAAGGTTATCAGTTTACCATTAACTAGTTCATAAGTTAACTATATGCCATAATCTGTGGTGTTAGATCCTCCCAGAATTAATCAGAATAATGCCCCCTCTGCCCAGATGATAATGGCCAGGTGCTATAGAAGTGGTTTTTTTCAGTCATCAAATAGTCCAAGTTGGACAAGTTTGATCAGGGAGTGGCTTCCTTCCCTGCAGTAACTCAGGGATCCAGGGTCTACCCATCTCATGTCTCAGCCTTCCCCTAGGGTGTTGTCATCATCATCACCATCTGCATCCAGTAGGTAGAAGTGATTTAAAAAAGCATGAAGAACACATATGCTAGGCTTAGCCTAGAATTGGTTTATCTTTTTTCACTCCTACTTTATTGTTGAGACCCAGTCTCATGGAAGATGTCTCTGCAAGGGATGTGGGAAATGTAGTCTCACTGTGCACTTTGGAAGAGGAGGGAAGTGGGAAGTTTGGGGAAAAGGAAAGACAATGTCCTACAACTGAGTTTTTAAAAGTCTTCTGCATGACCTAACGTTGGATTCTTCGTTTTCTCTGTCTTTAACATTTGATTCAAATGAAGGTATTTCTACTTACCTTTCTTATAATAACCATAGCTATTAGCCACAACTAACAGAGTGTTTATTGGGACTTCCTGTTACTCCAGAGCAATTGGTTCTAAGCATTTTAATAAGTTTTCCTATTTAATTGCAAGAGGCAGGACTTTTTCAAGAAGAGTAGCCACTGTAGAGAGGGCTGTTATAGCTCAGAGCATTAGTCTGATTAATTCTGGGATGATCTAACATCAGGCTATGGCAAAGTACTGCCAATAGGCTACACCTGGCCTGTGTCTGTTTATGTAAATAAAGTTTTATTGTAACACAGGCATGCTTACCCATTTGTATAGTGTCTGTGGCTGGTTTAATTCTTCAACAGCAGAGTTGGATTTGCCAGTGGATACCGTATGGCCTGACCTGGATGATGTTTACATGTCCTTCACAGGAAGTTTTGGCTGCTGATTATATCATTGATCTTCAAACAGGGTTGTTAACCTAGAGGTGCTTGGGTCCACCATGCAGGATTTGGGAGATATAACTAGTGGGATGATGAGTCCACACATCCCTTCTAAAAGGGCAGCTCCAGCTTGACCTTATCTCTCTGTAGGGTTCTCTATAAACTCCAGTTAGGGAAATTCAAGTTTGGAATTGATTACACAAAACCATTCATGTCCATTATGGGAAGGACGTGGATCCTAATCTTCCTCCATGGAGGAAGCCATAGAAAGTCACCTTAATCTAGGTGGCATAGGCCTGTCTAAAGGCATGAATTTCCAGGTAAGAGTCACAACATTCTTTCATTCATTCAAAAACATTTCTTGAATGCTTTGTATGTGTTCCAGGTGCATAACATAAGACAGGGCACATCACAAACAAGGTTTTAACTCTCAGGGAGCCTATAGTTTGATGGAGGGGAGGCAGACGATAGACACAGCATGGATGTTTTATGTAGTCTTCGCTGGAGGGAATAAGCCAAGACAGTGGATAGTGAGTGATAGAGTCCTCTGTTATTTAGGAAGGTCAGAGAATGTATCCCTGAGGAGGTGACCTGAATCTGGATAAGGATAGAAAGTAACATGTTTATCTGAAGAGTGTCAGGGCAGCTGTAGCAGCAAAAATGAAGCATTACAAATATTAAGGTGGCTTTCCAAACATCGTTCTATGCAACTTTCCAGAAGTGTTCTCTCTTTGCACACCGTTTCATCTTTTGGTGCATGCTGTGTCTTACATGTGCATCAAGGAGGTTCACCTTGATTTTCCTGTCTACCTGGCAAATACTTCCTCATTGTCATGTCATTGTCATATCAAAGACTGAGCTCAAATGGAGCAACCTTTGTGATGCTTCTCATTGTTCTGGGTAGGATTGCCATTCACTCCTTTTCTTCCTCTGTATCTTGAATGTCTGTGTTCCCAGTGTTGTATTTGTGTTGTGTTTATGTGAACAAAGGAGAGGGATAGTTGGGTCTGGCTCTCTGTCTTCCCTCAAGGCATCCTGTGTAGTGACCTTTCATCATGATGCTTAATGATTACTGAATGTGACCATTTGTATCCCTTAGAAAGAGAAAATTATAGCAACAAAACCATTGATTATAATTGATACTATTTCCTCAACATTTACTTAGAACACTGTTCCAAGTGCTTAACATGTGTAAACCCATTCAATATGTACAGTAACCCTACAAATTAGAGGCTATTATTATTTTTGGAAGAAGACACTGAAACACAGGAAGTTTAGAGTAATGTGTCTGGAGCTTCCTCCTCATAAGATTAAAAAACAAAATTCAACTGAGTAGGTTTAAAGATCTAATTTTCACTCAGCAGTTTATGAATGCAGGCAGCCTCCCATCTCCCAGATAGAATGGAGCTCTGAGGAGCAAAATGGAAGACTTTTTTAGGCAGAAGGTGGTGGGCGTGGAAGTTATTACAGCAAAGAGTAGATTGTTTCAGGAAGGTTACCTTCCTTTGAGGAAATGAAGGGGTCTGCGGGTAGGCGAGCTGTGCTGACCAGGCTACTCCAGACTGACTGGTTAAAGGTCACATCCTGTGAGAGGCTGAAACTGTAGTTAGTTTAGGTATGAAGTCCTGGTTTGCTGGTGTGGGCTTATAGCACAAATGGTGACTCCATTTGGGGCCTCTTGTCTTTTTAAAAATAATAATAATTTTAATACATAAGCAGAATGTTACCACCAAGCATTTAATGTGGGTTGTTGTATTCAGTGCTCACATAGCCCTCTGATGCAAGTACTGTTAGGATGCTCATTTCGTAGAGGAGAGAATCAGGATGCAGAAAGATTAAATAACTTGCCCAGGAACTCATGGCTACTGCCTGGCAGACTTGTGGTTCAAATCCATGTGGTTCCCGAATCCTGGTCTTCAACCTCACACTTGAATGTGGTGTGTTGGCCCCAGAAAGGGAAAAGAAAGCCCGCACCAACGCATTCTATGGCTGACCACTCAAGGTAAACATTCAGCAGAATCCTCCAACGTTGTATCCTTGGAGCCGCTTTGTGTGCTGGGAGCGGCTGCATTGTGCTTCTCTTGATGGAGAATTCACCACCCGGAACACTGTGTTTGCTCCTGCTATTGTCCTCCCATTACATGAGGGATGAGCCCAGCCGTCCCCAAGAGCAGAGTTATAGGGTGAGAACACAACACAGAGAATGCAGGAAGATTATTTATACTCCAGAGTGCCAGGCTGAAAGACAGTATATGAGGAGCTTCATCATTTCCCAGGGAATCAAGGAGAACAGTGGACAGGGGCAGTAGAGAGCTTCCCAAGGGTCAGGGTTGCATACCAATTAAAATGACTTCCAGACACTTAACACGCATGGCACTTAGCTAGAGACAAGGGAAGGGAAAACAACTTCTGATGTTTTGTGCCTCTGTTCCCTTAAGCAGAGAGGCAGCCTGTCTAACACTGTTGTTAACCACACAACTCCAGTGATTTCAGGTTCCGTGATAATGAGTTGGTGGCCTCATCACTCTGGCTGGCATATCTTGATACAAGGGAACATATTCAGTCCAGTCTGACTCCTTAAATAGCTATGCATGCCAAGCATCCCATGAAAGGTGGGGAGGGCTTGCCGTTGTAACTGTTTTCTGCAGTCCAGTTTGTGAAACTATATCAGTTACAGTTCAACCAGTTCTGTAATAACCTCTTTTCCCACTAAATTTATGGTGTTGTGCTTAGTTAAGGCTCCTTAGGTTAGAGTAGATAGAACTCTTAACTTGGCTCAAGCAAACGCAAGGAAAATACAAAGGATTTCTTTATGCTCATGAAACCAGGGAGTTTAAGGTTAGGACTGGCTTTTTGGCAAGCCTAGTCATTGGGCAACATTGCAAACCTCTGTGTCTCCTCTTCTCCCACCTACTTTCAGTTTTGTTGGTTTCATTCTCAAGGTTATCTGCATATGCTCACTGGAAACTCTACACTGACATGTATTAGTTTCCTGGGGCTGCTCTAACAAGTTGCCGCAAACTGATGGTTTACAGGAACAATGTATTCTATCACAATTAGAGAAGCTAGAAGTCTGAAATCAAGTTGTTTATGGGGTTGATTCTTTCTGATGGCTTTGAAGAAGTCTTCCTGATATCCATCTTTCCTACCTTTTGGTGGCACCCTGGGCTTCCCTTGGCTTGTAGCCCTGTCACCCCAACCTCTGCCCCTGTTGTCACACGGCCTTCTCTATGTGTCTCTGTGCCTCAAATTTTGTTCTCCTTTCTCTAATCAGGACACTGGTCATTGGATTTAGTATCTACTCTTACTCCAGGATGGTCCTATCTCAAGAGCCTGAACTTAATGGCATCTGCAAAGACCCTTTCCCAAGAAGGTCACATTCACAAGTACCAGGGTTAGGACTTGGACAAATCTGGGGGGGGGGGGGGCACAATTCAACCCACTACACATACCTATATATCAACCCCAATGCAAACCAAGCAAATCTCAGAAGGCTTGGGCTACTAATGCTCATTAGCTCTGATCACCTGGCTTAAGGAATAAATCCACTTCTGTGCTAATCACTGCAGCTAGAAGGACTCCGTGCTCTTGCTGGCCAGTCTGAGGACGTGTGCTGACTCTAAGTAAAGCTCATACCAGTTTGAAGAACACACAGATCAGACAGAACATCTTGAGGGACACTTAACAAAGAAGATGAGCACTCGTTTAATGTGAATAGGTTGATTAAAAAAAAATAACTGAAGGTCTGAGAGAAAGTCATTTTGGAAGACGTCACATAAAGATTCTATATACTGTTGCAAAGTTCATGTTGGCTACTGGGGCTTGCCTCGTTTTCAGCCCGTTACGCGACCCATGACTGGTACAATGGCGAGTGGGTGTCTGTGTGGAATGGGAACATTTCTAGAACATTTTAATCTTTTAGTGAGTCATTGGCACATTGTAGGTATCCCTTAAGGAATTTTTTGAATGAAAGGATGAAAAAGTAAATGAACATATGAATACAAAATAATAAAAGCATGAATGAATGAATAAGTGAATGGGCATTCAATGCCCCTGTCTCTCCTTCTGAGTTTCCCTTTTTCAAAAATCATTCTTGGATTTTTGACTTTTCTTTTTTAAAAGAAAATTATGATCCTCAATGTCATTGATGTGCTTAAAGCCTGCAGGACAGTTCTGGGCACAGAGCAAACATGGAATTCAGTTTTTGTTGTTTTTGTCCATGTTGTTATTCTGTGAAGCTGGGCAAGGCGGTGGACCCTGAGAAGATGCTAGTTAATACATTTAATTCTCTATGGGCCTCTTTCTTTAGACTCTTCCATTTTTAAACAAATTAAAGGAACAGCTGTTTAAATGGAAATAGCTACTTCACTGCCACATCTTTAGCAAGCTCCTTTAACCAAATGTATTATTTGATGACTTTTGTCAGTCTGCTGCTTACATGTATTTATTAAGCACCTTATCCCAGGCAGTATTATGGGGACTGAGCATGTTGGTGAACTAGCAAAGGCTTGCCCACATCCATACCTCCCCCCATCAGCTTACATTCTAGTACAAAGAGATCAAAAGATAACATGCAAACAAATTAAGCTAATAAATATGGGATCACTGGGGAAGAGGGAGGGGGTCCTTTGTAAAGGAAGCAGAGCTGACCTGAATTTTGAAAGCTGGTGTTTGTGGCTGTGTGATGAGTGGGGAACAGAGACCACAGCAAGAGGGGCAATGAAATCTAAATTACAAGGAAGGTGTCCGGTTGTTAGTTTCATGTGGTGACTGATAATGATTCCATGCTGCATATTGCTATGTGGAAATTCTATTCTGTGACCCATCTTACAGTCATGTACCATGGAAAAGGAAGATATGGGGGAAAATGGCAAAGAAATAGAAGTATGCAAAGGAATGCAACTTGTATGTGATATAGGAGATAAATAGTGTATTTGGCCAATATGATTACTTTCTTTCCTCTGGAGCAAGCCAGGAAAAGACACTGTGGGTCAGTGAAATGTATCATTCCTTCTTTTACAAAGCTACGTGTGTAGTCTGTCTTCTGAATTCTTAAAGGGAAGAAAAAAGCCTGTCCCTTGCCTACTTGAAATTCTTGGCTATTTTTCTGGTTTTGGTGAGATCAGGATTTTTGCAGGGCTGTAGCCTTTATTATATCTGTTGGGAGGCTCAGAAATGAGTGATGATGTTGAATAAACTGTGGACCTTCTGGAGCTCTTATAATGCATTCCACAGACCTGAACACCTTGCCTTCTACCCACTTTGGTTCCAGCCACAGTGATGTTCTCTGCCTTGGGAGTTAGGACATCTTTACTTTGAATGATTTTTATCAGACCATCTTTGTTTCAGAAGTAGCCACAGGGCAACTGTGTTTTATTTTATTTTATTTATTTATTTATTTATTTAAATTAAAAAATATATATTCTTAAATTATTTCTGAGACAGAGAGAGACAAAGCATGAGTGGCAACTGTGTTTTATTTTATTTATTTATTTAAATTAAAAAATATATATTCTTAAATTAATTTATTTCTGAGACAGAGAGAGACAGAGCATGAGTGGCAGAAGGGCAGAGAGAGAGGGAGACACAGAATCTGAAGCAGGCTCCAGACTCTGAGCTGTCAGCACAGAGCCTAATACGGGGCTCGAACCCACAAACTGCGAGATCATGACCTGAGCCGAAGTTGGTTGCTCAACTGACTGAGCCACCCAGGCACACCTTATTTATTTAATTTTTAATTATTTTAATGTTTGTTTGTTATTTATTTATTTATTGAGAAAGAGAGAGAGAGAGATACAGAACACAAGCAGGGAAGGAGCAGAGAGAGGGGGAGACAGAATTCTAAGCAGGCTCCAGGTTCTGAGTTGTCAGCACAGAGCCCTATGCGGGGCTTGAACCCATGAACCATGAGATCATGGCCTGAGCCAAAGTTGGGCGCTTAACCAAATGAGCCACCCAGACATCCCAGGGCAACTATATTTAAAATAAAAGTGAAGAAAAATGTGTTTTGTTCTTGTTATTTGTTTGTTTTGGTAAATTTTGTGCCATTTTCCTTGAGGTCACTGAAAACTCCTGGAGATGATTGTAGAACCGTGACAGGAGAAGGGAAGTGGGTTTCCTCCTACTATTCAAATGTCAAGCCCATGGGGGTAATTTTTAAATAAATTTTTTAATTAAATGAACAGACACTTTTCCAAAGAAGATGTCCAGATGGCTAACAGACACATGAAAAAATGCTCAACATCACTCATCATCAGGGAAATACAAATCAAAACCACAATGAGATACCGCCTCACACCTGTCAGAATGGCTAATAATAACAACTCAAGCAACAATGGATGTTGGCAAGGAGGAAGAGAAAGAGGAACCCTCTTGCACTGTTGGTGGGAATGCAAACTGGTGCAGCCATTCTGGAAAACAGTATGGAGGTTCCTCAAAAAATTAAAAAGAGATCTGTATTGGCAGCGAGGAGCCTGCTTGGGATCCTCTCTCTCTGCCTCTTCCCTGTACACTTTCTCTCTCTGTGTCTCAAAATAAATCAACTTAAAAAAAAAAAAAGAACGACCCCAAGGAGCATCCTGTTCTTCTAAGAAGCTACCTCCTGTGGGTAGTGGGGGAGAGGCACGTTCCAAAAACAGCTTCATAATCCATTATTTTCCTGCAGTTTGGTTAGTGCTAACCTGAGAAGTACAGGTAACCAAGGCAGTTTAAATTAGGAAGACTCGAAAACAACAGAGTTTGAGTCCTAGTGGATGCTTGCCAACAAAAATAATAATTTGAATATTGAATGAATGAATGAATGAATGAATACATGGGTGGTGTGTACACATGCTCAATAAGAATCTTCCTGTAGCCACGTGACCAGTTATAAAGTGAAATAGGAAATTGTGGATCTTTTCCTTTCTAGAGTATTTCTGATACAACTACAATAGTCCCCGCCACTCGCCCATGTGTGGTTTCACATTCCCTGGTTTCAGTTACTGGCAGTCAACTGGGACCAAGAAGTAATTGATCCTCCTTCTGAGGTCTTATAGGAGGGTCATCAATGGCCTAACATTAGGTCACAACACATATATCATTCCCCTCACTGCATCTCATCACGCAGGCATTTTATCATCTCACATCATCACAAGAAGAATGAGTACAGTAAAGTCAGGTATTTTGAGAGAAACAGCATTCAAATAACTTTGATTACACTACATGGTTACAGTTGTTCTATTTTATAATTAGGTATTGTTGCTAATCTCTGGCTATGCTAATTTAGAAATTATACTCTATCATAGGTGTGTATACAGAAAAAAATAAATGTAGGGCTGAGGACTTTCTGTGGTTTCAGGCATCTCCTGGGAGTCTTAGAATGGCTCTCCCGTGGATAAGGGGAGACTACTATAAGTCACTTTCTTAGAACCTTAACACAGTGTTCTTTCTTTCTTTGTTGTATTTCTGGTACTTACACTCATGCTTCCTAGTTTCTCTCCAACTGTGGTAGAAGCCAGTCTCATCACAGTTTTCAGAACTGTGTGGTTTTCAAAAAAAAAAAAAAAAAAAAAATGCAGAGCAATCTGCCTTATCAGTATCTCTTCCAATTAATGTAATCTTGTTTCTGTTATTTCCACCATATTTTTCAATCCAGCGAGCCTCATTACATTTGCAAGTGCATTAAATTAGAGCCTCTATAGAAGGAGAATGATGATTATCAGCTAATTTAATTATGTTTCTACATTTGCAGCATTTAATGATGTCTGCCATTGTTGTTGGGAATTCTTACATTGGCTCTAGGTAGAAATTAGCACTGATCCCATGTAAAGTTTACGTTATCAGATAAAACTTGACAGCTCATTGAGGTGCATGTTCAGTAATTTTTGAATCTAATCAAAATTGATTTATGTGCAATCAAATTACAGAAATAAAGAAACAGCTTCATATAATTTAAGTCTCTGATTATAGTGTTCCCTGCCTCTGAAGTCACACCGATGTGTGTCTTTTCGTTCTGTACCAACATTTCATCAAGGTCTAAAACTGTTTTTTTTCTTCTTCCTTCTCCTTTTTTTTAGTTTTTAAATTACATAGTGTTTCAGTACTCCTGACCTTCCGATACAGATTGGATTGGACATTTATGCCCCGTGAGTTTTGTTTCCTGTTCAGCACATGTTGTCTGGGTGTCGTGTCGTGTTGGGCACTGGCTCCCCGCCCTAGAAGGCTGGCTCACTCCTCAGAGTATCAGGGAGGGTCTGTGAGAACATAGCAGTGCTTGTCCAGGAGTGGGATGTTGAGGATGCAAGGAGCTGATTCATCATTTTCTTCCTTCCTTATAGACGTTCAACCTAGGGAAGAAAAAGTACAGAATCCCAATAGCCCTTAAAGTACAGAATTCAGTTTATCTACTCATGAAGCTTCATTGGAAAATGGTGCTTTTTATATTTGTTTGGCAGTCATTTAACAGTTATGTTAATTTAACAGTTGTGGCAGATATAATCTGAAGGACTTCATACTAACAAAACCCACTAAAGCATCACAGTAACCTGAAAGCAAACTATTACTGTCCTCCCTACCCCCCATGTTAAAGATGAGAAACCGAGGCATAGAAGGCTGGACTATTTTGCTCATGGCCACCAATCTGGAATGTGGACGAACCAGGATTGCAGTGTACCTGGTCTGGCTGCAGAGTCTTCTGTACTTATATGCTGTTGCTTTTGCCCAAGATGAAATTGGCTGTCTGTCACCCAGTCCCCTGTATCCCTACAACCACATCTAGACTGTCAAACTGGTTGAGCAGTGTAGCAGGCATTGGTACACCTCTCACACAGAGTACTGAGATTCAGAGAGATGGAGAATAAAAGCAGGCCTCTAGAAGGTGGGGCCCTGGAACCTGCCCTTGGTGTGCTTACCTGCCCTAGGTGAGTTTAGGAATCAGAGATCAAAAGAAAAACATGTGTTGTTTGGAGGTATGAGGCAGAGAGAGGAGAAAGAGATACAGAGAGGAGCTCAACAATCAGAAAAGCCCTTCCAGTCCGCAGTGAGTTTGCTTCCCCAAACACTTCTTAAAAAAATTTTTTTAATGTTGATTTATTTTTGAGAGGTGGGGGGAGGGGCAGAGAGGAAGACACAGAATCTGAGGCAGGCTCCAAGCTCGAAGCTGGCAACACAGAGCCTGACATGGGGCTCAAACTTACAAACTGCAAGATCATGACCTGAGCCAAAGTGGAGGCTTAACTGACTGAGCCACCCAGGTGCCCCAAACACTTCTAACACAGTAGAGGGTTGGAGTAAGTCCCTAGTCTGTGGGACATGGAGGTATATGCACCAAGGAATGAGAAGGTGGGAATTCATTAACCCCTAGACTGAATCTTAAGAATCCATGACGTGGGGTAGATGAAGTAAATTTTTGTACAAACAAGCAGCACCTTCTAAAACAAAGGCATGGTAGAGGGAAGGGCCAAGCATTCCATGAAGCTGGAGGGAGGGTGGTAATTTGGTGGAAGATGAAGCTAGCCAAAGTTTGAACAGACAGGTGTGTCTCACAAGGCAGGGATAATATTGGAATTAAGTTGAATGTGTCTCAGTGTGAAAGGAGAACATTCACAGGAAACATTAGACATTCTGTAATACTGAGAAGCTTAAAACAGTCACTCCCTACAGTAGTGATTATCCTCAACCTTTTTCTGTTCAAGGCCCATGCTAAACATCAGTAAACCTGACAACAGCGATAAAAACATAATTGTTGCTGCAATGTGCACTGTCTCCGAGTGTTCATAAAGGCATCAGTGGGTCACACTGTTTAAACATAAATGTGTAGGAGCCTGGTCAGGCAGCCGTCTTTGTTCATGAGGCAAAGTTCCCCCAGTCTCTGGTTCTGATTCTGGTAGACCAGATGTCATTCTGGGATATCAGTTGAATGCTATCAGTCTGCCTTTTACAGTTTATATATCTTACTCAGCTCACTGTTCTCTCTGGAGGACAGACTTTTAAGAATGTATGCTCAGTAGTAATGGAAGTATATTTTGTATGTTGTTCAAAATTTGGCAGCCTTCCCATGAAGAGTTCATTGATTGTAGACTGCCAGGGTGCTGCTGAGACTGGAGTATGTTCTAATAGTGGGGTGTGATTTTTCTGTGGTGTATGGATAAGCACTGTGTTGTAATTTTTTCCAACATCTTATTTTTCAGAAAAGATGAAAGAATCATGAACACTCATATACCCACCAGCAAGATACTATAATTAACATTTTAACCTATTTGTTTTATCACATAATCTATCCATCTATCCATCACCTGTCCGTCTCATATTTGGTTTTTATGCATTTCGGAACGAGTTGTCAACACTTATACCCTCTAACCTTAAACACGTTAGGATGCAGATCTTTAATAAGAGTTCACTATATACTTTTTTTTGAGGTAAAATTGATTTATATTGAAATATACACCTCTTAAGTGTACCATTTGTTGACAGTTGACCAGTGGGTGCACTTGTGTGACATAAACCTCTGTGAAGATATAGAACCATCATTTCCAAAAAGTTTGGATACATGTGGTTTGCATGCATATTAGAAGAATAATTTACATATTAAATTACATGGATAGTTTAAATTAAAAAGTGAGTATGTGTGTGTATATGTATGCATGTGTAGATATGCATGTCTGTGTATAATTTGTAGTGGCTAAATGGTACATGTGGTATGCAGAAATGGCAAAAATTGGGGAGTGTGCGATGATGTGCCTGCATTTGGCAATTACAGGCCTTGGGAAGAGGTAACCTGATCCTATTAGCAGTGTCTTCAGAAAGAACATGAGCATATAAAACGTGCAAGGCTACATTGATGTAATGTCCACGATGAATGGAAGGAAACATAGTGTTACTTGTCTAATTGAGGACGTTTAACGACTTTTTGCTCCAAGAGTACCAACGGTTATAATTTTTCAAAGTCAGCCTTGATTTACGTTTTACTTTTTAAGTACTCGTACTGTCACAAAGACTTAAGTTGGGATCCGCTGTCTTGGTTTAAAAAAGTAGGTTATGCTTTTCTCTTTTGACCCCGAAACATGTAGATGAAAATCAGCATTAATTGGCAGGATGAACAAGGGTGGGGAAGGTGGGTGTCTGGCTGCAATATTCTTAGAGTATTGAGAGAGATGCTCACAGCCCCTTAACTGGGGATGACACCTCGATTTTAATTAACAGCAGGTGAGTCTTGTGTTCAGCCATTTGACATCTTAGGTGGATCACACAATAGCCTTTCCTTTGAACCACATTTATTTCTAGCTTAATTAGTCCTTCTGAGATAGCCTTGCTATTAGCAACAGCCTCTCCATTTAAGATCCTTTTAACCAGACCTTTTATTTTTTTATTTTTTATCCTTCTCATTTTAGTACTGGCTTAATGTTATAAAGGGCCTGGGCTAACTCATTTTAATGACCTCTGCTACATAAATGCTAATTTTACATTTGGCCTTATTTCAGATTTTTTTTTTTAAAGACCACTGCTTTCAGAAGGACAAAAATGGAAAGATTAAACCCCTTAGTGTCATCTGCCTGAAAAATCCTGTGGTTTCTTCTGACAGGAAGAGTGTTTTCAAATCCCTCCCTGGTCTAAGCTTCTGTGCTTGACATCTCATTATTTAACTCAGCTGCTTCAGCTTCACCTTCACCCAGTTAATTAAGTAACTCATTGAATGTATTATTCAGTTTTGATTCCCTGTCCCTGACAGAGAGAGATGGGGGTGCTTCTTCTTCCTTGCCCTCCTGCGACTTTCTCTTGCCTCTTCTTCCCACACCCAAAAGAAGGAAAAAGAGAGATAAGCAGAGAGAAGGTGTGTTGGGAGAAGAGAGGATATTCTTTGCTTAATCAATCCATCAGTTCCTGGAGTGATTTTTTTTTTTTCTTTTTAATGGGACGATACTCAAAAGAAGATAAGGTTGATGATATGATACGATAATTTGGCTTGATGATAATCATAACATCACTATATGCAAGGCACTGCTTCAGGCGTCTTTCTTAACATGATCTTATTTAATACTCAGAACATCCCTACAAAGGAAACACTTGTAATGTATCCACCTAACAGAACACAAGACTAAAATTCTATTGAGTTAACTACTTTGTCCAAATATCACAGCTAGTAGATATCAAAATTTTAATTTGACCAGAACTAGCTGATTATTAACACTCATGATAGCAAGAGCATCTCTGGTAGGTATCTGTGTGTTTGTAATCCATTAAAAAAATTTTTAATGTTTATTTTTGGGGAGGGGGGAGTGGAGGAGACACAGAGAGAGTGGGAAACACAGAATCCGAAGCAGGCTTCAGGCTCTGAGGTGTCAGCACAGAGCCCGGCATGGGGCTTGAACTCATGAACTATGAGATCATGACCTGAGCCAAAGTCGGATGCTTAACCAACTGACTCACCCAGGGTCCCCTGTAATCCATTTTATATTCCTGACATTAGTGTGTGTGGATTTATGTCACTGTATCATGAAGAGGATGTCCTAATGGCAGGGTATCTATATCTCTTGATCTATTAGTGATCAAGTTGACTGTCCTCTAGGGCAATGGTCCTCAACCAGGAGCAGTTTTGTTTTTTTAAATGTTTATTTATTTTGAGAGAGGGAGAGAAAGTGTGAGAGGGGAGGGGCAGAAAGGAGAGAGAGAATCCCAAGTAGGCTTCACGCTTTCAGCGCAGAGCCTGATGCGGGGCTCAAACCCATGAACTGTGATAATATTTCCATAGCCTAAATCAAGAGTCAGACGCTTAACTGACTGAGCCAAGCAGGCACCAACCAGGGGGCAGTTCTATTCCCCAGGGACATTTGGCCACACAGCTATGGTATTTAATGCTCTATGTGTTTACACTAAATTCAATAAAAATTCTTACATGTGCCTCATTCAATATATATGGATTTGGTGGGGAGAAGGAGGTTGCACTTAGTTTTAACTGGTTGATTGTCAACCTGACTGGAAATACCTAAGAGAAGACATTTAATATGGATAAAAGTAGAAGGGGGCAGGGAATATTGTGGGGGGGGGGGGGAGGTACATGCACAAGGAAAGAGAAAGAAACCCTAACTTGCAAAGGCAGATAGAAATTTAGAAGGTCACATCCAGAGTAATTGAAATAGATGTTGGAAATATGTGGATCTAATGTTGGAAAGAATTAGAGGTTAAGGGGTAGGTAAATAGAAGGATAAGGAAAAGTAAAGAGTCAAATAGAATAAAACCAAAAAAACGGTATGTGCATTGAAAAGGAGGTGGGAGAGAAAGGGAGGGGAAGAGAGGAAGGAGGTGGGAGGTAGCAAGAGAAGACGCATCTTTAATGGATATTTAAGAAAAAAGCAGGGTCACTTGCATGGCTCAGTTGGTTAAGAGTCCGACTTCGGCTCAGATCATGATCTTGTGGTTTATGGGTTCGAGCCCTGAGTCGGGCTCTGTGCTGATAGCTCAGAACTTGGAGACTGCTTCGGATTCTGTGTCTCCCTCACTCTCTGCCCCTCCCCTGCTTGTTCTCTGTCTCTTTCTCTCAAGTAAACATTAAAATTTTTTTTTTAATTAAAAAAAAGAGAAAAGGAAGGCAGAGCTTTGTAAGAAGGTGAAGTAGACATATGTTGTTTTTTTTTTAAAAAAACCTTCTTTATTATGAAGCATTTTTGGGGGGGGTACCCCCAAAGAAAGGGCAAGTAGTGTAGGGAGGTTAAGTTGTTACTGAACAGATTCTACATGCTAGGCACTGATCTAAGTGAGGATCTGACATGGAAAATAAGCCCGTGAAAGACCTTACCTTCTTGGAGCTAAGAGTCTGGTAGACCTAGAGACAGAAAAATAAACAACATCAATGATATACGTGCAAAAAATAGTAGGTGCGATAAAGAAGATGAAAGAGACAGTAGGACATTACCGTGACAGGGGCATAGCTCAGTGATGAGGTGTGTGAGAACAGACACCAAGATGGGGAAAAGGAGCCAGCCAGGGGGGTATTCTGAGCAGGAGCTTTGCAGGGGGGGGGGGGGGGGGGCAGACCAACAATGGAATGTGCCCTTGAGAAGCTGTCAGAAGGTCAATGTGGCTAGAGTAGAGGGGACAACAGTCGGTGAGGAAAGTCATTAGGGAACGGGTCGGTCAATGTGGCTAGAGTAGAGGGGACAACAGTCAGTAAGGAAAGTCATTAGGGAACGGGTCAAATAGGGCCATGTGGGGAGTTGGGTTTCATCTTCAGTGGACTGGGAAGCCATTAGGGTTTCAAATAGAGAAATTTCATAGTTTAATGAATATTTCATAAGGATATACCTGGATTTGATAACTGTATCTGCCACTTATTAATTATGTGTCCTGAACAAAAATTACCTCATCTCTCTGGACCTCAGCTTCTTCCTTCCTGAAGTACAGATAGATGATAGTAAAAGTTACTGCATGAGATTGTTGTGGAAGTGATGTGTGTAAACCATTTTGGAATGTGCTTGCCACAGGTCAGTGTTCATTATGTGCTAGCTAAAAATCACAGCAACAGCAGATTGGATCAGCTTTGGACCAGTGGGAATATAAAGTCACACAGCCTCTGGAAAACAGTGTGAAGGTATCTCAAAAAGTTAAAAGTAGAACTACCCTACAATCCAACAGTTACACTTGTGGATATATATCTAAAGGAAAAACCATTATCCTAAAGAGATATCTGCACCTCTGTATTCACTGCGGCATTATTCACAAGAGCCTAGATGTGGAAACGACCCAAGTGTCCATCAGTGGATGAATGGATAAAGATGTGGAATATACAGATAGTGAAATACTATTCAGCCATGAAAAAGAAGGAATTCTTGGTGCACCTGGGTGGCTCAGTTGTTTAAGCATCCGACTTCAGCTCAGGTCATGATCTGACACTTCATGAGTTCAAGCCCTGTGTTGGGCTCTTTGCTGGCAGCTCAGAACCTGGAACCTGCTTCAGAATCTGTTTTCCTCTTTCTGCCCCTCCCCTGCTTGTGCTCTGTGTCTCTCTCTCAAAAATAAACAAATAAATTTTAAATTGAAACAAAAGGAAATCTTGCCACTTATGACAACATGGATAGACCTCGAGGGCAGGATGCTGAGTGAAATAAAACAGATCCCATTTATATGTGGATCTTAAAACAAACCAACAAAAACATCCAGACTCATGGGAACAGAGAACAGATCTGTGGTTTTCAGGCTGGGGGGTAAGAGGTGGGGGAATTGGGTGAAGGTGGGTCAGAGGGTACAAACTTCAGTTATAAGATGAATAAGCTCTGGGGATGTAATAGCATGGTGACTGTAGTTAAAATACTGTATTATATATTTGAAAATTGCCAAGAGAGTAGACCTTAAGAATTCTCATCATGGGGAAAAAAATTGTCATTATGTGAGGTGATGGACATTAACTAAACTTATCGTGGTCAGTATTTCACAATATGTACATATATAAAACCATTATGTTGTACACTTCATTTTTTAAATTTTTTTAATGTTTATTTATTTTTGAGAGAGAGAGAGAGAGAGAAAGACAGAGTGCAATCAGGGGAGGGGCAGAGAGAGAGGGAGACACAGAATCTGAAGCAGGCTCCAGGCTCTGAGCTGTCAGCACAGAGCCCGACGTGGGACTCAAACTCAACGACTGCAAGATCATGACCTGAGCCAAAGTCGGACACTTAACTGACTGAGCCACCCAGGCGCCCCTTTTTTTTTTTTTTAATGTTTATGTATATTTGAGAGAGAGAGAGCACAAGCAGGTGAGGGGCAGAGAGAGGAGGACAGAGACTCCTAAACGGGCTCTGTGATAACAGCAGGGAGCTGGATGGGGCTCAAACTTGTGAACCGCGAGATCTTGACCTGAGCCGAAGTCGGATGCTTAACCGACTGAGCCACCCAGGCACCCTGTGTTGTACACTTTAAACTTACACAGTGTGTCTATTATAAAAATCTGAGCTCTGTGGAGAAATAAAAGGGACTTGAGAAGCAGCTTGGAGTTCCTGTCTGTTGTTGTCAATCATCCTGCTGAGACAATATTCCTCTGGTCATCAGCACCCTCTTGCCTGCATATCTGTGCTTGCTAACCATGCGCGGAAAGTCCATGGAGGGGGAGACAGAGACACAGGGTCCCTGGCCACTATCGATGGATTTAGTAGAACAAAACTGAGCCATACAGGGTAAGGCGGCAGGCTGTCACGGGTGTTTTGCTCGAGGTATTCCTTTGATGACGCTGTGCCCATGTGATACCCAGCAAAGCTCCTTTTCAGCTGAAGTATATGCCAGGCCTATCCAACATGGAATTCATTGATAAAGCTCTAAGCAGCCTCGAGGCCTGTGACCTGGGAGAGTGACTTAGGCTGACTTTATCGGCAGTGGCTCTTCTTTTTCATTATATTTGCTATTACCAGAGCTGATCTTTTTTCTTAAAACCTGTTAACCTTATACAAGGGGATGGGACCATTTGAGCTCTCCGACAGGAAGCTGATGGGAAATTGTAAGCCTCTAAAATAGGTTGAGAGCTTCCCGTTGTTCAGGGTCCTGGCAGAGGTTACTTAAAAAAAAAAAAAAAAAAAGGAAGTGGGGTGAGATCGGAATACAAAATCTTGGTGTGTTTTTCTGGGATTGCCCAGTTTCTTCCCTAGGGCCTATGTTTTCTCAGCCCGTGGGGGAAAGTTGCAATGGCTTTATGCATCTTACAGACAAAGCTTGTGAGTGCCCCAGTGTCGGTGTGGGGATGGTAGGACAGGTCATATGTTCAGAACGCTGTTTGTAGCTGTAAACCAAGAAAGACTGATTTTCCACAGGTAGGTGGAAAGGTGTTCTTGAGCGTTTAAATGTGTACACACTTTAACCTGGCTACAGGAATGCATGGTATTTCTTGCTTTCAAGCCAGTTAGTGAAGATTGTAATTGGGCATATGTATGAGTGACTTTAAAATCCAGGCTCTTTGTTGAACCCTTTATATGCGTTTCTCACAAACACATACACACAAGCATTCATATATTCTGTTACACCAAATGTACTGATTCATTGATGGAAGCTCAAAAGTGTCAGGAAAGCAAATAAATAGCAAAACTGCCTTCTGTTGTGCTTTCAGTAACTTCACTAAACACAGTTTTTTTTTCTGTGGGCTAGGTTACTGTTTTAAGAAAATGGTGGTAAGCTGGGGCTCCTGGGTGGCTCAGTTGGTTAGGCAACCGACTTTGGCTCAGGTCATGATCTCACGGTTCATGTGTTCGAGCCCCGAGTTGGGCTCTGTGCTGACAGCTCAGAACCTGGAGCCTGCTTCAGACTCTGTGTCTCCCCCTCTCTCTGCCCCTCCCCTGCTCACACTCTGTGTCTCTCTGTCTCTCAATAATAAATAAACGTTAAAAAAAAATTTAGAAAATGGGGGTAAGTGTAACAGGAAAACCAATCAGCTAAGTAGTTAGGATCACTGGCTTTTGGGTGAAATAAACCACGTTTACCTTCTAGAGGCAACATTTACCAGCTGTGACCTTCCAAGAAACCTAACCTCGCTTGAGTTTGTTTTCTTTAAAATGGGGATCAATCACTGTGCCTGCCTCATGGGATTCAGTGAATGAAATCCTATGTAAATATATTATATATATATATATATATATATATATATATATATATACACACACACACACACATATATATAATATATGTAATATATATATGTATTTAATACTATATATCATATATATGATGTATAATATATATTTATTTATCAAATATTATATATTTATTTTATATTAAATGAATATGAAATGTGAATATAAAATAATATATTCATAAATTACATACTATATATTTATATTTTATTTTTATATTTTGTATTTTATTTATATAGTATATATTATATGTATATTTATAATAATTATATATATTTTATCACTAAGAATTACATTTTTGGAAGAAAGCTAGTTGTTGATTTTGGTACCCTTGCCTTTGAGGAGCTGATAATGTCATGAAAGAGACAGGCATGTATAAAGAATACTGGAAATATCCAGGTGAAGTCGGTCCTGCATTAGAACTGCAGGTAGAGAGCATGGTCCCGAAGAGAGCAGTGTGTTCCCGAGTAGCAGAGCAGAGTAGGAGGTGAAATGAGCTTTGGTAAGCAGGTAGTTGGGTCAGCAGAGGAAGAGTGATTCAGGTTGAGGGGGCACAGTGAGGCAAGTTTCTGGAACATAAAAAAAAATATTTAAGAATAGATTCACACAGAATGCAGTATCTGGGGAGGAACATCATAGAATAAGTCTAGGAGAGGAGGTGGGATTGGTCAAAGCATGACTCTTTTCCCTGTAATTTAAATAAATCCAAGTAGCCCCATGCTCTTTGCCAATTCAAAATGGGTTTGGGGTAGTTATGATACCAAAAGGAAATTTAGTTTTATTCATTTATACATTCCACCTAACATCAACTATTTAAACAAACTTGAAAAGTCAAGCTCATGCATTTAAGTCAATATGCAATGCATCTGAACTTTTATAAAAGCAACTAAATATTTAAAAAAATAGTCATCTTCTAATTAATGCACCAGAAACCAGACAGATTTCTATTATATTTGATCATCTGAAGCTTACAAATGTCAAAGTCAGTAAACAAACAGAGAAAACACCAGAACATGTATTTAACTTTCAGTATTTAAAAAGATTGAAACTCGAAAGCACACCCTAGGTAACTGATTGTGAATCTAGAACCAAATTAAAAGAAATGACAGCAGGAAGTACACTGAGCATGAAGGCAGGCATTAGAATAACACTGAAATAGGTCTGCATATTCTTCAAGAACACAACATAGGACAGAGACATGGGGCTATTTAGAAGGAGGGCAAGACTTTCTAAGGTTAGCATCCTGGTGTTAGTATTGTACCAAGTTGCAATGTCAGAAGCAACTCTCCATGCTTTAGAAAGTGGAGACAGTGAAACACATTTTTTAGGGATTTCACCCAGAGTGGTTAAATGACAAAGTTTCTGTTTTTAAAGAGGTAGCCTTCTTGGTTGGCCACAGAGAGCTTATTTTTCTTACCTCATTGCCAGGCCAGTGTGGATAATTGAGGTATTTAAGACGTCCTGAGGGATAGCTTAGATTTTTGTTACTCTTTCCCAACATAGTGTCTATATGCTACTAACTGTATAGGACGGCCAGTGCAAAAGAGAAAGTAATCAAAACTTTAAAGGGAATATTCTTAATTCTCTTTTTGTGAATAAAAAGCAAATGACAGTTTCTGCAAGTAAACATGGCATTTGGGGAAAAAGATGAACAAGCAGAGAAATGTAATTATCCTAAACTGTCTCTTTTAAGGTACATTTTTTCCTGTACTCATGTGAGAATTGATAGGAGTGTTTTGCAGAATGGATTACTAATAAATCACATGGCTTGGGGAAGAACATTTACATTCATATTTCTATTTCATTTTTCTGAAAAAGCTTAAGTGGTTCTTTCTCTGGTGATTTTTAAATTTAGTCTTGGGGATCTGAAGTTCAGGGTCCACATATTTAGATGTACACATTCAGTGTAATAAGATTAAAAAATTTTTTGTGGTATATTAACTTTTAGATCCATATTGTCAAATTTAGGAATGTTCCACTGGAAGCTAAACCAAGATCTCTGTATGTTTTTTTGATGAGTGAGGATATGTACACACAGATTGAATAGCTTTTCTATTACACAAGTTTATATTACGTTCAGCCTTGTAATAGCAAATTTTTCCATTTCTCCTCTTATGTTGTCTCATTCATAACACCCATTCCACAGTGTAGAAAATTGACAGAAAAAAAGAGATATCTGTATCTTTTCCAAATCCACGCTGATTTAGCTTGAGCAGAAGTAGAAGTAATCACAACCATTTGTAGATGACTTAGGCTGTAGACAATAAAGTTTGTATTCCTGGAACAAAGAGTTGATTACTTAATCTTATTGAAAAGGCTACTATCCATTTCCTACCAGAAAGTGAGATGCCAAACCAAGGTCACAGGGGACAGAAAATATTGCTTCCCAAGAAACTGTGGTTGACAGGACTGTTACAGCCCAAAGGAATGCTGCAAACATCAGTTTTCTGGGAGAGCCGTGGCTCCATCCAGCAATCAGCAAAGCTTTGTCAATGTATTAGAACAGAGCCACTTCTTGGAAACTGGCAACTCATCTCTGTATACTTATGAGGTAACACAGCATGCTGTTTTTTTTTTTAGAGAGTTTGCATTAGTTCTGTTGAATTTCAGTTGTGTTATACGTTTGCTAATTGACATAATCCCTGCTTTGACCATTAGATGTGTTTCTGGAATATCTGACGATTCTTACAAGGAGAATAAATATTCAGTTAAGTAGTTTTGTGTAGTCACTGTAGTGTGAAGTTCCTTGCAAGAGTGACTTAGTGGATGTTGAGATAGACCATCTATTAGCATCAATTCCCAGGAGACTTGTGCTCTTAGAAATTGCCATTTTTGTTGCCACTAGGGGTCCATTTCATGGACAGAAATAGCAATGACACAGAAGAATTCAGGCAGTGTTTAGAACCATCTTACATAAAGAAGGAAGAAGAATAATTACGATAAAATTATCTAATATGCAGAATAGTATCTAATGAATATACATATATACTATAAATAAAATTTAAAAATTGCGCTTATCATAAAAAACACTTCTGACCCCTCTGGCTTCATGACAGCACTTTACTTACTTTGTTTATACTAACACCAGCCTGATGGTATCTGGACTGACATTTCTTCCATTTTCTGAAATATGGAAACTGAGGACACAGATAAGTTGCCTCATGAAGTCACAGAACTATTAAGGGGCAGAGGTAGGATTTGAAGCAAGGTAGACTGGTTCTCGTGGCTTCTGTCTTGTGTGTTTGTATCTGTACATGGAGAGAAAATTATAATACAACCTCTCAGGATACCTGGGTGGCTCAGTCAGTTGAATGTCCAGCTCTCGATTTCAGCTCAGGTCACGATCCCAGGGTCATGGGATCAAGCACTGCATTGTTGTCCACGCTGAGTGTGGAGCCTGCTTCAGATTCTCTCTCCCTCTCTGTCTCCCCCTCTACCCGCCTCCTGCTTGTGCACGCTCTCTAAAATAAAACTTAAAAAAATCATATAACTTTTCATTGCGTTTGCCCTCAAATATCATTGTGAATTATTTCATTTTCTTAGTACAGCTGAATGTTCACTGTGTCACATTTCCTCAAGAGGTTGGTATATTAATTAAGAACCAAGCTATAGTCTTTATTTTTTTTTTTCTTAATTTGAATCCTTTATATAGGCAATGTGGGAAATAGCTACATTGTATCAGATGTTTGAGACATTGGGAAAACATGTGTGTCCCTGTAGTAAGGAATAAAAAGCTCCTTGTGAGAGACAAAAAATCCAGGTCTGGTTGCTCTTTCAGTTGACCTTGAACCAGATTAAGTTTTCAGGGCATCATATCAAACCAGTACATTTCCTGCTCTAACCCCCTCTTGGGGTTGTTTTAAGGCAGAGATCAACTACGAGCATTAATAAGAACACAGCAGCAACCAAAACCCAAAGGAAGCTATAGACAGGAAAACAATCACAATGGTAGCCATGCTCTTCAAATGGAAGGCCAGGTTTGTTTTTAAAAAGGATTTGAGTGACACCCAAGTTGCTGGCGCACTCGGTGGGCAGGGCTTAAACTCCCCTTTCTGCCTTCATTCTGCTTTCCTGATGTTCAGTTCTGTTGCCTAACTGGAGTGCACTGAACTTCAATTTGATAATTGCATCTTCAAATCCCTTAATGAAGGTGCCTATCAAAGTATAAATAATTACCCAGTAATTTTGTATTTGCAAACTCCATCCTGGCTGTTTATGCCTGTCTGTGGTTCAAAAGGGAGGTTCAGGGGCCCACCCCACACTTTTCCTAAGTCAGGGGAATTTCAGGAGCCCAGAGGATGGCATCTTAGCACACTTTCCCACTCAAGAAGTTCTCCCTCTGCTCCCTCCCGGCCCTGACCACCATCTTTTCTCCTACCTTTTATAAGTCCGTCGGAGAGCTGCCTTTCTGTTTTGGTGCTGCTCATGCAGACATCTGCCTGCATCAGGGGTGCTGCCCTGGAACTCTAGGGTGCAATCCCTTACCTCCCCGAAGGCCCCCGGGACCCCTGTGAGCCTGGGCTGGGTGCTCCTGTACTTTCTCCTTAGGAATCTGTTTTGTCCTTTGGACAGTATCTGCCTTAGCTCATGGAAGACGCTCACCAGTGGCCTGTTGGGCTTCTTCCTTCATCTTCCCTCTGGTTCATATGTTTCCGGCTGAATCCCTTAATTATGCACAAGAACCCATCAGTGGAAGTGCTGGGGATCTTCCAGGAGGCTAATAGCCAAGAAGACAAAAAACAAAACGTTACAGAACAAAAACCTGACAGGATTTGTAAGTGTTAGTGGGGGTGTTTCTCCCAGGCACCTGTGGAGAGGGTGTTCTTAGCGGCGGGCCTCATAGAAGTGAAGAGAGAAGCTGCAAAGCTGGCACAAGCCAGGTGACAAACCCAAGGCTTTCTGGGCTGGTGTTTTCCTCCTAGATACTGTTTTTAAACACGTGGACTTGTTAAGAGCCAGTGCAGCTGACAACCCCTCCAGAAGTATTATTCTTAAAAGCTGCACTAAAATTATTCACCTCATGTAAAAACAAGTGTGATTTACATCTAATATGGGTAATTACTTTTACAGTTAATTAAAAGCGCTCTCATTAAGCCCCTGCTGTGATGCCAATGCATAGCTCTTATTTGCAAACAGACCCTTGGTATGAGCTTACCTTGGTGACATATTGCTCCTACCTGAGAGGGGGCTGCCTTCCTCAGTATCAAATTTAAGTGTGCTGAGCCAGCAGCCCTGGGCTGCCAGGGTTCCTGCCAACTCTCTCTTGTCCCCTGATAACTAAGCTGCAAAAAAAGCGTAGGATGAAGAGAACAAAATAATTCATGGGGGTGAGGGTGCTCTCCTCAAAAAGGGAAGTCACAATTTTAAGATGAAAGCTTTGCTATCTTTATTCGCAGAAAGGCTGCATTTGGGAATTGTTTTGTGGTCTTTTGGGCTTTACCGGTTTTTCCTGCTAGCTCTCTCCCAACGAAAATATCCCATAACCACCCCTGCCCCCGCCAAACACACACAAACACAGACACACACACACACACACACACACATAAAATTCCTCCAGACATTTATAAAGTCAACAGCATTGCATTCTGAGCTAGCCAACTAAAGTAGATTCTACTCTCTTAGTTGAATGGATTTATGTCGAGAACTTAGTTTACATACATTATTTTTGCCATTTGTATGAATTCATGCAAAATAGCTCTGAAATAAAGTCTCAGTCTTCACATTTAGATTGAAACTTTAGACTATCGTGTGCGTTGAAACAGGGATCTCGATCACACTGAACCTTCTTAAACACGTAATAATAAAATGCCTCCTCAAATGATCACATCCCTGGTAAGTAATTCAAGCTTATTGATTAAAGCATACAGTCATTGAGATTTAAGTTTTGAGGGAGCAGATAGATTGTGTTATTTCAAGACGTGTACAGACCCCACGAATGGGATGCTGTGGTACATTGCTAGGTGCTTTTGGTATTTTGCGAAGTTATTTGCTTCCATCTGCTGGCCATATGTGAGATTGCAGGGGCTGAGCAAATTTGTGAATGGAGACCTTGCATGCAGTGGATAAAATATGTCACTGCAAACGTTTTATGCTATTCTTTATGTATTCAAGTAACCTTATTTGAATCTTGGTCTTTTGAGCTGAGTGAACACAGACTGAAGAATCTGGCAGCAAGGCACACATGACTACAAATTTGTACTAACTATGGTTACAAGACAACACAGTCATTTTTTTTTTTTTTCAAAAATTTTGGGGCACAATCATTATCTTTAAATGAGTCGATTATATTTAGAATACAGATTTAAACATTCAGATGCAAGGACAAAATATGGCTTTGAGGAAGGCATAAAGTGCATAGAGGGTAGATAGATTTCAGTTCATCTTATATCATTAATGAAAAGTAAAAGTATATATAAATGAAAAGTAAAGTATATATAAATGAAAGGGAGCAGGTACTACCCCCAAATATGCCTCTTTGGCATAAGAATTATTTAGGGATGTTTACTTTAGGGAGGCTCCTGACTCAAAAGAATCTGTGAAAAGAGAGAGGATGCCCTTTTGTGAGAAAAAAATTTACATTTATAAGCGAAATCTCCATTTGTAAGGGTGTCTCCCTCCCTGTACCAGGAAGTAAAGGATGAGTCTAAGTCTCCAGAAACTCTGATCAAGAGGCAGTGGCTTAAATTGCATACCAACCTTATACTTGTTTCCTGTGCTTTGACTGAGGTCAACTTCCCACCTGACTTTTTGTTTTTGTCATTAGCTGAAGATGTTAGCTAAGGTGATGTCTGGGGACCTTTTAAGAGTTACTCAGTTTTCCTAGGTATGTCCTGTGTATACAGAAGGTATAAACTTCTGTTTAAACTTCTGTTTGTTTTTCTGTAGTTAATCTTTTATTATGGGGGATATTAGCCAAGAACCCAGAAGGGTAGAGGCAAACTTATTTTTCCCTCCCCTGTAAAATGTTAATTCAGAATTTAAAATGAATTTTTGGATTCTTTTTGGAGTGTGGTGTTGGAAAATATTTTTTTCTTAATATTAAAACTATCTTGTCATAGCGTTTGTCCCATTTGAAGAGAAAGAACAAAACATCTGGATTTCTCCCCCAGTAGAAGGGTAGTTGATTATAAATCCTATTTGGGCTTGTCATGTGAATCCTGGTCCTCCAGCTCTAGAGAGATGTTTTAAGCTATAGGTATTTCCTTTGAAATATTCTCTGGGACTTGGTGATTATCTGAGCCCAGGAGAACAATGCCACATTAGAGATATTGACCATACTTGACTCTTAGTCCAATATAAGCAGCCTAGTCTTTTCTCTATATTGCCCTTCCAGGGTTGATACCTGAAATCATTAACATAGATTTCAGGTGCTATCTTCTGAAAACACAAGGGCCTGTGGTCATAACAGCATGCAGTTGCCCTGGAATCGCCTGTGTAAATGGTTTTTTTTTCTTCTTCCCTAGGGGTTGGCTTTCATGGGGTGGTCCCTGGATCATGCCTTTCTTTTCTCAGTGGTGAGTAGGCAAGTATCAAGAGAGATTTACACCGGAAGCTCCTTGAGGCTCTTGATCAGTTTCCTATGGCTTCTGTAAAAAATTGTCACAAATTTGTGGCTTACTACAGCAGAACTGTGTTTTCTCACAGCTCTGGTAGGCACAAGTCTGAAATCAACGATGGGGTTTTGGCATGGTGGTGGAGGTCTGGAGCCAATGGCCAAGAAAGAACTATTCCTTTTTTTTTCTTCCACTTATAAGATAATTCCTTTTTTTAAATGTTTATTTATTTATTTTGAGAGAGAGAGAGAGAGTGAGCACTGGAGAGGGACAGAGAGAGAAGGGACACAGAGAATCTGAAGCAGGTTCTGCGCAAATCCCCAGTATAGGGCTCAAACTCATGAACCGTGAAATCATGTCCTGAGCCAAAGTCAGACACTTAACCAACTGAGCCACCCAGGCACCCAGGAAAGGATTCTTGAGAGGTCTAGGATACAAAAAGATGTTATTAAAGCATAGGGACAAGACCCTTGGGCAGAAAGAGCTGTCCCAAGATTGTGAGGAGAGACTGATTATATACTTGGGAGTTGGGGGAGGTAAAGTCAAGGGCAAGTTCCTAAAGGGATTTTCATATGCTAAAGAAGACTCACAGGATATTAATGGACTAGCTATTGTCAAGCTAAGGTTGTTTTTCCCTCTAGCAAAGCATTAACTTGAAGACAGTAGGGGGTTCCTGGAGAAATGTTCTACTTTGCCTGCCTCAAGTATTTGTCAATGGGCTGCAGGTTATAAAATTTAATTTCATTTTTCATTTCCTTCTGCCTTTGTTTCCCATGTCATTCCCCCCTGAATAATTTTAACTCAAATCTTTAAGGATGCTAAGGGTGAATGGTTTCATCTTATTTATTTTTGTTTTTATTTTTTTAATGTTTATTTCTGAGAGAGAGAGACACACACACACACACACAGCATGAGTGAGGAGGGGCAGAGAGAGAAGGAGACACAGAATACGAAGCAGGCTCCAGGCGCTGAGCTGTTAGCACAGAGCCCGATGCGGGGCTTGAACCCACAAACCACGAGATCATGACCTGAGCTGAAGTTGGATGCCCAACCGACTGAGCCACCCAGGTGCTCCTGGATGGTTTCATCTTCTGTCAGCAGGGTTACCTCCTACCAGATTCTCTGTGAGTGAATGCTTCCCTTGCCTCTTCCAGCTCCCAGTTGTTACGGGCACTCCTTGGCTAGTGGCTCTGTCACTCCAGTCTCTGCTTCTGTCTTCATATGGATATCTCTTCTCTATCTCTTAAAAGGACACTTGTCATTGGATTTAGGGTCCATGAAGATAACCTTGATGATCTCATTTCAAGATGCTTAATTACATCTGCAAAGACCGTATTTCCAAAGAAGGTCACATTCACAGATTCCAGGGTTTGGGACATGGACATATCTTTTGAGAGTTAGTATTCCACCCACTCTAGACTCCTTGCTTCTAAATCCTTGGAGGCCTCCAGAATCTCACTGGCAGACATTTATCCCCACCTGTTCACAGGGACCTTTAACTTCTGGGCATTTCGGAGCTGTGAATGGTGCTAATGTATGATACAGGATGATGGTTCTCTGAATTGTGGGCATAAATATCCCTGACCTACAAAAATCATCAGAAACAACTACCATACAAAATGCAGAAGAAATTAAGTTTCTCTGGGGAGAGAGAACGGCTTTTGAAAAGAACAGATACACAAGTGCTTTGATGTCTAAAAGCCAGAAGAACTCAGAAGACTTGGAAGAGCATACTTTAAAAATAAAACTTTTTTTAAGTTCTCAATACTCTGCTCAGAACCAGGTCTCACAAAGACACTTGGAGGGTGCCATCAATGATAGCTAACATTTATCCATGACTTGACATATGCTAAGATTTTGCATGTATTAGATATGCCTCCCAACAAATGAAGCGGCTATCATTTTCCTTATTTTACATACAGGGAATTCAGTTATATGAACCCAAACAGTGTGACTCCTTAGCATGTAGAAAATCCTATCTGTTGCCAGTGATTAAGTCACTGTTTGGAGTTTTCCAACTACAGAAAGGAGAATGGCTGTCTTCTGTGGGGAAATTGATTGCTTAGTGATGAGTCCATGCCTCCAAACTCATCCTTAACACTTAAGTACTTGAGCTTTTTTTTCCTGGTGAAGTCATCAAATGGGGCTGAAGTACTTACTCGACTACTCTGGTTCGGAAAAGGTCAGCTCGGAGCCCATCCGGAGACACCAGCTCTACGAGGAGCGATCGGAACAACAATTTGTTCCCGCCAAAGTGACATTTTTCCAATTTGAGCCCAACATTGTTCAGAAGCAAGCGCAGTCCCCTGTGGTGCCTCCCGTGTAGATCTGCAGTGCATGACAAACCAACAATATCATCTAAATAAAAAATCCAGCATGGGTTTAGTAAATTAATCCTGACAAGAATAAATCGAATAATCTTAGGGAGATGGCAAGAGCTCTGATTCTGCCAGATGGCTTTTTTCAGTCACTTGCATGGGTCCGTGGTGGCAGATTAAAAACAAAAACTTGCCTTTGGCTTCTTGATTTCGTTAGTTAGTTGATTAACACCTCCCACTTCTTTGTGGGCAAATCAAAACTGGATATGGACTCTTCCCTGCACACTCCACATATTTTCACTGGAGGAAAGAAAGGAATGCATACTTCCCCCGGTCAGAATAGCATAAAACAGATGAGGAACTGCTTTATCTTGCCTTGTTTCTAGATGGCATCTCCTGGGTTTAAAAATAATTCATGATTTTCATCACTCCCATACTGAGTTAATCACTATGTGTCTTAGTGGAGGAACTCCAAGAGAGTTGTTAGTAAGAGTAAAGGTTCAGGGTCAATCAAAGACCTCAGCGATTAAATAGGGGTGTGGTAAGAAAACCATGACTCCATGACCCCAAGACTGGGGCTTTGCAGATAATCTGGGAATCTCGTTGCCTTAGTCAGTTTAGGCTGCCATAACAAAATACTACAGATTGAGAGACTTAAAACAAGAGAAATGTATTTGCTTACAGTTCTGGAAGCTGGAAGTCCAAAATCAGGAAGGCAGCAAGGTCAGGTTCTGGGGAGTACTAGTCCTGGGTCAGAGATGGCCCCTTCTCTCTGTGTTCTCACATGGCCTTTCCTTTGTGCGTGGATACAGAGAGAGAGGGAACAAGCTCTTTGGTATTTCTTCTTAAAATACCAGATAAAGTTCCCCCTTTTATGACCTCATTTAACTTTAATTACTTCCTTAGAGGCCCCATTTCCAAATATAGTCACCCTGGGGGTTTGCGGCTTCAACATATGCATTTTGGGGAACACAGTCATTCAGTCTACACATTTTTTAAGTAAAAAAAAATTGTTTATTTATTTTTGAGAGACAGAGAGAACAGAGTGTGAGTGGGGGGAGGGGCCGAGAGAGGGAGACACAGAATCTGAAGCAGGTTCCAGGCTCTGAGCTGTCAGCACAGAGCCTGATGCAGGGCTCAAACTCAAGAAAAATCATGACCTGAGCCAAAGTCAGACGCTTAACCGACTGAGCCACCCAGGCGCCCCAGTCTACACATTTGTTAAAATGCAGATTCTAATTCAGTCTATTTGGGGTGAAGCCTGAGATGCTCCATTTTAACAAGCTCCCAGGTGATGCTGTAGTTTCTGGGGCACAGACCCCACTTTGAATAGCTAGTTTCTAATATTACCCCTATGTTACAGATAAGACAACTGGCATTTTGGAAGGTAGAGACACTTGCCTAAGCTACACAGCTCTCATGTTATGGCACCACACCTGGGATGCAGGAGTCTGGCTTCAGCATGAACTGCTAGTCATGACACTGTTCAGCCTTAGCCCTAGCAGAATGCCTGGAGGGATTGCTAAAGCAGGGATCACTTCATTAGGTCTGGGTGGGGACCAAGAATATGCATTTCTTGGAGGTTCTCAGGTGATGCTGATGCTGCTGTTATGGGGACCATGCTTTGAGAATCACAACGGTGCCTCTTCTCTAGATAATTTTGCTTTAGATGTCCCTCCTCTGCATAGAAAGGAAAATAATGCCTGGGTGGCTCAGTTGGTTAAGCATCCAACTCTTCATTTTGGCTCAAGTCATGATCTCATGGTTTGTGGGTTGGAGCCCCATGTCAGGCTCTGCGCTGATGGCTTGGAGCCTGCTTAGGATTCTCTCCCCCCACCCCTCTGTTTCTCTCCCACTCATGCTTGTGTACTCTCTCTTTCTCTCTCTCAAAAATAAAATAAACTTAAAAAAAAAAAAGGAAGGAACATAATGAGACATAGGGCCTGAATTATCCATACTGACCAACCACCTTGACTAAAACAAAATAAAATTACCTGAAAGGAGTGGAAAGTGCCTAGTGTAGGAGCCATTTCCAGGTGTAGACTTATGCTCCGTCGTTGTGTGACCTAGGATGAGTTACCTAATCACTCATGTCAATATTTTTATGGTAAAACTAAAAACGCCAACCTTGCTTGGTTGTGGGGAGCTTAGAGACAAGTATGAAAAACACCTGCCCAGTTCTGGGCACCAAGGAGTCATTCAATCATTGTTCACTGTTTCAGTCTCATTTTACAGATATTGAAACAGTCTGTTACATAAAAATAACCAGCAAACAAACAATAAAAAAAAACCCAAAACAAAAAACCCCCACAAAATGACAAAAAACAAGAACAACAAAAAAACAACCTTCACCTTATGATATTGTCTCCTTAGGTTCCATTCTTGATTCATACAGACCTAGAATTTCTTGTGCTTAATAAATCACCATGGTAATGGCCTTCCACTTAATCAACTTTCTCCCAAGGATGCATCAGCAGAATAGACCAAAGTACTTATCAATGAGAGAATAAATATTTCTATAGATTTAACTTACCCCCAAGCCATTATTGTTTGAAGACCCCTACACTATTCTGCTACCCATAGCCCCCCATCTCCATTCTAGAATGGTCAGGCCAAAAACCTTGGAATGGTTCGTGGCCTATGTCTTTCTCTCATATTCCACCTCTAATCCTTTAAGACACCTGTGGACTCCATCCAGCTTCCACCTCTGAGTATATATGTGAAAGAATTGAAAACAAGGACTTGAACACCCATGTTCATTATTCATCGTAGCCAAAAGTTGGAAACAACCATCCATGGATGAATGGGTCAACAAAATGTAATGTGTACATAGAATATTCTTCATCCTTAAAGAGGAATAAGAGGAATGAAATTCTAACATCTGCTACTACATGGCTGAGCCTTAGATGAAGACATGCCAGATGAAATAAGCCAGACACAAAAGCACAGACACTGTATGATCCCTCTAATATGAGTGTTATACACTGAATTGTACCCTATCCCCAAATTCATATGTTGAGGCTCCAGCCCCCAGTGTGACTGTTTTTAGATATAGGGCCTTTAGGAAGATAATGGAGATTTAAAAGGTCATAGGGTCCTAGCTTGATGGCACTCATGTCCTTATAAGAAGAGGAAGGAATGCCAGAGATCTCTCCTTGCATATAGAGAAGAGACCACATGAGGGCACAGTCAGGAGGTGGCCATCTACAAGCCTAGAAGAGAGTTCTTACCAGAAACAAACCCTGACAGCATCTCAATTCTGGACTTGTGACCTCTGGAATTGTGAAAAAAAAAATAGATTTCTTTTATTAAAGTTGCCCAATCTGTGGTCTTTCGTTGTGGCCGATGTAGCAGACTGACCCTATGAGGTACCTAGAGTAGTCAAACCCACAGAGAAAGAAAGTAGCACTGAGGCCACCAGGGACTGGGGGCGGGAGGAGTGGGGACTTAGTGTTTAATGGGAGCAGCGTTTCAATTGGAGGGTGAAGAAGTTCTATAGATGGAGGGTGGGGATGTTTGCGCGACAATGTGAAAGCTCTTCATGCCACTAAACCACTAAACACTTTGAATGGTCAAAATAGTAAATGTTACGTGTATTTTGCCACAAGATAAAACACGATAAAACTTGAGTGGTTCCTCACTACTTTCAGAATAAAGCCCAACATCCTCCTCAGATCTCATCTCCCACTATTTTCCTAATAAATTTCTCTCCTGTCCTGAGTCTTCCTTCCTCCTTCCTGTAGCTTAACTGTGTCCGATACTTGGCACTTGCTCTCCCTTGCCTGAGATGCTCTTTCCCCAGGAGCAGGCTCATCCCCTAACTTCCGTCAAGCCTTTGCTCAGTTGCCACTTCTCTTAAAAATATTTTTTTAATGATTGTTTTGTTTATTTATTTATTTATTGATTTATTTATTTATTTATTTATTCATTCATTTATTTGAGTGTGTGTGTGTGTGTGTGTGAACTGAGGAGGGGAGGAGAGAGAGGGAGACAGAATCCCAAGCTGGCTCTGAGATGTCAGTGCAGAGTCCCACGTGGGGCTCAATGTCATGAACTGTGAGATCCTGACTGGAGCCCAATTCAGTTGCTCAACCTCCTGAGCCACCAGGACGCCCCTGCCACTTCTCTTTAAATTTAAAATTTTATTCCCCCATCTTACATTTCCATTCCTTTTTCCATGCTTTATTTTTCTTCGTAGTACGTATCCTCTTATAAAATACCATTTATTGATGTTTCTTTTTTATTGTCTTTCTCTTCTAGCAGAATGTAAGCCTCTCCAGGGCAGGACTTTCCATGTGTTTTGTATGTTATTGAGTCTTCATTTCCTAGAGCAACAGTGCTGAATGTATATCTTCTGAATGCATTAGTGAATGAATATTGCAATTACATATGTGGGGTGGGGGAGACATTTTATCTAACTGGTAAATTCCTTGAGAGTAGAAACCATGTTTTTTTTTTCATCTTTACATTCCAGAGCAACATGAAAAAGTGCATAAAAAAGTAGATGTACAATAAAGATGGATGGAAGGAACCATGGATGCATGGATAAATGGATGGATGGATGATGGATGGATGACAGGGTGGATGGCTGGACAGACAGAAACATAAAAAAAATAGGTGGTGATGGTTTTGTGTTGAAGGAAGGTAGATTTGAGTATCCTAAATCTGGAATGAGAGAGTTGAGGGCAGTTCCTGCTGATGTGAATAAAGGTATTGGGGGGGGGGGGGGCATATTATTTTATGAGCCATCAGCTTCTCTTTGTTGTGGCCTCTGATCCATAGCTTTTGCCTTCACCCCACATCTGCATGTAATAAAGCTTAGTTATGACATCCATATGTCTCTAATGCAAACACCAGGGCATATACTTCTTAAAAGGGCTATAAAGAGCAATGGCTCGAGAAACAACCATTAGGAGCGTGGGTTTTTTATTATTTTAAAGGGCATTTCAACGACACTGCTGAATGTTCCCTGACCATAAGTCTGATTCCTGTTCTTTCTCTTTCTTTTCTCATCCTCTCAGGATATCAAAGCAGACTGCAATACCTGTGTGGAAATAGAGGACAGAAAGGTAAGTCAGTATTTTTCATCTTTTTGGTTCCCCAAAAAAACAAGAACTCTATGATATAAACCCAAGTGTTTAAAGGCTGGACAGTGGCTTGCAAAGGTGATTCATGTACTGATATTAGACACTTAAAGACAGTCATACTTTAAAAGATTTGTCTTTTTTTTTTTTCTTTGCAATCTCTGTTATCTCTAATGGCTTCAATGAAGAGTACATTACATAATTAAGTATTAAAAAACTTGGTGCCGGTTTTTATTTTAGTCATATGCTTCTCATAGCTCATTTATCCTTAACTCATTTCATATTTTTGTTGAACATCATTGATGATTATAATCTTACATATGAGATAAAATATATAATATTGGACTTTGCAAGCTTTGTCCCTATATTTGGTTTTTATACACATTGAAAGAGAGGCTGCCTCAGTTTCTTTCCATCATGACACATTTACATGAGCGGCTACTTTCTATCACATAAATCTATTTATGTGAGATGTTTTTGGGGGGCAGGGAGGGGAGGTCATTTCCTACATTTTCAGAGTCACCCCAACCCCCATTCATCTTCCTGTTATACTTGGTGTGGATCCCCTCAGGAAAAACAGCTGTTAGACAATTGTTCTCCACAGTCTGTCCTTATTGACAAGAGTTCACAGATGTTTCCCTGGTAAAGCGCATCCAAGCAGATCAAATTTTGCCTTTAATGCCTTGGATCCAAAGAGGTCAAATAAGTGAATTGAGGGTACATATCTCCCAGCTACTTTTGACATCGTTCCACAATTTTGAAAGATGTTTCTCTGTGCAACTGTACCATTATTGTCGAATGCAGGTATTATGTCAAGCAGAGGTTTTCAGCCCTGATTTGGTGATAGCTCAGTCATCTGCTGATTAATAAGGTGGTTGAGCACTCCTCAAAACAAAATTTGCTTTTAAATAAAAGGCAATTATGGTGCATTATTTTAAGGAGCGTTAATCTCTTCGTGTTGAAAGGAATAATGATACGGTAGCTGAGATTCTCTCTGCCTGATCTTCAGCTCCTTTCCAGGTTTGGGTCGCTCTTGTTTTCAGGCAAAGGCATTTCTACTCATATTTGCATCCCCTGTGTTGTTTGCGTGTCGGCATTCTTGCGGGTGTGTGTTTTGTGAGTTGGACAAATGGAACGTAGGCTGAACATGTGTCTACAGTCTTTTCTCATCTGTTCCTACCGGTCGTACCACCAGTGATCTGCCCCAGCCACTCTGCCCACATCACAGTGAAAGAATGTCTCCTGCCCTGCTTCCTACGTGCAGGTTGTTTCTACTTCCCTTGGACTTTTGTAGAATTCATAAGCATGTTTCTGTTGAGTATTATTTTTTTTGGTACCTTCTTTGCCAGTAGTGTTTGAAAGATACCAGGAGACCTGATGCTGTTAAAACAATATCCGCTCCATCACCAGCAAGATAAATGAGCAGCCAGGATAATCTCTGGGCAGTGAAAGCTGGCCACATAGCTCCATTCTACCTAGCCAAACTGCCACTGGTTCATACATCATGGTGATAAGGATCTCCCAAGTCTGTGGATCCGACTGGTGGGGAAAAGTCGTATGTGATCATTCTGTACATGGCTTCAGCTGTTTTCAGAAAACAGTAACACATGTACACACACACAGACACACACACACGCATTTCTATGCTTTGTCATAGCCTGTGGGGTTGAGTCAGGCACTTTAGATAAAGCCTCATCTCTAAACAGGTTCACCTGTTGTTTTCCAAACATGAGTGCTCATGAAGGATGATACATGAATTAACCACACCCCTTTTGCTGCAGTTAATTGGTGATGACTCCTGGCAAAGCAACAGTTGTAATGACTCCTTCCATTTTGATCGTCTTATTTTCTAAGGATTTTTTATTCGCTCTGTTTGAAAGGAAAACTTTTCTTCCTCTCCAATTCTTTTCCAGTTTATTTTTGGGCTGATTCTTACATTTGGGCAGTAGCTTCTCTGGGTCGCCTAATGTGGTTGGGAGTGGGGGTGAGGTATTGGGGGAGGCTCTTTACATCAGGGTCTTGCCTCCTAATGGAAATGTCAACCCTAGCCATCCCAGAGGGGCAGTGTCCCGCCCTCCACTGAAGAGTGCCAGTCCCACCCCCATGTACCGTGATGTGGTGCGAGGGCATGCAGGGAGACAGCGGCCGTGGCATCTGGAGTGATCTTCATCCAGTCTCTCGAATGCACTCTGGAACGTCTGTCACCCTGACGTATAATTATGAAATTTCACCATTGAAGCGATGACACTCAGTCCTGCGTGTGTGTGCGCGCCCCTCTCCATTTAATCCGAATGCTTCTGGCAAAATCAGTAATTTGATAAAGTGGAATTGAAGTGACAAGAGATGACAGAGGTGCCATAATAAGTCAGCCTGCCTCTGAAGACACAGCCCCTTGGCCCGGGTGGGTTTTTACGAATCGCTGAGTGCTCTGAAGGGAAACCAGCAGTGATTTCTTTAAAGCTCCATTTCCTTTAGTTAAGAAAGCTTAACCTGATGTCGGTAGGACTCGGTGCATGTTTAAGAACACTGTGTGTTTTTTTCCTTTTTTCATTTTCTTTTCACTTTTCCTTCCTGTCTGCCTCTCTTCAGTGTATACTCTATCTGTGGATGTATCTGTGTGCTTACACCTACACATTGGTGTATGGTTGAGTACCTTCTGGATAGAAGAATTTCTGAGAACAAGATCTCACCTTTGCTGTAGAGTCTAATAGGGTCTCTCCCTCCTGCCCCCTCCAGTTGCACACCCCATCCTATTTGGTAGGGACGTTCACCTTGAGCTGAATCATTTTTGAACTGATTGAATCCCAGACCAGGTATAATGATGGGAGATAAATGCTGAATTGCAAGAGATAGAGCCCTCATCCTAATGAAGAGAAGTAACTTTGCTCTTCGGGTCTGCACGCAGGCTGGTTCCACCTGACAGCATTGACCCAATGAGAGAATCGTTTTTCTCTCCTGTGTGTCTATTTTTCTCTATCCCAGATGCATATGTTCCATCGGCAGACATTGGCAAGGAGAACCCTGCCTGGTTGTGTGTGGAGAGATTCACAGTGTGTACTTGGGTGTGCCTCCTGTTTTACATTTCCCTTTTTCTTGCAAGCCCACCAATTAGCAGAGCCCCTGTGAATAGACCTGCATGTAGATGGCTTTCTGGCCATTTCTTAGCATCACCCAGAAGGCTGTCACAGGGAGCTCTCAAGGGCTGGCAGCATTTTTCACCCTTAAGTGGGAAGCAGAGCTCAGATTGTTTCCTCCCACAGGTGAATGCCACAGAGCTAATGCAGATTTAGCAAAGGTGACACAAGGTAACCCATCACTCGGAGCGGCCGTCTGGCCTTGCAAAACCGCGTGCGTTTGACATTTACAGTACCCGTGTTGCTGGTGGGGAGCTGAGGCATTTAAATTCATTTTTATTTGTGGTGTGAAATCCATCTGAATTTCAGTACTATTATGAAGACCGTGATTCAGGTGACGGCAGAAGAGGTGGATGGATCAGCTGGGGGTAGAATCTGTCAGGAGATGAGAGCCCATTTGTCAAAGGCTATAAACACAGACAGGCCTTCCTCTCCTCACTTATCGCCTGGGCTGGTGCAGCTAAACAGTTTCAGATCTGCTATGAAATTGCATGGAAGGAAGTTTGAGCTGTTTTCAAAGTTAGAGCAACTTTCAGATTGGATCCAGTTGGAGCTGTGATAGGGATTCATAGTAGATGCCGTCTGCCTGGCTTAACCCTGAGCTTTCGGACTTTTCCCTTTTACGATACTTACCCTGGATCAAGACTCCTAAGTGCCTCCAATACTTCCTGTACCTTGTGTAGCAGGGACCGACATTACCCTCATTACACAGGTCAAAAAATGGAAGAGCTTAAGTGACTTGCCCGAGGTCAAGTGACTACAGAGGCCAGGATTTGAACTCAGAGATTCTTACTGCCGAGGCTATGCTCTTAGCTCTAACTAACGCTAGACTAATGCTAGACTCTCTTACACACACAAACATGGAAATTAAATTTGTCAGAGACTTGTGCTTTCCAACAGATGAATTTGTGCCCAGAATGGTATCTTCATCCATTGCCAACAACATAATCTGACTTTCAATTTGGGGCAACCTTTCAGCCCTCACGTTTTTAGCCCCTTTTGTCAAAGGCTAGTAGAGACTTGCCGTAGAGACTTAACATAGCCTTGTCAGCCCCGAACCTCTCCTGAGTCATTGGCACCTGGCGGTGGGGATGCCAGGACTAATTCTGGTCTTGAGGACAAGAGAAAACAGCACCAGAAGTGTACTTTTGGCTTCTCTTTCCAATAGATGTGGTTCAGTTTTAGCTTTTGTATTTCCACCAGGGTATATGCAAGGATTAGAAATCCTGTGCTCACAACACGGGAGTAAACATAGTGTGGTAGTGAAAACCATAGGTTTTGGGGCCTGAAAGTCCTGGGTTTTAATCCCAGTACTACTTAGTGGCACTGTGACCTTGAGAAGCTATCTTACCTTGTCTCAGTCTCCATTTGTCTGTCTGTGAATTAAAGATGATAAAATTCACTTGAAAATTTGGTTTGAGGAGTTGATAATACCATAAGGCAGTGTATAGAATGCCTGGCACAAAATAAGAGTACAGTTAACTGTATCTACTCTTATTTTTGTTTTGCTAATGTCTGCACCTACAGGCGTCACATGTCATTTATAATTAAATCTCTTTTAAAAAAGACAAGTCCCCAGAAAGTGTTATGGAGGCTCACAGAAAGGGACAACCAACGGGACTTAGTAGACTTGGGGAATATTTTACCCAAGAAAAGATGCTTGGCCTCAGTCAAGAAATAAACTCAGCCGTCTGCTGGGTCCAGGCAGGAATCCTATTGTGGGGTAAAATGAAGCGCAGGGGACAGCAGCGAACTCCAGAGCAGTGGCCCCATATACAGGAGCTGTGATACAGCTACCTGTTGCCATGTGGAATATATGTTTAGTTTTGCCATTTTTCTCAGCCAGTCTGGAAATATGGATTTTAATGGAAGGCTACTGATTTTTAACACACCATGCAAGCCAAGTAAAACACATATGCAGAAAAGATTTAAGAGATGCAGAGGGCTTGAGACCTATAAGCTACATCTCAGTGGATTCAGAGGAGCACTTATGTGCATAATTCTGGAGATGGAGTCTGTTGAAGGCCCTCCTGGCAGAGGGAACTCATCAGGCAAAGACAGAGGCGTCAAAGAATGTGGCATGTTTCAGGTACGTCCAGGCCTAGTGTGCATGTCTGAGAGTGGTGGGAGGGGAGACTGAGGCAGTGAGGGATAGAAGATTATGGAGGGTATTATTTGCCTTGCTGATGGATCAGAGCTTTGCATCAGTCGCTCCTCCCAGTGGAAGGGGAGAGTAAGGGAGGGCAGGAAGCCAGAGGTGTATGGAACCAAAGAGGTGCTGGAAACTTTGTGTGACTAACTTGCCAAAGAGGAAGTCCTAAGGAAACAGGGAGAGAGGCCAGAGCACACAGATGCAGCCAGTGTCTGGCCATGGTTAAGTGCAGGGATGCCATGACGATGAAGGCTTTGCCTAGAGCAAGGTGAGGCCAGCCAGTGCTCAGACATACTGGTGCTGGGTTTCCAGCCAGATGTCCTCTTTCTGAAGATGTGTGGTGGAAAAGGACCACATCTTCTGGGGCCAGTATTGCTAAATACAGGAGTCAGATTTCAGATGATAAATGAAATACCTCCAAGTGGCTCATGGACATGGCATCATCTCAGTGAAGGAGTGTTGAAGTTACTCTTTTGGTTATTTTTCAGACCTTGGGATTGCACCAAGGAGGTGTAACTTGGTCGGTGTTTTGTTTCATTCATAACAAACCCCAAGGTAGCATTATTTTACTTTTGAGTTAGGCTTGCATTCTGTGTATGACAAAGGATACTGTTCTTTCCATTTACTTCAGTATACAGTTTTCTTTTAAAAAATTCTATTTAAGGGGCACCTGGGTGGCTCAGTTGGTTGAGCATCTGCCTCTTGATTTTGCCTCAGGTCATGATCCCAGGGTCATGGGATTAAGCCCCACATCAGGCTCCAAGCTGGGTGTGGAGCCTGCTTCAGATTCATTCTCTCTCTCTCTCTCTCTCTCTCTCTCTCTCTCTCTCTCTCTCTCTCTCCTTCTGCCCCTCTCCCCTGCTCATGCTCTAAATAAATAAATAGATAATAAATAAATAATTCTGCCTAAGACTGTCTTTTATAATTATAACATATTCATTAAGAACAAAACAACTGAGTGGGTTTAATGAAAATCAGATGGATGTTGAAAAATTGTATATAAGGATTGCAAATAACTGGATTTTAAGGAACTGTTTTCAGACGGTGTGTTTGCAATCAGAGGAGAGATTTGGGTTTGCATTTGGGAATTTTCAAACTTTGTAAGGAAGACTGGCTGGGGGCAAGGATGGAATCAGGAGTCCAGGCTGGAATGCAGATGAGAGGGCATGAGTCTGAGCTAGAACCACACAGGAGATGAGAGGAAGGTCTGGATTTGGGGAGAGTTCATCAGACCTATCCATGTGGTTTGGCGACTTTGACCCCAGGTCATGGGCAGCTCCATCAAGGGACATGCCAGAGGCTGGCCGCCTTACGTATTTGCATCCAGCTGGCTGCCATGAGAAGTGAAGGAGTTGATTGACATGGACAAGAAATGGATCTCCTGGATTTCAGAGGCTTAGATGGCAGTGAGGTTGAAAATGAGCACAAAGCAGTCATCAGAGTTGGTTTTCTATTTGTACTGTTCTCTTGCTGTGGGGCTAGGGGTGGAGTAGTCCTCTGGGCTCTGACAGGCAGAACAAAGACAGAGGGGAAGGTGTCCTCCTTACTCAGAGGGCCTCTCCCTGGAATGGGAAGTATTCATGGACGAGTTCCTCATTAAAGACTGAAATGAGATACTCAAGGAGGACAAGGGCAAAGATTGCAGTGAGTGCCATTTGGTGAGACTCAGGATTTGTCTGGGGATTGGATTTCTTTTCTGCTCCAAATGTTGTTTAAGGCTCATGATGTGTATGCATTACATGGGGAGATGCTCCAAGATTCCCCAAAGCAGTGGAAATGGAAATTAAAGCATCCCTGAGCAATGATATTTGAGTTGCAATTGAAGGCAGGGAGAGGGGGAGAGACTCCTGGGTGGCGTTCAAAGATGGAAGTCTGGATGAAGAAACATGGCATGACTCAGGGACTGAACAGAGGTGTGTGGCTTGAGATGAAGCAGGAAGTGAGCAAGGGCCAAGCCACCTATGGCCTTGCAAATCTGAGAGTGAGTGCTTTGTCATGCGTCACAGAATGAAATCTTACATGGAATGTGATTTGATGGTGTGAAATAATCAGATACATGAAGACTCTCCCATTGCCTATGGTGTCTACTTGTCCACAGCTTATGCTTGACCCCTAAAACCTCTGGAAGGTCACCTCTGGCCCCACTATCTCTGGCCAAAGAGTAGGGTGGGGTCATCTAACACCAGCAAAGCTATTGTCTGCTTTGATTACCCTTTCTCTGGGCATTACATTCTTCTTCTCATGCAAATTCCTCAAGACCCTGAATCTTCTTCACACTATTAGCCATCATTCCTATCAAGCAAGGCTCTCCTTCCAGATGAATCCACAGCCACTACCCAGCCTGTGGTTTGGCTGTGTTTGGGGCAGCATTGTAGTCTTGCTGCCACCATATCCTACCAAAGAATGGTGCCATCTAGCATTGGCAAAGCAACCCACATTTATAGATTTGCCTTCTGCTGAGATGTTCATGAGATTTGGTGTGTATACCACAACAGACCCCATCTTATCCTGGGACATTCTGACAGAGAGCTGCACATGTAGCCCATCAAAAGCCAGACTCAACATCATTTCTACTTAGACTTGGGGACTAGCCAAAAGTAGAGAAGATAAATGCCAGGGTCTGGAATTATGTGTCCAGAACCTCAGACAGGGGATGGAAGTCAACTTTGGAGAGGACTCCCTCTCCCCCAAAATTGGTTGCTGCCAAGAAATCTTTGACATTTTTGTTCACTTCTACATGATTTATTTCAAAAAAACAATGTAATATGGTAGAAAACAGTTTGGGGAGCAGATCTGGGTTCGAATCCTAGTTCTGCCCTTGGTAGTTATAAGACCTTGGGAAAGCCACATTAGCTTTCTGATCCACAGTCATACCATCTATAAAATGGGGATAGATAATGCGTGCCATATAGTGTTCTTGTGGGCTATATTAGGACATCTTCGATGGCACAAGAGAAAACCAATTTGGACCAGCTTAAAGATTAAAAAGAAAAGACAGCCTGTTAGGTCTCATAACAGCAAAATTGGGCTATCTTCTGGTTTAGTTGGATTGTGGTATTTAAATACAAATGTGGTAGAAAAGAAAAGGGGATCACTAGCTACAGGCTTAAATTCTACCTGCGGAAAGAGAGGGCTTCCTTTCCAGTGGTTTCGGTACAAATGCAGGGGATGATAGCCATTGGCTTAACCTGAGTCACTTAGTTACGGAAAGCAGTACTCAGCTAGTCTGTCTGCTTTCATCCACAACTGGAAGTAGGATGGGCCCCAGCTGAATGACGTAAATGGAGTATGGCAGAGTATAGTCCCCAAAGGAAACCTTGACTGATTGTTTTTCCAGAAGAGAAAATGCAGATAAGTAATAGACCTCACATGCATTGAGCACTTACTATATACTGGACTCTGTTTTTAGCACTTTATGTGCATTCTATTATTGATCTTTATAAAGATTCTTTAAGATAGGTACAATATTTATCCCCATTTTGCAGATGAGAAAACTGAGGGAAGGAGGACTTAGCTAACAGTTAAGTAGTAAGTATAGGGTAGATTCCAACTCAGGGTCTGCCTTTGATTCTTAACCACTGACTATGCTACTTCTGCCAAGGATGCTACACAGGAGAAAACAAATGGTCCTCACTGCCCAGCATGCTCAGTTCCTGGCACACAAGTAAATGGTTGCTCTGATTTTGAGAATTATTGTAGCAAAGTCCTCGAAGGAATAGGAATACCTCGGGCCAGTCCTAAATGGAATTCTGTGATGCATCTCTCATTTAATTTCCTCTTAATCAGTCCTCCTTAAGTATTATCTTGAGGTCCTCAATGTGTCTGCTTTTTGGAATGATCAAAATGCTCAGGTTCCAGTCACTGCTTCATTTCTCTGCATGACTGAGAGTTATTTTTGTAGACAAGAGTTCCTTACTCTAGGATGGGTCTCTGCACCTGCCTTTTATATTTTATCTGCAGGTTAGCTGATGCTTTCTCTTTTACTGAACTTTGAAAATGACATGTTAGTCATCCTTTCCTCTTTCATTTATTTTAGGGAAATTTGAAGGTAGTGGTGGGCTGGGGGATGGGGGAAGGCACATAAAAACTGGAAGAGCTTCTAAAATGGATGTGGTGTGGAGTTAAATTAGCCTCTGATGGGTCAGAAACCCAAATGACAGATGATGAGGGGTGCTGGGCACATTCAGCAGTACCTCGGGCAAAGATGTAACACATAGAGCACAGTGAAAAGCTCTTGAGGTGGATCAGGCCATTTGCCTGAAACACCCTCCCGTCAGCCTTGATGTTGGCTTTGGGAAGCTAGTCTAAAGAATCATGGCATAACAGACTGGCTAAGAGCTTTAGCTCAGGATTCTCAAAGGCCTGGGTCTGAACCCCAGCCTGGCCACTTCGTGGTTACTTAACCTTGCAGATGCTCATGATCTGCTGTAAAATGGAGAGAAATAGAGTAGATACTTTTTGGGGGTGACTGTGGGACCCAGTGAGCTAATTTACTTAGGGTACTCAGCATCCTGGCTATGCAGATGATATGCCTTCAAGAAATGCAGGCTACCCTGTTACATTCTACCATATGCTTTTGTTGTTTTGTTGTCTTCTTTAACTGTGGTGTCATTTTCTTGGATCTCCAGTGGGATGAGAGAAGTTAAGTAAAACTGGTAGGACCAGTTAAGTACATAGCTAAGTAAATAGGAAAGATAAAACTAGATACCAGGTCCCCAGTTACCAGTGGAAGATTCTGTGTATCCTGCATGCACTTATGAATCTGGTTGAGGGTGCATAGAGAGGGTTGGAAAGCCTACCTACAAGTGTAGGCCAGTGAATGGAAACAGGTTTAATTTCTGGCATTAGTTCAGATTGATTGATGGTGTCTGTACAGAGTGCTGTGTTGATGAGGAGTCTGAGCCCTGGGTTTTACAGAAAGAGTGCACGTTTGATTAGTGATGCCTGACAAAGGTGAAGGAGGGGGAGTTACAGTGTGTGTGCCAGAAAAAGGTGGTTCCTGGCACTGAAAGTTGAATCTGGCAACTGATAAGTGAAACAACCCTAAATGCTTCACATTTAAGCCCAAAGATGAAGAGAAGACAGGCACTTCATGCTTCTGTTTCATTCTCTGTTTGGTCTTTACTTTTGAGCACCTGTTTTTCTTGTTATATTACAGATTTTCAGTCCGTGAAGCCACTGGTATGTTTATAGATATTTGTGTGTGGCTTAAACACAATTTAATACATAAGAGCCTTATGCTAGACACATATAGCTTCACTTTTCCTAGGCCCTTGAGAAGCCTTTTCTCTTCGGTTACTTCTGGTCATAAGTTACCTGACTTCAGCCTCAGGTAGGGTTATGCTTTTGAAACCTCAATTTTAAAAGTGTGATTTATCTACAAGATATCTGTCATCTCCTTGCATTATGTATTAATTGGGGCTGACTTGCTTACATTTTAATACTATTAATTATAGCTGTTACTTTCATTTGTCATTTATTTTACTCAAAAAAAGCAACTCTATTTTTTGTGTAATTTTTACTGATACTTCTTTCAACTATGATTTAAAATTCATTTAGGAAACAATTAAATGCACAGCTAGTTTTCTAGGATAGTTCTGTCATCTCTTCTCAAAAAAAAAAAAATGCCCATCGGCTTCTTTTGTGATGAGTGGTGTGAGTGTTAATTAATTTTTTTTTCCTCTTCACTTGGTGTGTTTTATTATACCACTTCTTGATATGTGATTGGGTGACTTTACGACACTTTAGATAGAAAGCATGTCCTGTCCAAATGTGATTTATGTTGTCCCAGAACTTTTGCACAGTTCAGCTGAAATTTTCTTCATGTTGATCAAGGTCAGAAAACCCAGGGATTATACCATCCATCTTAGTAGCTGGAGTGCTGAAATAATTTTTGATGGGACTTGATGCAGTAGCAACAGAATCCAAAGGTCGAGTGGGGAAAACATTCTCACACGTGCAAATTCACATATGCACAGGCATGCAGAAACATGTGCCTGTGTTATATTGAATTTTTATCCCTTTAATTGGCTTATTTTTTGGTCTATTATAGGTTAGAATTTATTTATTTATTTATTATTTATTTATTTATTTAATTTATAAATTAAAAATTTTTTTTGTTAAGTTTATTTATTTTTGAGAGAGAGAGAGAGAGACAAAGCAGGAGAAGGGGAGGGGTAGTGAGAGAGGGAGACACAGAATCCGAAGCAGGCCCCGGGCTCTGAGCTGTCAGCACAGGGCCCTACACGGGGCTTGACCTCATGAACAGTGAGATCATGACCTCAGCCAAAGTTAGAAGCTTAAAGGACTGAGCCATCCAGGCGCCCCTAGGTTAGAATTTATTTTTGAATAAAATCATCAAAAATGCATTATCTTTTACTATAGCCATTGCAGACTAAAAGCTATCAGAATCTGCAGGTCAACCAAAGGTTTTTCATATTTTCTTTTTAACCAGAAAGTTTTTTCGGTGGATTGGAGGACAGATCATTTAATTCTTTTTTAATGTTTATTTTTTTGTTTTTTGACAGACAGAGAGAGAGAGAGAGAGAGAGAGAGAGCAAGTGGGGGAGGGGCAAAGAAAGAGGGAGACACAGAATCTGAAGCAGGCTGCAGGCTCTGAGCTGTCAGCACAGAGCCCAACGTGGGGCTCAAACTCACAAACTGGGAGATCATGACCTGAGCCGAAGTTGGATGCTTAACCGACTGAGCCACCCAGACGCCCCAGGACAGATCCTTTAGAACATAAAATATGTGGAGCTCAAAATGTTTTAGCGTTTGGTTAAGGTATACATCAGGAAGCAAATCCTGGTCATGAGGCATGCAAGCAGAATGACTCAGCCAGGGAGGCTGATAGCTTTTCCCAGGCTCTTGATCCGGTCAAATAACTGATTCCTATGGTATACAGAGAATCAGGTCAAGGAAGTAATAGAACTTAAATGTATGTTTTGCATCCCCTCAAAATAGTACCATAATTTGGAATGAGGAAAAAAATACAGTTTTTAATTTGATCTATTTAAATTGAATTTTTCAGTTGATGTAATTCATCAATGCATAAATTGACAAATACTTATTCTGCCCTGACAATAGGAGTGAAGTGTCTTCATGGGGAAATCACAAAAGCTTGCGAGTGATCACTAAGGAGCTAACAAAAAATTCACACAAAGGATAGAATCACATAGAAACAAACACATGGTGAACACCTGTCCTTGATAGCTGTACAAAAAGGCAAAGTAAAGCCGGTGTGACATACTAATTTCTGCCTACCAAATAGGCGATGTTGACATACTTTCCCATTCTAGCAAAATTGCCGTGAAACTGGCTCCTGTGTTCTTTACCGGTTGTGCCACAAGTTGATGAAACTCGTTCAAAAACCAGAGTACCCGTACCTATGATCCACCATGCAGATAACTACTCCTTTGACCCAATCTTATTCCTATGAATTATTTCAATTGCCCAGCCTTAAGGGAGTGGCTTATTATGTTGAGTACATAATGATGGAGTATAATGTCAATGTTAAAAGTGATTATAGGTTAGTGTCAGAGGTCCACGAATAATAATTGATGTCATATTGAACAAAAATACATCCTATAATATAGCATGAGCTTCTGACTACTATCAAGTATAAAATTCACATGAAGAAAGAGAAATATTTATGTTTTTCATGTTCAAACATAATTTCATTGATTTATGATTTGAGAGTTAGAAAGTAAGTCATTATCATGGTAAATTTTTTAAATTAATTATTTATTTTTTAATTTACATCCAAGTTAGTTAGCATATGGTGCAACAGTGATTTCAGGAGTAGATTCCTTAATGCCCCTTACCCATTTAGCCCATCCCCCCTCCCACAACCCCTCCAGTAACCCTCTGTTTTTTCTCTATATTTAGGAGTCTCTTATGTTTTGTCCCCCTCCCTGTTTTTATATTAATTTTGCTTCCCTTCCCTTGTGTTCATCTACTTTGTCTCTTAAAATGCTCATATGAGTGAAGTCATAGGGTATTTGTCTTTCTCTGACTGGCTAATTCGCTTACCATAATTCCCTCTAGTTCCATCCACATAGTTGCAAATGGCAAGATTTCACTTCTTTTTTATTGCCGAGTAATCCTCCATTGTGTATATATACCACATCTTCTTTATGTGATGGTTAATTTTAAGTGTCAACTTGTTTGGCCATGGGATGCCCAGATTAACTATGGTTTCTGGGTGTGTCTGTGAGGGTGTTTCCAGAGGAGATTAACATTGGAATCAGTGGACTAAGTAAATTAAATCACTGTCTTCAAGCTGGGTGGGCCTCATCTAATCCATTGAGAGTTTGAATAAAACAAAAGTGAGAAAAAGGAACAATTTTGGTCACCTCCTCTCCCCGTCCTGCCTGGCCCCATGCCCCCAAGTCCCCAAGTCCCCCTTAAGCTGGGACAAGTCATTTCATCTTATCCTGCTCTCATGCTGGGGTTTATACCATTGGCTCCCCTGGTTCTCAGAACTTCAGACTGAATTAGCTGCCAGCTTCCTTGGATCTCCAGCTTTCAGATGGTGGATGATGGGTTTTTTTCAGCCTCTTTGACCACATGAGCCAATTCCTCATAATGAATCAACAAATCTCAAGGGGCACCTGGGTGGCTCAGTCATTTGAGCATCTGACTTCAGCTCAGGTCATGATCTTGTAGTTGAGGAGTTTGAGCCCCGTGTCGGGCTCTGTGCTGACAGCTTAGATCCTGTAGCCTGCTTCTGATTCTGTGTGTGTGTCTCTCTCTGCCCCTCCCCTGCTTATGCTCTGTCTCTCTCTGTCTCAAAAATAAAGTAACATTAAGAAAAATAAATAAATCTCTCTTTCCATATATATGTATGTATATATATGTATATATGTACATGTATATGTATATGTACATGTATCTTCTATTCTGTTTCTCTGGAGACCCCCGAGTATGGTCATAATGGAACGAATGGAGTTACCCTATTAGAAGATGTGCAACACTAAGTTTAGGGCTGAGTTTGGCCATATTACATAACCTTTCTGCAACTCGGATTCCTCTTCTGCAAAGAGGTAACAATGATTCCACCTATCTCTTAAGGTTGTTGTGAACCTTACTTATAATGTATCTCAATTGCCAGCCCAGTTCCTGGCACATAGTAATTATCGAATGCATGGTTGTCAATGGTAGTAATACTACTAAAAGCCATAAAGAGAAATCATGATAAACAACTTGTGTTCTTGTTGAGAAATAGAATGTCACAGGTAAAAAGAAATCTCTAAAGAAGACACCATAGTCTATAAGAAGTGTCTCAAGTGAAATGTTACCAAGGAGCCAAATATATAAAATAAATAACTGTCCCACTGATGAGATGGTCCTTGAAAGAAGCCCTCTTTTGTTTGTTTGTTTCTTTGTTTCTTGAAAAGCAGAAGTAGAGTTTACAGGATTGTTATCCAATACCTGACTAAATCTATCGAGCAAACATTGCTGATTCAAGCAGGTAAAGTTTTCCAAATGAACATGCTTCATGTTTGCTGAAATGGGACCTGTTGAGATTTGCAGCAACTTGGAAAAAAATGGATGGGACGATCGCAAAGAGAGAACCCTGCCACCTCCTGAGATCAAGCCTTCTTAGCTGTCACCCCCAAGTCATTGGGTGGGAGTTTCTCTACCAAGTCTGGGTCACCACACCTTTGGCTAGTCATGAAGCTCAAGCAGATACTGATGTTCTTGAAACATAACTGTCCATTTAAATCTGATCTATTCCATGTCTTACGTTGGGATGTATGTATGTATTTTATTAGATGTCCATTTTGGTGGGGTTATCACGGAAATGACTTCAATTTCCTGTTTCACCTTGCTCATGGATGGATACCAGTCAAGGACCACTCTTCCAAACAAGTTGGAGCCCTTTGTTTATCAGCCTATGCCAATAATTTTAAGAATTATTAAAACCATCATGTGTCATTTAACATTTTTACTATCTTCTTACATTCCAAGTTGTCTTTAAAACTGCTGAGATTACTAAATAGAGATGATGGTAACTGTCAAGTATCAATATCAAACAGGTGCTTTTTAATTGCTTGATCATTTGTTTCCTTATGAAGTCTATCAGAGGTGTGATATTATTTGGACTCAGTGAAGCTATCTAATAGTTATTAATCACATTCAAGGTTAAAGACAGTAGGTGTGACTCATCTGAGGATTGGAGGCTAAAGAAGCATTAGGTAGAAGTAGATAGTCGTTTTATATTTAATTTCTTTACACGAATCACTGGAAATACCAGGGTCATTGAAACACAGAGTTTCTCAGAAATTCAAAATTAATGTACTGACTCCAGGTACACCTGGATCTAGGTTTTCAAATGATTCCTCAGCAAACCTTCTCCATCTCTTAACTCTGCTTTACTACTTTCCTTGATTTGACTTAGTGGATGCACTACGGCTGCAGGATTACCTCCTGAGTAATCACCTCCTCACTGAGATGAAACTAGTCCAACACCAACAGTGTGGAATCATAATAGGGGAAGGGTAGTTCTTTCCCAAAGAGAAAACTATAGTGCTTCATACAGAGTGGAATGGGTATTGGTTTGATAAAAGCAACAGCTGTCTGCACCACACAGAGCACAACTTCCAGCTGATCACCAGTCTAAAATTCCCTGGCTGATTGCTTTCTGGCCTCCACCCTCTTACCTGATCTCCTTTCCACCTTTGCTCTGTCTCTTTTCCATCCACTCTCTGACCCTCAAACATCATGCACATCCCTGTACAAAGTGCAAAATATGCATCAGTCAGAGATGTATTAAGCACAAACAAGTGTGAAATGTAGGGCTGACCTACTGTGCAGACAGGGGTGTTAGGTGTTGCTCATCCAGCAGAGTGCCTATGGTGGAGAAAGGCTTTGAGTGAATATGCAGAGAGATGTTTATGGTCACTTGAGGAGATGAGATACATATGTTCACATAAAAAGCCTGAATTCAACTCTGGACAGAGAATGAGAATAGTCAAGTCAGTAATGGAGGGAAAACTAGTTGTAGACATCTGTAGGAGAAAACAAACACTTGCTGGAAGAAGTGCCATATCAGGTGGACCCTCTAATACTAGCCAAGCTGGAAATCATCTGTATAAATAGAGAACAAAAGAAAGGGGATCTAGGAAAGGAGAAACAGTATAGAAAGAATTCTTTCCTTTAGAGACATAGTTAGGAAATAGCACTGTGGGATTATTATAGGAAAGATGTCAGAAACTCAGCTATCTCTTGACTATAACAGAAATACAGTTCAAATTGGCTTAAGCGAAAAAATGTAATTGATTAACTCCCTCTAATGGGCTGAATAATGACCTCCAAAAAGTATGTTAGAAGTTCCAACACCTTGTAGCTGCAAATGTGACCTTATTTGGAAATATGATCTTTGGAGATGCAATTAGGTTAAAATAAGGTCATACTGGATTGTGGGACAAGGTCCTAATCCAAGGGCTGGTGTTTTTGTAAAGAATGGAGAAGGAGATTTGGATATAGAAACACGCGCCGAGGGTAGAGGCAATGTGATGATGGAGGCAGAGATAGGGAGACATAGCTACCAGGCAAAGAATGACAAGGATTGCTGGCAACTACCAGAAGCAAGGAGAGACAAGGAAACATTCTTCCCTGTAACCTTCAAAGGAAACATGGGGTTATGGATACCTTATTTCAGACTTCTAGTTTCCATAACTGTGCGATAATATATTTCTGTTTTTATAAGCCATCAGGTTGTGGTGATTTGTTATAGCAGCCTTGGAAAGATAATATACTTCCACATCTGTAAATCCAGGAGTTATCTGGCTATCTGGAGCAAAATGGCCCCAGAAGATTAATTCCAGATTTACCTTTGACCAATTTCATGAGAAAGTCCTAGGTTTGGTCAGGGTTTGGCTCCTTTGTCCCTTGCTGAGCCAGTTCCTGTGGACATAGGCATGGAATGCTGTCTTTGGCTAGGTCTGAGTCCCAGGAGCATCCAATGTCAGCCCTACATGGACTCCAAAGGAAATAGGAGAGAACTCCAAAAGGAAAGGGAGCCCCAAAAAGTTTCTCAGAAGAAAAGCTAGAGAGGTGAGGAGGAGCAGGGATGGTTGTTACCAGAATCAGATGAAAAGAGATGGCCCAGGGGAGAACACACATACATCTTCCCTAGGTCAACTGGGATCACATTATGGAGAGCCATGAATGCAGGCAGGAAGGTTTTTAATACTAATTGCATAGGTAAGCTTGAGAACAGTGGACTGAAAGGTGAAGATTATTTCTTGAGAGTTCTGAGGAAGGTCTGGCAATGATCAGGTATGATCTGGCAATGATCATCTTCCTGGTATGATCAGGAAGGTTTGGCAAAAGGTAGATTGTATATAGGACACCATCCCACCTTCCTACAAATTTTGGAAAGTCCTGAGCACTTCCTATTTTACAGCTGCAGCCCTTAATGTCAGGTGGGTTCTAGCCCAAAGGTAAACTGTCAATAGTAAATAAAAGGTATCTTAGCAACTCAGATGGAGGTGGAAGGAGTCTGACCTGAACCGCTGCCTTTGGGGATGAAAAGGCCTGGACACTTTCCAGTATGAACTCATTTTCCTGCCTAGGACCAGAAGAGGATAAGGCTTCAAAAAGAGTAACAAGTATTCTCAAGTACTAAATATTTTCTACCTACAGGACCATTTGCTAACTGCTTTATAAGCATAGTTCAGTTAATCTGCATGCCCAACTAAAAACGTAGACACTTTTTTTTCAGATGATGAAATGGGATTCCGGAAATATGAAACAAATGCCCCAAGCCCACACAGTTAGGTGGCAGGGTGACAATTAGAACCGAGGTTCACCTAACCCCCCAAACCATTTGTTTTTCACCCTGTTCACAGCTGCTGCAAAATTGCGGGTTGCCAACACACTTCACATTACTCAAGGACCTGTTGCAATGTTTGACTGGTTACCTGTATAAATACGAATGCATGCCAAGACATAGATGTGTATGATCTGTTTCTTTGGAGACTAGATATATTTATTTTGTTACTCTAAGTTCAAAATGGACTTCTTGCCCCAAAAGTCTACCTACATCAAAAGATCCAAAAAAGAATGTTTTAAACATCCTGCATAAATTAAGAGCCCCATATGAAAAACACCAGGGAACTAGAATTAAATAAAAATTAAGCCTAGAAGCAGAGTAATGACCCAGTGAGTGGTTCATTATAGCCTTACATTTTCAATCAAAGATAAAGTCTCATTAAAAGTATATCTTTGATTAGGGAACAAGTTTGGACTGTTCCAAAGTTGGATCACTTTATCCACAGACATATACCATGGAGTCTTTTTTTCCCCTTCTTTTCTAACTTTAAAGACAGTGAGCTGTTTATCTCCCAACATCATTATAAAGGTTATTAATATAGAGGAAGACTGAACAGAGATGGTAAGGCTTGTACAATATCTACCAGCGCCTTTTACCTCGTAAAATTAAAAAGGCTATTTTTATAGTCTGTTGCGATTTTAGGGAATAATTTTTAAATGTCTCTAGACTGATTCATCAGTAAGTTACCATAATGAGCGTCTAATTCTGCAGTAATCCAGTAGAAATAGAATGAACACCACACATATCATGCTAACATTTTTCTAGTAGTCACAATAAAAAGGTAAGAACAGATGAAGTTAAGTTTAATAATATACTTCATTTAACCTATATGTCATATTATCATTTCAACATGTAACCAATATGAAATTATTTAGGAGATATTTTATATCCTTTTATTTTTTTTGTACTACATGTTCAATATCTGGTGTGCATTTCACATCTCGCTTTGGGCTGGCCTCATTTCAGGTGCTCTATGTGACTTGAGCAGCACAGGTGTAACCGTCTTGTCCTTTGAAAGAGTAACCAAGGATCTGAGAGATCTCTTTAGAGATTTTCCAATAACAAAAGTTTTCTTTTGATAATTGATTGTATACTCAATTTCCCCTTAATGATGTGCTTTTGGGAAACAATACTTCTCAGACAAAAAGTACACTGAACTGATGGAGGGACTCCTTTGAGCTCCATGGATCTCATAACAGAGGCTCTAACAAATTGATTTCAAGAAGTGCCAGCATCTCCCCCACTTTAAGCCTGCCAACTTAATCTCTGACCATGAATATTTGATAAGGCTCGTTATGTATTTTATCAAGGAAGCATGATGGATCTAGTGGTTTCTGGAGTATTTCCAAGTGTTCTGTGCATTCCACATTTCCAGATGAAGTCATTCTGGGTGGTTTATGGATTTATCATTTAATATACACATCTTCCTTGACTTATATCTCGAGAAAACTATCATACACTGAAAATATTCTAGGTCAAAATGCATGGAATACACCTAACCTACCAAACATCACAACTTAGCTAGGCTACCTTAAACATTCCCTGAACACTGAGGTAAGCCTACAGTTGGGTAGAATCATCTAAGACAAAGTGCATTTTATAATAAAACATTGACTGTTTCATATGGTTGATTGAATACTGCACTGAAAGTGAAAAACAGAGTGGTTATCAGTGTAAATGTTGTTTACTCTTGTGGTCGTGTGGCTGACTGGGAACTAAGGCTCCAGCCTCTGCCTGGCTTCCCGAGAGAGGATTAAATCACAGATCACTAGCCCAGCAAAAAGTCAAATTCAGAATTTGAAGTACAGTTTCTATTGAACGCGTATTGTTTTCACACCCTCTTAAAGTAAAAAATATTTTAAGTCAAACCATCGTAGGTTGGAAACTGTCTGTAATTGAATCATAGAGTAAGAACATAATTTCCCTTTCAGACTCATTTCAGTCTTTCAAATGTCAGGAGAACATCTCTGTGTGTTGCTATTATGTCTGTAACACCTCTCTACTAACACTTGCTAATTTTTTTTTAATAGAGTGAGAACTTTTGGCAGACAAACCGTCCAGCCGAAATTCAACAATTGAGAAGTATTGCTGTTTTCAGCCCATTTATTCTGATAGTCTCCATCTATTTATGGGAAAGTACACTGGTTTTCAGTTTTGGTGGTGATATAAAGCAGTGTTTAAAATTTTATTGAAGCATTGGGCGCCTGGATGGCTCAGTTGGTTAAGTGTCTGACTTCAGCTCAGGTCATGATCTCTTGGTTCGTGAGTTCAAGCCCCACATCGGGCCCTGTGCTGACAGCTCAGAGCCTGGAGCCTACTTCAGATTCTTTGTCTCCCTGCATCTCTGCCCCTTGCCCACTCACATTCTGTGTCTCTCTCTCAAAAATAAATAAGCATTAAAAAATTAAAAAAAAATTATTGAAGTGTAAGAGCCAATTTAAAGAAAACATAATAACCTAGTAATTGTAAAGGTGATTCTATGGGTAAGGTGAAAATAGTGAAGTTGATATGTAAATGAACTGAAGTCTTGTATTGGTGATACATTAAGGAGATATGCTTGTTTCAAACATCATTGCCTTGCTTCATTTCTTGGTCTCAGTTTCCCTTCTTAGCCTTGGCCAATTTCTGTAAATGATGCTTCCTGGTCACAGAGGGGCATGTGTATATAGCACTTGAAATCCTTTGTTACTATCAGAGATCAAGAACAACCTGTCCCCTCAAGTCCTCCTAGTTGCACTAAGAATCAAATTGACATGAGACAGATTCACAGAAGAAAAAAAATTAATAGCATATGTACAGGGAAGCCACACAGACATGGAAATTCCAAAGGCAGTTAGGCAAAATGAGGTAAATGTGTCATTCTTAACTAAGAAGAAGGGGCAGGGTTCTGAGTCTTCAAAGGATGGAATGAAGTCCTCAGAAATCATGAAAAAGAGTACATATTTGGTAAACAAGTATATCCTGGGCCACTCAGAAACAATGGGATAAAGAGAAGACTATGGTCAAACAGGCCTTGCTAGGTTCCTCCCTTTCTACCACACCTAGTTCATGTGATCATGTTGTTACCTATGCTTATCCTCTTTTCCTGGAGCAGGCTCTCTATCTAAATTCTTTTTAGGCAGTTGGAGGGGGAATTAAAGAGCTATTCCTGAATCTGCTAGGTCTTGATTGCTTTTAACTCAAACTCATCTTTATGCCAAAGTGGCTCTCTTGGGATGTTCTGCCCTCGTCCCTCACAATACCAGTAGAGGAAATTGTACAGTGCTTTCCCCATCCCTTCCAAGAGGTGGCCTAATTATCTTTTTATGCTAGGTACAAATGAATTGGAAGGAGAGTACCATACTTTAGGTATCTCCTTTGCTCAAAAACTTTAAATGCTTGCGCAAGTTATGGGCTCCCCTGAGTTCAAAGTAACCACCCACACCCACACCACCCAAAAGGACTCCAGTGTGTTCTTTGAGGAAGGAAATGGTGAAATCTTTTTATATGCCACTTCTTCCTCTCCTTTCTGCTTTCAAGTTCTGTTTGTTAATGGTGTACTCATCAGGGAGAGGTTAAATACTAGAACTTTCTTCTTAAAATTGTCCTTTCTAGCTATTTATTTTCTTTCATGTCATCTTTCAATTCAAAGAGTTTCTCAGAACTCTTTCATTTTTCTGAGATTTACTTCATGCTCCCCAGAGTTTATTAAAGCAGTATTTATTTTTTATCTGCCTGAGAGGCAAGACAGGGTAATTAAAAGTTTAGATTCCTGGGGCGCCTGGGTAGCTCAGTCGGTTAAGCAGCCGACTTCAGCTCAGGTCATGATCTCGCGGTCCGTGAGTTCGAGCCCCGCGTCGGGCTCTGTGCTGACAGCTCAGAGCCTGGAGCCTGTTTCAGATTCTGTGTCTCCCTCTCTCTGACCCTCCCCTGTTCATGCTCTGTCTCTCCCTGTCTCAAAAATAAATAAATAAAAACGTTAAAAAAAAAGTTTAGATTCCTGACTATAATGGAGTTCAGCCCAGTGTTGCTGCTTCCTACCAATGTGATCTTGAGGACATGAATTCACATCTGTGAGCTTCAATGTCCTCATCTGTAAAATGGAGTCATAGAAGAACCATCATGTAGGATTGTGGTTGATAATTAAAAGAGGACAGTGCTTAGTATGTATATACTCAGTAAGTAGCAGAATCATTATTATTAGTATCCTTCCCCTCTTTGCTTCTTCTTTGACCATCTAGTAGCTAGGGTGAGTTGGGTTCTATTGTAGAACAAAAGTGTTTGACTTGACCCTCTCATTCTGCTTTTCCAGTATCAAAGTTGGCTGTTACGGGTGGTAGAGGTCATGTTTGCTAAGAGCGACTGCTCTGCTTATGGTTTAAGTCTTTGCGATTCATCTTCCCAAGGCACAAAAGCTGGTAGGTGGCCGCTTAACTCTGCAAGCATTCCAGTGTTACAAATTTCCTGGTCAAAACATTAATGGGGTGCCTTCCACTGTTCTAGCTACTATTGGTAAGCATAGAATTAAATCAGTGCTTACACAAAGATCACAGTATAAAAATTTTTTTTAACGTTTTATTTTATTTTTTTGAAAGGCAGAGACAGTGTGAGCAGGGGAGGGACAGAGAGAGGGGGAGACACAGAATCCAAGCAGGCTCCAGGCTCTGAGCTATCAGCACAGAGCCTGATGCGGGGCTTGAACCTACGAACATGAGGTCATGACCTGAGCCAAAGTCAGATGCCCAAGCGACTGAGCCACCCAGGTGCACCCAAAGATCACAGTATAAATGCACTTGGAGCCATGTGATAATTGGGGCATAGTAACTTTTAACATGGTGTATAGAAATTTCAGGCTTTGGTCCTGGTCTCAGAATAAGTAGAAGTCTATTTTTATTTTAATCTTTATGGTTTATTTTTTCTTTAATTTTTTTCTATTTTTTGCTATCTATTTTGCTAACAAATCTTTATCAGCAAGTAATATTTGCCCGACAAACTACATTGAAAAGGGTTTAGAGGTATAATCAGATTTAGCAGAGTACTTCTGTGATCGATTTGTGATGTTTTCTTTGTCTCCAACAGGTGGGCATATACAAGTATAGTCAGTTGAGAAAAGAATTAAAATAACTTACTGTTAATTTAGCCTACTAGTACAAAGCAAAAACAAAGAAATGAATAACATACATAGAATCACAGCACCTCCCTCTCCCCGCCCATCAAGTCATTTTCACTAACAAATAGTATCTTGGTTCAGTGGATTAAATGTTCAATTTTCAGCTGATAATATTGGTGTCATAAACATGTACCTCAGTTCTCACATATGTAAGGTAGAGACAACTGCCCTTTCTATTCAACCCAGTTGTTCTAAAGATAAAGTGAGTTATTTAGAAGAACAGTCCAGTAAACATTTACTGAGTCTCTTGTGGAATTCACTGTAATGATGCTTGGAAAAAGTAAAGTAGGTTCCTTAAAGCAAATTTTGATATGAGTTCCTTCCTTCCTTCTTCTCTTTTTCTTCCTTTCCTTTCCTTTCCTTTCCTTTCCTTTCCTTTCCTTTCCTTTCCTTTCCTTTCCTTTCCCTTTCTTTCTGTCTCTTTCTTTTCTTTCTTTCTTTCTTTCTTTCTTTCTTTCTTTCTTTCTTTCTTTCTTTCCTTTTATTCCTTCTATATTTGGAGCTTGTATCCAAAAAGATGAAGCATTTGTCTAACTTAGAACTCTTTGCTATTACCCCTTTTCCAGATCTGTTTTGCCCAAAAGAGTGAATGTTAGGATCTTTTTTAAAATTTAAAATTTTCCATGGAAAATAGCGAAATCCCTGGGCCTTGAGTGTGGATTTTCTTGCACGTAAATTGTATCATTTGTATAGGAGAACTTGGGTCATTAAAACAATAAAAACAGCAAACAGCAGCACAGCAGAATTTGCGCTTTCTGCCTGTATTCTCAGATACTGAAGCACCGTGTGCAGAATTGAATCAGGTGCAGGTCCTCCAGCTGACCACTAGAGGCACCCTTCTGCTTCTACCGCAATTGCTTTGCCCGCCAGGTTTTACAGCTGATTGCCCCTTTTTGTGGAACTATGAAGACAGGAAAAACTGTTAACGTTGTGTGGAAAAGGAAAGTTAGAAGTGTATTTAGTAATAATGGCGTTTTAATGTACTTATCATTCGTGTATTTAATAATGATTTTGTGGTTATTAAGAATAGGGCAAAGCATTGCTTGCATTTGGACCACATTATGCTCTGTTGTCAGGGGTCTGTTCTGTGTAGGATCTTTAGCAGCATCCCGGCCTCGCCCATTTGATGCCAGTAGCATCCACTCCCCCTCCCAAGTTATAACAACTGAAAATATCACCAGAAACTGCCACATGTCCCCTGGGTGGCAAAGTTATCTCTGGTGGAGAATCACTGTTAGGGAGAATGTTTCCATTACCAATAGATTTGTGGTAAAGTATCTCAGGGGTGAAATTTCTACAACTTTCAAATGGTTTAACAAACAAAAAGGTAAAATAAAGGCAAAAAGAAAAAATAAGAGGGGGAAGTACTACAGTTTGGAAAAAAATGAAAAGGAAAGAATAAAGAAGAAAAAATAACTAGAGCTAAGAGTCACAGGCCAGCAGGCCCCATCAGGCCTAAAGTAGCTGACAAGCCCAAGCTCTGGTCCTCTGCTCCAGACAGCAGGTGTGAGAGGTGATGACAACTCTCAGTCGATAGGGAACGGTCTTTAGGAATGGGAGTAAATGATTCTGGAGACTCGGGCTTGATATTTGTTTGATGACAAAAGAGTTAACTAGCAAATTGTTGCTTTTCATTGAACACTACCCAGAGGACTGTTGTTAAAATGTTAACAAAAACAAACAAACAAAAAGGGGAGGGGGGCAACTGGTTAGACCAGTCAGAGCCAAAACAAAGTGGGGGTGGGGGGCTTTTCTAAATTAAAAGAAACAAAAAAGGCATACCAACAGAATGCTGTGTTCAGTGAGGTTATTTTTTGAAAAGGCTCTAGTGAACATTGTGACATTTAAATATGACAGTAAATATTAGATATATGAATTTTGAATTATAATGTACTTTCTGTAGTGTGATCATAAAATTGTAGTTATATAGGAGGCTGTTAGGACATGCATGCTGAGGTATCTGGGGGTAAAATACTTTCAAATGGTTTAGCAAAGCCACAGATATGTACACACACATGTACATATACGTATACATATACGTGTGTGTGTGTGTGTGTGTGTGTGTGTATGTGTGTGTGTGTATGTGTATACTGTGTGTATGTGAGTAGGCAAATTGCACAGATCAGGTGGATCACATCAGGTCTAAGGTGACCACGAGCCCTCAGGTCTGCATGCTATGAATGAAAAATAGTTGAATTCCCTTATGGTTTTGTGGGGGTGGGGGGTTGTTAGCATTTTTTATGGCTCAACTTTAAGATCTGATTTTAAACACCTGCATAAGCACCTGTCCATTAGTAGTCCTACGCGTGTAACCTGCGAGTTCTTGGTGCAGAGGCCAATGTGGCCAGTAGATGGCAGTGCACGATAAAGAAAAAGCTCCTAGCTGCTGGCCACTGTTTTAATTAGCTGATAGCAAGACAGGTATGCTTTCATATAGTTTTTGATTTTGTAATTTTCCTGAGCAGCCATTGAGGGCAGATGTTTTCATCCTTTCCCCCAGTATAAGTATCAGAGGAGAGGGAATATCAAGATGCAATCAATTGCTGGCCAAGGCAAACCCCCTGAACTTAAGTCTTGCAAACATCATCAGCTTGTGCCATCTTCGAAATTGCTGCAGTGGATGGAGGCATGGAGCTATCAATTACTTCTAGGGCTGCGATCCCCTCTGTCCTTGAAAAGCAAGCCAGCTGACTGTGGGTGAGATTCGGGGACAGTGTCGTGATGAGAGGAAGGCTGCTTTATCAATGTCCTAGAAGTTGATCTGGAGCCCTGGAGGAAGAAATTAAAGATCAGCTTAAATTTGTACATGATGGCTAAGCCCCCTGTAATGAATTACCATTAACTGGTCAGCAAAGTAATTGAAACATGGAAGGCTGGAGGAGAAGAAAAATCCCTTCAAGCATGATTTCTCCTCTAGTTGCTTCCTGTCCTTTGAGAAAAGCTTCATGCGAAAGGGGCTGGCATGTGTTCAGTACGCAGTATAAATACCAGACCCATCTTGCACGTTTTATGTTATTACTTAAGGGAATCTTCAAGGTAACCTAGGTGGCAAGTGGTATTAGTGCCATTTTACAGATGAGGAAAACCAAGTCTCAGGAACATTGGATAACTTGCCTACAGTTGCATGATGTGTAAAAACTTTCAGGTGAGATTTCAACCTCCCTTCCTTGCCATTTCCTTTTCCTTCCTGGCCTCCATGTACAGAAAGGGATTCCAAATAAATACGTGCCATCTTTTCTTGTATTCTATGTAATTCCTTTATCCTATCCCTCTTATTAACCATCAGAAAATAAAAACAGGAGATCAATACGTTGGCAATAAATGCTCTTAATTAAGTACTGAAGAGGAAGAGCATCAGGTATTTAAAATAACGCTTTTAAAAATAAGCCACGCCCAGACGTCATTTGTTAATTATGCAAAAGTAGCACGTGCCCATTGCAGAACATTTAAAAAATATATAGAAAAGTATAAGAGAGGGGCGCCTGGGTGGCTCAGTCAGTTGGGCGTCCGACTTCGGCTCAGGTCATGATCTCACGGTCCGTGAGTTCAAGCCCCGCATCGGGCTCTGGGCTGATGGCTCAGAGCCTGGAGCCTGCTTCCGATTCTGTGTCTCCCTCTCTATCTGCCCCTCCCCCATTCATGCTTTGTCTCTGTCTCAAAAATAAATAAACATTAAAAAAAATAAAAAAAAAAAGTATAAGAGAGTAAGTTGGCCTTACCACTCTTTTCCCCCCTAGCTACCTATAATTTTAACAGTGTTCATGCATTGTTGTGTTTATATTACATCACAAATGCATCCTCTGCCTCCATAAATATCATTTTCTTATAACTACCATGTTTAATGGCTCTATGTCTTCTTCTGCCCTGGGTTATTTCTCATCTTTTGCTGTTGTTGTTGTTGTTTGTTTTTGGTTTTGTTTTTAACTATTCCTCTGCTTTTTGTATACTTACGTGGATTCCAACCTGGGAAAAAATAGGTTCTCTGTGGCTTTTGAAAAATAGAAGGTGATACATATTAATGAAAATATTCTTTGAAAATGCCAATCCCTGGACAGTGTACCTTATCTGCATTGTTTCATTTAAACCTCACAGCAGAAGCAGCAGGGGCTATCACTTCTGCCATGGAAGAAATGGAGAGAATGTGAAGGAACAAACCCCTCCCTGTAATCAGGCTGGTTTCCAGCCACCCCAGACCTGCCTCTTGAATACCCAGGGTCTTGTCCCCCCCGTAGGCCTCAAACCAGGCCAGGTAGCGGCCAGGGGCCTTGCAGACCAACCGAAGGCTTCTTTCCAGATGTGAACTTTGCACAGTCTCTTCGGCTTCTCCCGAACATTTGTCCCTTCCCTTTTCACTCTGTTGGTGCTTTGGGAAGCCCCGTGCACCATCCGGTTGCACATAGATGAGAGCACACCCAAGGACCGCTATGCCCAGGCCTCCCTTGCACCCGGGACGTGGCTTGTTTTTGCATAATTTAAGCACTACATGGTTTTGCCGTTTAAGTTCTGTGAAATTGGTGTTCTGCCATCCATGAAATTATATACATCTTGGGAACATTTCCAGTTACTAAAGGAGTGAATGCATTCTTCAAAAGGGGTGAGCCAGCACGAGCTGGTAGAGCTTACCCCAAAGAGCACTGCTATCTCTCCTTGCCACTTTGAGACACAAAGGCAGGCATTTTCTTTTTAAATTCTAAGGCAACTAAACTGCAAATATAAGCTTCCCGTTATGTGTCCAGCTGCAACGCATTCCTTTTCCCCAGTCTCCCCATCACACCCTCTCCCTCCCCGACCTTGTTCAGATCCAGAGACACATGGCAGTTGTTGGCAATGCAGATTTCATGTTCCTTCTAAGCTTTCTCTAGACTTTGTTGCTCCTCTATTGTGATTTGGGTGCCTATGACAACGATAAGTGATCTTCCAAGAAATGGTTTTGATTGAACCATTTCCTATACCTGATTTACATTACTCTGTGTGTGTGTGTGCACAGTTTGCTTATTATGGTATTATTTAAAAATATTATGTAAACACAAACATATATTATGTGACTTCATGGAGAAACATTGCTAAACTCCTTTCACAAATCTCTGCGATATTAACATACAGGAATGGCAAGTATGTGGTTCTTAAACAAATCTGACTTCCAGAAGAAAGACATTTCTGTGACTTGAACCATCTGTAGAAACTCAAATTAGAACTGACAACTACTGAATTCTGGGTTTTAAGGTCAGGATAGGCTAGTCTGTGCTACAGTAATAAGCATACCCTGGAATCTCAGTGGCTTATGCTTTACAAATTTCCTTTTTGCCACACAAAGCCCACTGCAGATACCACAGATCCCTAAGGCTATGAGCTTCCAAAGGACAATGCCAGGAAGCAGGATGCTTCTATTTTAAACGGCTAGACTTGTGTTTTCTATGGATTTGCAGAGTTGTCATAGCAGGGAAGGAGAGGGCATGGAGGGGAGGAGAGGCCATGGAGACCTGATGCCTACTCTTCAGTGTCTCAGCCTAGAGTTGTCATGTGATACTCCTAGTCACTACCTGTCATCCAGAATAAATCACGTGGGACCAGCCTAGCTGCAAGGGAGCCTGGGAAATGTGTGCTCAGGAAATGTGGAATGAACCAGGACTCGGTAAACACCTGTGACTTACCTCTACCACGTTACCAAGATGGGTCTTCTGAGTGTTAAGCTTTAGAAATAGAAGATGCCACATGTTCACAGAACTATTCTTTGCATACATACTGCATGCCATGCGCTGTCTTATGTATGCATCTTACCTGTGTTATTTCTTTTAAACCTCACAGTAGTAGCAGTGGGGGAAACCATTTTATCCAGGTAGTTTCTGAAACACTAGTGCTGGGGGTGCTGGGCTTCTAACCAGGTCTACCAGAGGCCATGCCTGCATCATTATGCACCCAGCCATTTTGTCTATAGACCACTGTTAGGAAGCTGAAAGACCTCAGAGTCATCCTCTCAGGCTGATTGTGTTTGGGGCTTTTATACAAACCGGTTGTAGGATCTCTGGCTTGAATTGTTTTCTCTGTTCTTATACATGTTTATGACTCATGTTATGGTAAAATAGGCTTTGAAATAAGGAAGACGTTTCTCTTGAGTTTTATCCTCCACATTTATTATATATGAAAATCTAGACTTATTAGATGTGGTTAGTAGATAAGTATTTCTTTTATAAAAAGAAGAAAAATGAACTTTTAAAATGGAAACTTCCTCTCATGAATTTAAATACACTTTATTTCATGCGCAAAATAATTGTTACTATTATGTAAGATATGCTTATCGGGGACTTATCTTTCATATAAAGTGTCTCCGACTGTTCATTGCAATGTCCATTATAAATGATATCAAAGTGTTTCTGTAGTCAATATCTTCCTGAATGTAGACACATTCACTGGGGACGGTTGTCATGAAAACTCTCAGGAAGTAGTTTGGTGACATGTCTATCATTCATGTTCTGTTTGGTTCCTCGCTGCAGCTCCCACAACATGGAAATAAACAGAGAGCCCAGCTGTTTTATTTCTCTGTCTTCCTAGAGGGAGAGACTCATTGCACAGACCTCCTGAGCGAGGGCAGTAAGCTTCATCTTGTACAGAGCGATTAGTCTCTGAATGCAGTTTCCTTTTGTGTTGTACTTGTGAGTGTGTGAGTGTGTTTGTTGGTCGAGAATCTGCAGCTATGAGGTGTGAGAGTTGACTGGTCCCCAGAGCATAGGGGCAAGCTGATAGAAAATTAGTTTTGGGTATTGATGATAAACACACTAATCTTCTTTGGGTAATCTTTTGAAAACAAAGCCTACCTTATTTATTTATTAATATCATTTTTTTTTCTGTAGGGAATTATCCATGACTGAAATAAAAAAGGCTTAGAAGGTATTCTTAGATTTGAGCCTCTAGCTTATAAGGATTTCAATAAATGTTATATTACCCATGGCTTAAAACATGAGCTAATTCATCAGCAATTTATTTTAAATAACATTACTCTCTAAGAAGATATTTCATTTTGTTTTATTGGAATTCTATGATGTGGAGAAATAATGATATTATGCATGCTTTTAAGTGTACTTAGAGTGATAACATCACTCATTCAATATATCTTTTTATAAGAGGTAATTCACAGATCTGTTCATTGACATAAATTGATATGAAAAATGATCACACTTTAAAAAAAACCTAGAGAGATTTAAAATATAGAATGATACTGCCTAGTAAGACAATTTAACTTGGAAAACAGATCTATTTGTTTTAAAAATGGTATATAAGTGAAAGACAGATAAAACTTCAAAAAATCATCATTCCAAAATTATAATCACATTAAGAGGATACTAAGATGACTGTACGCATTATTATGATGCAAGACCAGGCAGAGATTCATTGGCTAATTGGTTGGAAACCATAAACCTTTTAACCAGTTATAGTCCAGTAAGAAATGGGTTGACCAAAAGAGTTATTTCTAACATGAAGATATTTCAAATTTGTTTTTCTTGACTTTAGAAGTACCATGAGCCAAGAAATGTACTGTCTTGAGGACATCCTTTTTCTTCCTTATAAATTCACATTACTGAATTCCTCCCCCTTTGGCCTCTGAAACATAATCAGTGGAATTGGCAGGGCTGGGTTTTCATTTTCACCTCCGGCTAAATCTGTCAACCTGTGATGAGGTTGGTTGGGGATCATCATGAAGCAAATGTTTTCATATTTGTCGGGTGGAAACAAGTACCAGCTGATGCGACACTCATTCATCTTGCTATTCTGTTACATCATGTTCATTCTGATTGTTAACATGAAGATGTCACTTTGCCTTGATGTATGTTGGGAAAAGTAAAAGGGAATAACAGAGTTCTGGAAAGAAATCTCCCAATTATGTCTTTTGTATCAAAAAGAGTCTGCTATTAGCTGTGTGGGAGCTAGATGTCACTCACATCAGGAGATGATTTCCTGTCCCTATGAAACTGTTCCTGTGGTTTTCAGAACAACTGTATGTGTGCTGGGCATGGCGGGAAGAGACATGGGGGAACTTTAAGCCCGTAATAAATGTGGCTGATTTCTTAATTTCTAAATTGCTTATTCTGCTGTCACTCTGCTTTTCTGTCTTTACTTTTCCATCTTCACTAGTCCTCAGATCCAAACCTGTCACTTTCAAGACCTGTTAATTCTACTTCCCTGTTACCTGTGGCATCCATATTCCATGGTGTGTTTGTTGGGGGAGGGGGCTGCCACTCAAGTTTCCAAGCAAATGCCATGTAGCGGGTATCACAATATGTACAATATACATAACATTTCACATCATCTTCATATTATCCCTAGGGATTCAGAATATGTGTCCCTAAGATCCAAGGTGAACTAAGTGCCCAAATGTGAAAAGAGAGTGGCAGGCAGAATAATGCCATCCTTCCCCACCACAGTGTCCATATCCTTATCCCTGGAACCTATGATTATTTTGCTTTACATGTTGAAGGGGACTTTGTAGATGTGGTTAAATTAAGGACCTTGGGCTGGAGACATTATCCTGGATTTTCTGGGTGGATCCCATATAATCACAAAAGTTCTTCCAGGCTGAGAATCTTCCCCTGCTATGCTCCAGAGTGGAGATGTGACAATGGAAAAAGTGTCAGAGGGTTGCAACTTTTCTGGCTCGGAGGCTGGAGGAAGGAATCAAGGTCCTAGGAATGCTGGCAGCCTCTCGATGTTGGAAAGAGCAAGGAAATGGTTGTCCCCAACAGGCTCCAGAAAAGAATGTAGCCATGTCTGCAGACACCTTGCTTTCAGTCTAGCTAGCTAAATGCCAGGTTTATAATAAGGAGAACTGTAAGATAATAAATTTGTAAGTATTTTAAGCTACTGTGTTGGTGGGGACATGTTGTAGCCACAATGGGAAACGATTATAGTGACCTACGTTTGGTTCAATAGATATCTGAGCTGTGGTTTGAATTCAAGTCTTTCTAATGTTACAGAGCTGATGTGGTTTTCCTTCACTTTATCGGTGTTTCAGCCCTCCTTCCTTCATACCTGCATTATTTAAGTCGTTTGCTAACTGATACCTTACTCCCGTTTCAGTCCATCCTACTCATCACTGGTAGATTATTCTTCCTAATGCCCTGGAATGCTTAACTCCTTTCAGTGACTACATGGCCTAATAAGCTAAAGAAACAGTGTGGTTTGACCTCCTGTATTCCTTTCTAGAGTTATCTTCCACTTAAGCCATTTATATGCCTACCCTCTAGCAAGACTGGAAAATTATTTCCTGTCCATGCCCCACCACATGCTTCACATCTGAGCTCCTTTCCTCCTATCCCTTCTTCTGTTTGAATGCACTTCCCCGGACACCTAGTCGAAATGCCACCTATCCCCAAGTCAGAGTAATTTCTCTCTCTTCTGATCCATTCAAAGTCACCTCCAACACCAACATTGTTAGCATCATCAAGCAGTCATCATTGTCAAAGTTGTCATGTTAGGATCATTGTCCTAAACATCGTCCCCATAATCACCACCACCACCAGCACCATCATCTAACAGTTATGTAGTGTTGACACTGTGCCTGGACATTATGATAGTTCTTTTGTGTGGATTATCTTGCTTACAGTTCATCCATATGGAGAGGGCACTATTCTTTTTCCCAGTTTACAGATGAGAAAATTGAGTCAACCTTCTAGGTTACTTTATGTGAAGTTTAACTTTCTTTTGTAATATCAACATGTTTATGTCACTAGTAAGAAGCTGAAATATTTTAAGCAAACTTCCATAATTTGATTTCCAGACTCAGAGAAGAATTTCATCTCTTATAGAGGATCACGATACATCTACCATCTGTTGAGTTTTTTTTGCCCCTATTAAATAATCCCTTTTTGGCTGCTATTATATCATATTGTCAATATTCTGTCCATTGTACAAGTCTCCAATGTCTGTTAAATTAGAGCAGAGACTGGGATGTGAATCAATTTTCTATCCTATTTATCTTGACAAAAATTTAAGAGATTATCCACCATTTGGAGTTGGCACAGATTAATTATGTAGATTATATCCACAGTTCTCATCCAAATTCCATTATAGAGAGAAGAAGAGGGAGCTGATCTCTCTCATCACATGAAAAAATTATTTTGGCTATGAATGGGAAATGTTATCAAAGAATACCTTGCCCAAGGAAATTCCAAAATATTTTAGTTACATCCCCATATTTTCTTGGATATTTTGTTCATCACAGTCCTCATTACCAACCAAGATGCAGAAACATAGACTCTCATACCATTTATTTGCCTCTCTTTTCAGTGCATTAGCTTTATAATGGCTGTTCTTTCCACAGAGTAGCATGATGGCCATCAGGGGCCACAGGCTCCATTCGTATTCTCCCAGCAACTACAAGGGTAACAATGATAAAAAATGGACTTCTAGAGTTGCCTCTCTTTTGACCAGTTTGGGGCATGGACTTTCCCCTGTGTCATTCACTGTGGTTGAATGCAGTGATTGGACAGACCTGGTCTGTGTCCCTACCCCTGGCACACTGGATACCACAAGGCAGAGTGAGAAAGAAAGCACTCCTTGAGAGCAAGATTGAAGAGTTGTAATCAAAAGTTGTTTGGGGGCAGGGGGTGATGCTTCACAGATGAAAGGACAGGTGTTGTTACAGGTAGAAGTATTTGGTGGAGGGAACAAAAACCAGTATCTAGGCATTACAAAAGCTGTATGAAAAGGTTGGATATTAAATCGGTCAGACTTTTAATGAGTATAGAGAAAATACCATAATTTTTAGATGATCAATACCTCAGAAAACCCTTGTCCTAATGGATATTGAGTATTATTTTAAAAAAATAAAGTGGCATAATCAAACGTACTTAGAAACTGTTGGATTAAGTAAGTTTCTTTACTGCAAAATTTCTCAGAGCCCTTAAAGTGAGCAATGCACCTGTTATGAATCTCCAAGAATGGGATATGGATTGATGTGCCCTCTAAATGTATTGCTCCTTGGAATCTTCTTTTTTTCCCCCTGTCTCTCTTCAGGGAGAATATCCTGGTAAAAGACTGTCACAGTGTTCATATATAGTTAGCACTTAAAAAACGTTTGTTAAATAAATTAATGACTGGATTATGTTGGGAAATGCAGTTCAATAGCCATGAATCTTCCCTCTACATCTTGTAGCAAAGATAAATAACATGCCTTTGATGTCTTTTGTTGTAATGCCCTATTTTGTCTGTTTGTTTGTTTGTTTAATTTTGTTTTCCCTGCTTGAAATCTAAGGGGGCTTCAGGGTCAACATCTCTATATGATGGGAGAAGATTGGATGTGGTGAAAATAGTGACCAACTGATGATTCTTTTGAGAATCACATTGCATAAGCTTTTCAAAACATGTCCAGACTTACACATACTCATCTGATTTTTTACTGTATGTGCACATAAATTGACAAAGAAGTGTACCTTGCTTCAGGCAATTGTTGTATCTAGAAAACTATGAAAATTGAATTAAATTATAGGTAGAATGCACTGGGGAACTCATTATTAAATGAAATCTTATTCTGAGTATTTTGTAGAGTGGGGAATTATTTTGTAAAGTGAATAACATCATCTAGTTTATATAATAGGTCAGCTAGAAGTGAAGTATACAATATTAATACATACTGCCACTATAGACACATAATGATAATTTAATTGAACAATTGATATTTACACCAAATGTATTTTTTTTATCTCTGAGCTAGGTGAAATATCCAGGACTTGTTCTTAGAGATTTCCTTTGGAAAAAAGTTTTAGAATGTCACCTTTTTAAAAATAATAGGCAACGAGTATTGTTTTATGTTGAAACTTCAACCCATTTTCCTCCTAGTAAAAAATGCTTTTTAGTCCTTCCTGAAATAAATATCATCTTTGAAATTAGAGTCGATGTAAATCCAAAGGTAATGAGATTCAGTGTTTCATTGTATCTGAATTAGATGGAGAGCTTCAAATATTTATTTGAGGTTTAATTTGAGTAATTTAAGAAAACATTGAGCTTCCTCATTCATAAATGATAATTACTTCTCTTCATCAAATATTATACTGTATTCCCATTTGCTACCAGTACATTCTTGTTCAGATATGAACACTTTTATATCTCAAAGGAGACTTTTTTCATGTAACTTCCTTGGATTGCCTAACTTACAAAACCTTTAGAAATAGAGTTCGCTGTGCCCATGTTTTGGAGTGTTTAGTTTTATATGGAAAAGGAGGTGAGAAGTAGAATAACATTTACATTGATTTTCTTTAAGGGTGTGCTCTACTGAGAAATAGTATTTTGTCTTACTAAAGCACATGTTTAAGAAATGGAGATTGCTGTCTTGCAAAACTCCCAAAATAAACTCTAGCAGCTTAAAATGCCTGTAGCTGCTAGTTGATTATAATTCTGCACTAAATCAAAAGTGACTGCATTTAAAAACTTCCATAAAGAAAAGCTTAGGCATTTCAAACAATTGCTTGGCCAATGCAAGATTCTTCATTTCTTTCCTTTCAGAGTTTCCTCAAGGTAATGAAAAAAAAAAAAAAAAAAAAAATATATATATATATATATATATATATATATATATATATATGAATTATATATGAATTCTGTGAAGATGTTTAGGAGTTGACTAGAGGAATCAGGGTACTACTTTGGGGGTGATAATAGCGTGGCCACTATGGCAGTAGCTGTAACAGTACATATACCAAGGTCTTAGTTTTTACCAGACCTTGTGTCCTTTTTCATCCACTTTATTCACGACTCTTGACTTTGTTCATTGCACTTCCTAGAGAAATATTTATTAAACATTCTTCCTATCGGGATTCCTTTGGGTGCAAATGACAGAAACTAAACTCAAACTAGCTTAAGCATGAAAGGGAGTATATTGGTTCATATGGAAAGTCCAAGGGTTGTACTGACTTTAAGAATGGAAAAATACAAAAACTCAGTGTTATCTAGAATCTAGTAATTTATTGCAAATCCATTTTACCATTTGAATCATTCACTCTGAACCAACTTGGGTCAGATGATTATTCCTGAACCAGCTTCTATGATGAATGGCTGGAATTTGTTGAAGTACCAACCCAAGGGCATTTGCCTACTTCTGGAGCTAAAGGAATAGGGGCAAGCCTATATAAAAAAAAAAAAAAAAAAAAAAAAAAAAAAAAAAAAAAAAAAAAAAAGTTTGGGATTATCCTGTCCCAAAGGGAGTGTTGTCAACAGCAGAAAGGAAAGTGAATACTGGGTAGACCAAAACAACAAATGCCTAATGAAGACCCAACCTTAAAATTGGAAGATATCTGTACATATTCAACTTCAGCTATCTCCTGGGCTTCCAGAACTACCCCAGATACTAGAAGAGAAATTCTAATCAAGTGTAGTATGTAGCCCAAAGACCAAAAGTCTATTACTTATATCTATTCGTTTTATTTCCATTAAGGAACCAAAGAGTCAGTCGGCTCATGGTAGGCGCTCAATAACTATGTCTTGATTGATCACCTTCCTCAGTAATTGAACTAACTAGAATTGTCTGTGGTCCCACAGCACACAATCTGTGAACTTGGTGTTATTTCAGCTCTTTGGAGATCATAAAATATGCATTTTGTTACTCATGAATTAGGAGCTGGAAACCAGAAATCTACTTACATTTCTTCCAACTCCCTTAAAATTTTATTTTCCCTCATGCTCCAGTTTGACAATTGGCTCATGTAAATATCATTAGGTAAGTGAACACAGCATTAGGACCTAAAGAAAGTGTGTGGGGGTAATCTATTTCTGCATGTAAGCCAGTTCACTTTACTAAGATTTATTAGCATGTGGAAAAACCTGCATTCCTTCTCAAGTGCAACTCTTTTAGAGAGCAGAATGGATGTTTCAGCTATAGAAACTTGAGGTGCTTGTGCAAGAGTATTCCTCTGAAGTCCTTTTGTGGCAGCCATAACCCAAATCAGTTCCGTCAGTATCTCTCCCCTGGCTGGCCCCTGTCTTTCCCCATGTGCACTTGACTCTTTCTTTTGTCTCTTCAAATCTTTGTTTGCATTTCTGAAGTCATCATCATCAATTAATATTTGCCGGGGGCCCATAGGGTCTAACATGCCACTTCTCCATCTGTTATTCACCAGTGCAGGCATGGTGGTCCCACCCCTTTTTGGTTTGAATCACATTGTTATGTGCTATTTTTGGCGTCTTCCACCTGCTGTCCTCCAAGCATTCTCAAATCCCACGTGTTTATTCCCACCTGTTGTCCTCCCAAAGTTTTGACTTACCCAGCACTAGTCACTGGTGAAAAATTTAGATCCCATGCCCTGATATTGAATTCCAGTTCTGCCACTTTCTAGTTTATACGACCTTGGGGGACTTTTGGAATCTTTCTCACATTTTTTTCCCTTTCCTCAAAATGAGACATAGTGCATGTGTCTGCATTGTATGTAGATTCTAGAGAATGGGATGTTGTTAAAATTAAATGAGATTAAAAGTAGAGGGTATGGCATAGTTCTTGGCATATACTAAGTTCTCGAAAATGGACACTTCCCTTGTTATGTATGGATTAGAACTGGCGGGAGAGTGACCATCAAAATTAGCAGGCAGCCATCACTTTCATTAGTAAGCAGCATCTCCAACCCATTCCAGAAGTGCATTCAGGCACCCTCTCATGACACCTTTTAAACCATCTTTATCCTATGCCAGACAGAATACGGACTGCTGCTTCATTCTTGGTAGTCTTTTTAGGTTCATTCTACTCAAGTTCCCTCCCCCCACCCCATCCCAGAGCTATATCCTCCCTGTATTCTTTCAAAATTGCTGTAAGTACTAGAGACTAAAATAAGATTTTCAATAATGGTCATGATGTATCAGTATTTTTCTATGTAAAAGCAAAGACTTTTCAGAGTCAAGACTCTGCTGCTTGTCTTTGTGGGAGAAGCTTGGCTTTAAAATCCAAGCCATTTGGCAGTATTAACTGGGCTGATTTCAGCACATTACGTAATGTGTCAGGGGCCTGTACATGCTCACTGGTCAGGCACTCGGGTAACAAACACCAAGTGAGTGATATGTCATAACAGACAAATGGGCTCTTTAAACTAGACAATGGGAAGAGTGTTTTCATTGGCATGGATAGTTATCTGTCCATCAGCCCCTGCCCCGCTCTAATTATGGACGTGGCATTGGGTTGGTGCTCTGGGATCTAAAATGAGCCATTGGACATGGCCCTTGCTCTGAAGGAGTTTATGATCAAGTTGGGAAAATGAGCATAACTATATGAACACTTACGGGCACAGTAAAGGAAAACTCATGATAGTTAGTTATATATAAGTGCCAAGTGAGTGGTCCAGGCCCTAAGTATAGCTATTCTGTTACAAGTCCTTCAGTTCGGGCTCAAAGGCAATGTTAAATTGGTGGACAGGTACAAATTGTTCTGCGTTACTGAGTCAAAACATAATTTGCCCAGGTACATGGAGTGAGCTAGCTGTCATAAATGTTTTCAGGGTATCCTTTCCTTTTCTTATGATTGGCAAGGAAAGCTTAAAACCTGTCTCTCATCAAATAACTGTTCCTCCCCCCACCCCAGCAGTCCTGCACAAGCCAAGCAGGCACGTAGAAATTGTGGAGCAGTTGTCCAGGTGATTTGTTTGGTAATCAAAGCCATAGGTAAGGGCTTGCTTGGTTTTCCTCTTTAGGTGGGGAATGTTGAAAGAGCCCCTATCTCATCATCTCCCTGACCTGGGTGTCCCTCTCAGTAGATGGACCCAAGGTTCACTGAAACAAGAAATGACTACAGCCATCAAGGACTTAAATATGTATATACACATATATATATAGGGGCGCCTGGGAAGCTCAGTCGGTTAAGTGTCTGAGTTTTGATTTCAGCTCAGGTCATCATCTTGTGAATTTGAGCCTGATGTCAGGCTGTGTGCTTGGGATTCTCTCTCTCCTTCTCTCTCTGCCCTCCTCTTTCTTTAGAAAAAAATTATTTTAGGGGCACCTGTGTGGCTCAGTCAGTTGAGCGTCTGACTTCGGCTCAGGTCATGATCTCATGGTTTGTGAGTTTGAGCCCCACGTCAGGCTCTGTGCTGACAGCTCAGGGCCTGGATCCTGCTTTGGATTCTGTGTCTCCTTCTTTTTCCGCCCCTCCCCTGCTCCCACTCTGTCTCTCTCTCTCAAAAATAAATAAACATTAAAACATTTAAGAAAATATTTTATATATATATAAAACATAGTAGTGTTTTGAAGCTAATCACCTGGTAACATAAGATAATCACCTGGTAAGATAAGATCTTCTTGAAACTCACGTTGTCATTGTTAATAAATTTACCATATTTTTAAATATCTTTTAAAAAAATTTAAACATTTATTTATTTTCGAGAGAGAGAGAGTGTGTGTGTGAGCGAGAGAGGGGCAGAGAGAGAGAGGGAGGCACAGAACCCAAAGCAAGCTCCAGGCTCTGAGCCATCAGCACAGAGCCTGGTGTGGAGCTCAAACCCACAAACCACAAGATCGTGACCTGAGCTGATGTCAGATGCTTAAGTGACTGAGCCACCCAGGCCTTTTGCCATATTTTCTATACAGTGTCCTACGTGTATAAGTAAGTGAAGAAAAGTAACAGGTACTAACATTGAGAATTTATGACCACCCATCCCCGTAATGAGGTCTTGGCCAAGGTATATTTGTTAATGCTCCAAATGTCCTCTTTCCTCCCTTTACTAGTCTTATCCTTAAATTACCTGACGTTTGTCAGGCTCTTCACAAGCAGCTGCTCAGAAGACACTTGGGATGCAAGATGCTTATTAGGGATCCACATCTGTGAAAGGAAGGAGTAGGGAGCAGGTTCGGGCACAGGGAGAAGTAGGACAGTGGTGTGAACCTGGCCAAGCTCGCGGGGAGCTTCAGAGTGAACATTGCAGCAGAGTTTTCCCGCTGTGGGCTGAAATGTCTGGGCTTGTGCCCCACCTGTCTCAGGCATTGGATGCAGGCTGCCCTGGGGATGGTGTGACCATTAGCAAGGAGGCTCTCTGCAGCTGAGGCAAACTCTAAAGGTGCTGACAGCTGTGGTTGACTACTGACCTCACCTTCCACCACTGGGCAGCTAGTCCTTCCTTGAAGCGCTCCCCGAGCAGTGTGTTTCTCTATCTACCATCATCTCACTAACTCCATAAAGTGGGAAGACCACTATCTCTATCCCTGAGGGGGTATTGTGGGGATTAAATGAGATTGTACATTTAAAGTTCTCAGCCCTGTGGGTAGAGGGAATAATTGCTCAATAATCCTTTTATTTAAGCCTATACAGCAGACACTGTATTTTCCCCCTAAGCCTTTTATTTTTTTTACAATTATTATTTATTGTGGCAAGATGTACATAAAATATACTGTTTTAACCATTTTAAATGTACAGTTTGGTGGCATTAAATGCATTCGTATTGTTGTGCAGCCATCACAGACTTTTTCTTTTCCCCAAAGGAAAACTCCATAGATTAAACATTAACTCCTCTTTCTGTTTTCTCCCCCAGCCCCTGGCAACCACCATTCTACTTTCCGTCTCTATGAATTTGACTACTCATATAATGCGTGTACTCATAATATATGGTACCTCATATAAGTGGAATCATACAATATCTGACTTTTTGTTACTAACTTACTGTACTTAAGTGTAACATCTTAAACTTCATCCGTGTTGCAACACGTGCCAGAATTTCCTTCTGTTTTAAAGCTCTGTCATATTCCATTGTTCATATAGACCACACTGTGTTTGTCTGGTTTTGTTGGTGGACACTTAGGTTGCTTCTACCTTTTGGCTATTGTGGATAATGGTGCTATGACCAATGGTGTACAAGCAGGGACTGTTATTTTAAAAAAAAAAAAAAAAAACAAACTCAGCTCTTTTGGGTATAATTTACTTATAACATTGTGTAAGTTTAAGGTGTACAGCTTGTTGTTTTGATACATTTATATATTGTAATGTGATTACCACCACAGTGTTAGCTAACACCTCCATCCTGCCACATATTACCATTTCCTTTGTGTGATGGGAATGCTTCCGGGCTTAAGTCTCTTATCAGCTTACAAGTGAATAGTTCAGTGCTATTAGCTGTAGTCACCCTGCTGTATGTTAGACTCCAGAATTGTTAATTTTATAACTGGAAGTTTGTCCCCTTTGACCAATATCTCTCCATTTTCCCTTTCCACTGTACTCTGGGAAACACCACTCTACCTTGTCTTGCTCAGTTCTGCTTGTTTTAGATTCCACATGTAAGTGATATCCTACAGTACTTGTCTTTCTCTGTCTGGCTTATTTCACTTAGCATAATGCCCTCAAGTTCGTCTAAGTTGTTGCCAATACCAGGATTTCCTTCTTTCTCATGGCTGAAAAATATTCCATTATATTCCACATATAGCTCCAACGTATAATTTTATGTATTATCTGTATATAATTTTATATATTATCTATATGTATGCTTCATCATCTTTATCCATTCAGATGTCTCTGTCTGTTGATGGACACTTAGGTTGTTTCCCTATCTTGGCTGTTGTGAAGAATGCTTCGATGAACATGGGAGTGTGGACCTCTCTTTGAGATCAAAGCAAGTACTATTCTTAATCGCATTTTCTAGATAAGAAAATGCAGCTCAAACAGTTCAAGGGGTAAGGTCAGCAACCAAATCTGTACCTGTCCAACTCTGAGTGCGAGCTCTTGAGTGCTGTTTCTGTCACCTCCCTCCTTTGACAAGTATGAGAGATATCCTACATAATGCTCTGTCATGCTTGAGGCTATAGCAGGCTGCACCTGTCTCCTGTAGGAGATGTTCTGGCTTCCCCCTCCACCAGGGAGAACTTTTCAAAACACTGTGGCCCACTTTCGATTTGAACCCTCTCTCTTTGTTCATCTCATTGCCCCACACCTGCTTCTTCCCCCTTGGTGAGCTCCTTTAGGTTGAAGGAATCTATAATGTCAGGAAGTACCTTACTGTTGTAAATGATTAATTCATTTAACCTTTCTAGTAACCCGATGGGAAAGGTATTATTATTATTATTATTATTATTATTATTATTATTATTACCATCATCATCACCCCATGTTGTCTGTGACGCAATGCAGTCACACAGAAGTTAAAACCCCACCTAAGGTTCACACAGCTAATTAGCAGCAGAACTGAACACAGGTGGCCCCTGCTGTACACAACAGACCAGTGCTGCATCTTGAACTAGATAGAAATTCAGACCCGCTTACAGATGCAGCATCTCAGAGTTAGAAGACGGCCCTCCAGCCAAGCCTAGATAATCATAGCTGAGGCAGTGCTGTCATTCAGAGCCTGCTTCTCCCCATCTCTGTCCACACACTCTAGTGGGGCTCAGGTCTTCCCTATTCACAGCCGGCTGAGCAGCAAACCCAGAGGCCACTGCAGCTGCCTCAGTATTCTACAGCCCTCTTGGGTGTGGGAGCTGTTGGAGGCAGGCACAGCTGATCATTTGTAATATGGCTGCTTTCCCCTCCACCTAGCTGGAGCCAAGTTTTGGGGGTTGGGGAGGGAGAGAAAGACAGAGAGACAGAGACAACAGAGAAATGCTGCCTACTGCCTCTGTATCCCAAATCCATATATTATTTTGGAACATTCAGTATTGCAGAAATATGTGAGGGGATACATCACTCCTTTTGCCATCTGGTCTCTGAGAACCTTCCCAAGAACTGTACCTTCATTTAATTTTGTTGTGTTCCTTTCTCAACCTTTTTGTGCTTTCCATCATCTTTCCTTGGCTGCATTTTTGGGTTTGTTTTGCCTTTAGTTTTTTGCTCCTTTAGCTGCTTCTGGGTTTTCGTCTTTAAAAAAGAAATACCAGCTCTCACTAATTAGAGTTGTGCCAGATTCTTTATTTGGCATGGCACAACCTCATGGCTATTTTTTTTAACTTTCATCTGGAGCCTTGGAGTGATGTGTGGATTTGTTTTTAATGCCCCAACCAGATGCACCAACCAGCTTGCTGGTTGGTAATGAGGAAACAGTAGGACCCTGTGGTCTTAGAGTTTCTTGGCAGTGCTCTCATGACAAATGTTCCCATGAGATGACCATGGTGGTCTGAGCCCAGTCATTGCCACATGGTTCCAAAGTCCTTTTAAATGAACAAATGGGTTGGCACTCATCTTAATGAGAAGGCAACTCCAGCAAGGTTACTCAGAACATACTGGGCAAAGGGTTCTCAACCATTTAAGTGGGAGGTAACAGATAAGCCAAGGAAGAAGGCTAGAATGATCTGTGTCATCGTGGATGAGGGTTGGACATCATAATGAACTCATATTTAGCTTCATATAGAGACAGATGGTTAAATGTAGAAATACTGATAGGCAAGTATATTTACATGGGTTAATATGCAGCTATGTCTTTGTGGTCTGTCAGCCAAGAGGAACTTTCCCAACATCAGTAAGTACACCTACACCCAGATATTGATTTCTAATACCATTCTCCACAAAAGGGAATAGGATCTCTTTGGAGAAATGGCTGCTTTTAGGACTGGGCACAAAATCTAGGAGGTGAGCCTGATACCGAACATCTTGCCATCTAAAAAGGAAAGGAAGTGCCCAGAACAACAGCAACAGAGGCACCGTGGTGAAGTATGTCTCCTGAATGAGAAGCTAAGAGGCTTAACATGAGTGAGACGGACAGTTGACCACTTTTCACTCTTATTAACAACCAGGTGCTTGGCACTAACAATTGACTTTATACAGTCTTTGTTGTGAGGAGGTTTATACGCGTTATCCTTTTGCTGCCCCTGTAAGTAGGTGAGACCTGATTTCCTCTCCTTAGGTTCTCAACCACAGTAGCTGCCCTAGGCTGGTTTTGAAGACAGGGACAACCTGAAATGAGGAGAGTGAAAAATAAATCACATTTCCGAGGAGAAAATCAAGTCATTGCAACTCAATTATTAATGCACAGAACTGTTATGTAATGTAGCAGCCCAATTAACAGGTGTCTCTTGGGGAATAATCAAGGCTTAATTTGGCACGATAATTAGTAACCTCCCCTCCCAGCTTTGGATGGAGGCCCCTGCAGGACAGCCTGATGGCTGGTAATGAGGCAGTATCACTTACTTTGCGGCCATGTTAATTGTATCTTTCTGTGCATGGGGACAAAACAGATTTACTTGTTTCTAGATGCTGGGATGTGCTACTCAACTAATAGAGTTGTACTGATTTTCCCATCTTGCCAACGCTGGCCTTTCTGAAGGGCAACACTGTTATCCTTTTGAGATTTCTTTAATTGGCTGAATGTAATGGCTACTCTGCAGCTTTTTTTTTTTTTAATTTTTTTGATAGACTAGGTGGCAGAGTTCCAATCTTATAAGACATATGGCAACAGTGGACATGTTCTTATGATAACAGGAAGCTGTCCTGTTTTGTGTGTCTGCATAGGTATGCCTCTCTTGCATGTGTCCCAGAGCACTCTTGTTACAGTTAAACGCTAGACCTGTATAGTCACGGAAAACAAAGACATGAACTATTACAACATTGTGTTTTTTTTTTTTTTGTTTTTTTGTTTTTTTTTTTTTTTTAATGTTTACTTATTTTTGAGACAGAGAGAGACAGAGCATGAACGGGGGAGGGGCAGAGAGAGAGGGAGACACAGAATCGGAAGCATGCTCCAGGCTCTGAGCCATCAGCCCAGAGCCCGACGCGGGGCTCGAACTCATGGACCGTGAGATCGTGACCTGAGCTGAAGTCGGACGCTCAACCGACCGAGCCACCCAGGCGCCCCACATTGTGTTGTTTTTACCAAAAAATATAAGAAGACACAGAGAACAAAGAAAAAACAATCACTTCTAATCATCCTTCACCTGAGAGATAACCACTATTAACCTTTTTGCCTGCTGTCTTTCCAGTTACACACACACACACACACACACACACACACACACACACACCCCTCCCCCACATATACCTGTTTATTCAGATGCGATTCCTCTTTGTGAAATTGGGATTGTGTGTGCATACTATTTTGGTAATATGTCATATGATCTTAGCAACAAATTTTAAACCAGGTCTGTACCAGGTTTTCCCTAACTGTCTTCCTCTGAAGTTTGGGATCTGCTAATGTGTGCTCTGGGAATTAAGCTGAGACCATATACATCTTCTTTGTCATTCTTGGTACCACACAATGAAAATTTCTTGTATGGAAGTTTTGTTAAATGTTTAAAAAACATTTAGGGGAGAAACAATTTTTCCCCTTTATCACAAGGTAAGAGCCCTTGCAACCTTACACTATACTTGTTACAATGCTATTGAGCATTTAGAGAACTTCTCATGAAAAAAAAAAAAAAAAAAAACTCTTGTTTTGCTCTTGTAGACATCACTGCAGTGAACATCCTTATAATATACATCTTTGAGTGATCCAGTATTTTCTTGAATTAATCCATAGACAGGCTAGATGTCAAGAGCATATATATTTTTAGGTTTTGGATTTGCTTTGGTGAATTACCTTCTCCAGAAGAAGGTCATGTGCATTTACAAACCCACAAGGCACATAAAACTCCCTGCTCTTTGTTTCTGCTCTCAAGTACATTTTTAATTCCGGATTCTGCAACTTTAGTGGTGATGCAGGAGACCAGAAGAGAAAGTTTATTAAATTCTTATTTATGTATTCAATTTGCATCAGCCTTTTCCTTCCCCAAGCTCAAGGCACCACATGGAAAACATTAAACTTGTAACTCTTAGCTGTGTTACTCTGAGAGAGAGGGGCCAAGGAGGAGAGGGAGAGAATGGGTAAACACTGTGGCTGGAAGAAGCCTGCTGCACTGGGAAGGACAATCTGGGAATAACCATCAGCTCAAGCTACAGAGTATCATCTGAGGTACTGCCTCAGAACCCTTGCTCCAGAATGAAGCCCTTTCCCCTCCCCCTTTTGGTTCCCTCTTGGGCGGTCAGTAGGAAGGGCCTCAGTGAGTTTCTGCATTTGGTTACTGCCCATAGACACATGCCTGAATGGGCCAGTTGGGGCAGAAGACCAGCTCCATCTTCTGTCACCAAGCCCTGCTCTCTCAGGGCTGAGTCCCTCTTAAAGGGTCACACTTTTTTATCTTGCACAAAGTCATTGTATGAGCTAGCAGAGATCCTATAAGCAAAACCATTGTCTTCCTTGCTACATTGAGGCCATACTCTCTTTTCTTTTCTGTTTTCTTAAATGAGGGAAGAATTAATTTCTGAGATGATACGGTTTTGCAGCTAACATTCTGGTGAAAAATGTCCCTTTCCCCAACACCAGCCAGCAAGGGGCCGTTAGGATCTTTTCACCACATTCCTCCCCGCAACTCTGTTAGACAATTCCACACCGATATTTTTTCACCCAGTGATTTAAGATTCTCTTAATTGCTTTACTGGAGGGAAATAGAACACATTTTAAGCCAACAGCTGAGCGATTTGCTATGACAATTCTGCCACTATGCATTCGCTTAATTTCCAATTAATCAAACATTCAATAAATCATTAGTATAATTATACCTGCCCTCATCTTCTTGCCCCAGCACATTAGCTCAAAGCAGGCAGCCCCCTCGACCGGCTGTGGGGAAAGCGTTCATTTGTCTGCCCTGGCTGGGCATGTGTCCTTGCTCCCCATGAGCCTTGAGAAATGAGGGGTAAGAAATTGTAATTATTTCAGGCACCACAAGTTTGCTTGGTTTCCCTCTTCTCTGCTTCTCACTCCAGTGCTTTCCCAACAACTTAAGCCAACATCCTAGCATCCCAGTAGCAGTGGCTGGTTAATTTCAGCAAGTTTTTTTTTTTTTTTAATCATTTTTATTTCCCGACTGTGCCTCTTTTCTAATTACACCATCTCCCCAGGTGAGCGATAATTCCCTCATCACCATATATCTCAAGCACAGATTATTAAAATAATATAGCTTATGTCATATAAATGTAACAGAAAGTATCTTAAAGATGCTTTATTGAAAGCTGGTAAATTGGTTCAACAGATGAATGTTTTAAGGCCTGTTTTTAAAAGGTTGCACAAGTATAAACCCACTGAATTACTGCTGCAGTTTCACACGAGCGGATGCAATTATTTTAAGCATCTAACTGTGCAAAAGACAGATCTGAAAGGGAAAGAGCTAAATTCTCTGAGATTAATTAAAGGGTTTCGTTTTGCTCTTGATTTAAAAATAAATTTCAAGCATGCATCACTTGTTATTCTCTTGAAGAATTTGCATTACGGGGTTTAAAAAAAAATACCGAGAACGTTAAGCTTCATGAGTTCTTCATACAATATAACTGACAGCTCGTAAAAAGAAGGGTTGACCTATTGTTACAACAGCATATTCTCCTACATACTTCTTTATACTTTTCCGTTTGTGAAGGGTATTAATCTTAAAACTCATTTCCAATGTAAGATTGTGCATTTACATGAATTTCCCATAAGATTGCTCTTGATTCGATCTATGCCCATTGATTTAATTTCTTTTACCTCTCAGAGCTGGTGGTGCTGAAGGGTTTATGGTAATTATAGTGTTGTGGGTTTCAGTGGAACTGTTCCCTGGTACCTTAAGTGTGGGTTTGATTCTCTGTGAGTTCGCTCAGCCCCGGAGATAGGGCGGTGAATATCTCTAAGGCAGGGAGCTCACAGGCCACATCAGAATCCTGGCGGGTGCACAGCCTGAAGGCAAGGGGAAACTGGAGACGGAATGGCCCCGGGGCTACTGGCCAGATGGATTGCTGTTCCAAAGGGGCCCTTTAAGGTGAATCACTTGGCAATTTTGTGAGTTGGCAGACGGTACAGCCACCTGTGCTCAACGTGAAATGAGATACAGGCAACCTACTGGTCTGAAATATGCTGTTCACCCTTCGAGAGATAGCACAGTGTTGCAAGAGGTGATTTTCCTGATAGTAGGATGTGGGGGAAGGCAACCACGGCAAAAATACAATGGGTTCTGAGTTGGTTTCAAAAATCTCATAACCCAAATTTTCATCTATATGGCACTGCCCAATGAAACACAAGCTGCAGATGTCATTTCGGTTTTTTCTAGTAGCCACGTTAAAAAAAAAAAAAAAAAAAAAAAAAAACAGAAACAGGTGAAATTAATTAAATATTTCATGTATCATCATATCCAAAGTATTATCCATTCAGTCTGTCTTCAATAGATATAAAATTAAAGAGGTACCTTAAAGTTGTAAGATACCTTACAAGATAAGAAAAATAATTCCTATTTTTCACACTAAGTCTTCGAAACCCACTGTTTACACCTACAGCACACTTCCATTTGGACTCAACACATTCAGTGCTCACTAGTCACCTCACATGGTGATGATGGCTACCATATTGAATAGTTGAAATCTAGCTCATGCATTGTCAGGATATTCCCAGTTGCAAAAGAGGAAAACTGTATTCAAATTAGCTTCAGCAAGAAATGACTTTTTGTTTTGAATATAACTAGATCTAGAAACCCAAATGTTGCTTTCAGAATTTCCATGTTTAGGCTCTTGTTGCTCTGATATGGATGATTAGACGGTAGGAAAATGGCCTTTGGTTACCCCAAACCTATGTGGCTCTTAAGTTTATGACTCCAAAAGATGAGAGACCATCTTCCCCCACAGGTCTAGTAAAAACAAATTAGGGAGTACCCTTTCCAGCAGAAAGGAAAGGGATGATGTTCAGACCCATGTAGGCTACATATAGTGCACAGAGGCATCCCCCAAAAGACCATGAGGGGGCAAAACAATACAGACCCACTGCAAATGAAATGATACAGTCTACTTTAAAGGTTATCATAAAGACTACTCAGGCCTGAGCTTTGGAGTCATTCTTGATGCCTCTGTTTCTTAAATATTATGCATGTAATCCCTTCCCCAGGAAGTGTAGTTGACATCCCAGCACATCTAGTAATGTTCTGTTTCCTGTCACTGTCACCGTCACCCTGGCTCAGGTCCTATCATTTCTTGCCTGGGTCACTGATGAAGCCTCCTATGTCTGCTTTCACTGTGGGAACCCTGCTCCCCTATGGTTTCCATCTCCCTGAGATGGAAGCCAATGTTCTTGCTGTTTCCCACAAGGCCCCCCACACTCCTGTCCCTACCAGCATTCTCACCTTGTCTCCTGCTACTTCTCTTTTCACTGACCCTACGCCTGCCATCTTGGCCTCCTTGTTCCAGACTTGGTTCTCCCTTGACATCTTTGCACTGCGTGTTTCTTCTGCCTGCAGTAACCTCTTCTAGTGACTTCTAGTTCTTGTACACCCCAACTTTAGGTCTTAACTTAAATACCACTTTTTCAATGAAGTTTGTCCTATTAAGAATTATATCCCTCTGCATTTCTCATCCCCCATTCTTGCTTTTTAGCTGTAGCATTTTGTGTTACCTATTTTGGTGATTTTGGTGTCTCTGTGTCTCTCTCTGCCTCCCCCCCCCCCCACACACACATGCTATGGTAAGTTCCATAAGAACAGCTAGATCTTAGGCTTAAATGAATTAATGATGAGCTTGCAATATGGGCATACCCAATGAAGAATGGCCATCATCATTATCTGCCACCAGAGGACGTTTCCACATACAATGAGGATAAACAACAAAATGGAACACCACTATGAACAATTATGTGCCAGTGCCCCTAGTCTATAAGGTGTTGTAACCTTCTGGGTCTGCCTAAGACACATGTGCCCATGCATGCTCGATACCACATTTTTGAAATGGTACATCTATATCAGACATGAACTAACTGACTGGCCTCATGACCAGGGCATAGTGGTAGCATTTGGGAAGTTTTACTGTGCACCATCTTGAGCTTTTCTCTCATCCTCCTAGAATCGTTCTTCCCTAGTCTTCTCCATCTGAGTGGGTGGCATCTACCCAGTTGCCCAGGGCATCATCTTCAAAAATTCAACCTAGCTCATCTTCCAAGTCTCAGTCCAATTTCTTCCATGACAGGATAATATAATTTAATCATTTATTGTTCATTCATTTATTCAGAAATGTTTAATTGAAAACCCACCATGGGGTAGGCAGTTTGATAGGCACCACAGTCCACATCCTTCCCAAGGATCTCCAAAAATGTGCCTGCTTCTCTCCAACTCCTCCTTCCACAGCCTTACTCTGGGACACCATTTTGCAGCTGGACTATACAATCTCTGCATCACCAGTCTCATGCTCAGTCTCAATCATGCCTTTCTCCAACCCACATTCTGCTCAAACCAGGATAATCTTTTCTTCCTTACATGCAACTCTGATCACATCATTTCTCTGTTTTTCAGTAATAACTCTCCCTCACTGATCATGGGGTAAAGTCCCACAGGGCCACAAGAGTCTTCGTGATCTGGACCCTACTAATCTCCCTATTCCTGTCTTTCACCAAACTCCTTTAAACTCTAAACACCAGACCAGGATCTCTCACACTCAGTGCTGTTGACATTTTACATTGGACCATTTTTTTGTTTAGGGGCCATCCCATGCACTGTAGGGTGTTTAGCAGCATCCCTGGCCTCCACCCACTAGATGCTAGTAGCACCCTTTCCCAGTTGTGTCAACCAAAAATCTCCCCAGACATTGTCAAATGTCCCTTAGTGAGCAAACCCCCACCCCTATGAAGAACAGAAGTTTCCACCCCCGAAAGGGGAAAGAGAGAAAGAGAGAGAGAGGAAGGAAGGAAGGAAGGAAGGAAGGAAGGAAGGAAGGAAGGAAGAAAAATTTTAGTCTCTCATAATACAATGTTCTCCCTTATTTGCAGGCTGTTGTACAACTTTCTGCCTTGCTCTTTCTTCATCCTTACTTCCTGTTGGTACCTTTTGCTCACTTTTGATAGACAATACCTTCCATGTCTACAAGAAGTTTTCCTGACTATTCCTCAGGTAGTGGAAATATGGTCCCATGGGGAAGAGTAATCTTAGAGTGATGTGCAAGTAGGTTTGGTGGCATTTCAGGCCTGAGAGCATGTGGGGAATATGGGCAGGAAGGTATCATTGGTGATTGAGAAGCACACCTAAGACAAGGGTTTATGTGAAAGTAATTTATTTGGAGGGAAACCTCTGCAATGAAAGTGTAGAATGGTAAAGTGATACAGGGGAGAGAAGGCAACTAGTAGAATTCATTTTATCAAGCCCCTGACCACTGGACATAACTGTAGGAAGGGATGGAACCCATATAGGTACACACCTCTCACCAGAGGGCAGAGAAGCTGGAGTATTTATACCACCACTCTCATTTATCATTGGTTGAGGGGCTCTGCTTCTTCAGAACTTTGGGTGAACAAAGCAGTTTCAGGGCCTAGCAAAAGAAATTCAAGTGTCGGACCTTCATACATTAAAAGTCAGATCAGCATGCATGGGCATTATAAATGTGAGGGCATATGCTGGGGCATATCCCCATCCATATCTGTTACACATGGTGATTCCAAGATTTTTTGTCTATAAAACTCTCAGATGGGCACTGCCATTTCTAAAACAGTGGAACTTGTGTGAGGAGGGCTGTTTTGTTTCTTAGAATAGTGAGCATTACATCCTTGAGAGGTTGCATTTGAGATTCTGGTGGCTATCAGAACTTTAAGATTTCTAGAAGGTAACTGGAAATGGGGGAAGCTAAGCGAGGCAATAGATTGGAGCTGAAGAATCTAGATGTGGAGCCATGTTTGCAGAGATGGTAGTTAAGCCTTAAAGAGAAAGGTAGGCAGTGTGGGGAGGAGGGATAACTAGAGAAGACTGAATTCAGGAATAGCTTTGCTACTTGTAACGTCTGTGTGCAGCAGTGGGAACTGGTGAATGCAGTGATGACTGCCACGTGGGACTAAGCCACAGCATTTCCAAATAAAGACTTTAACAAACACTGTTCAGAATGAATTTAAGGGGCTAAACCTTATCACTCACACACACACAACAGGGAATCTTCCCCTGAGGCAATGCAGGAGAAAGTTTTAAACTTTTTAAAAGCCCTGTCCTGTTGAATTCCCTTCAAAAGTACTTTAGAGTGCCGGACCATGGTGCGGAGGTACAGATGGGGTTAGTGATTTTGAATGCTGCAGCTTGATCTTGGTGCATTATAAATATGTGATACTATTTAATGCAGCCAGCCATCAGGTTAATAAACAAATGATTGCCAAGTTTGTAATTGGCAAGGAAGGAGGTTATAATCTACAAGGAGCTTTGTGTCCCAACCAATTTATTCTCTAACAGAACTTGGTTGCCTCAGTTGCTAAAGACTCCCGAGGAGCCTTAAGAGCTAAAAACCCAGATTGGCTGAGTTTGGTTTCTCCGGCGACTTTGCCTGTTTGGCTCCATATGCCACCCAGATAAGACACTTGGAAAACCTATTCCTTTAAAATGCAGCTGCTCACCTGGCCCAGTGATGCCTGCTTTGTTGTTTCTGGATGACTTTACCTTCAGAATTTGGAAGGAAGTGAATGGCATGGCAGAATCCATTTCAAATCCTTGTCATCTACACAGGATCAGAAAATAAAATGGTGTGTTTCGTGAGAACATTAACTAATACTGTCCAGATTTTTTAGCAGAGCGTAAAGGTCCTTTGGGATCAAGTTTCCGCCTATGACTACAGTAGAGCTCTGTTCCTGTTTCCTTGGTTCGTTGGTTAATGCAGAACCACCAGGCACACTTGACCAGATTTGCAGTGGCCACTCCAGGGGATCTCATGAACCTCATCACCTCTGTGAATGGAGCCACTACAGTTGTGTGAGCTCACCTTGCACAATTGTGCACAGTGGCCCTGGTACAAAGATGAGTTTTTGGAGTTACATTGGCATGAGGTAAATCTCCCCCATCCCCCACCCCCCAACGCACAAAAGGACCTTGGACAGATTTCCTCATTTATAAAATGAGGATTATAATAATACCTTCCTCAGACCATTGTTAGAACTGATGCAGGAGTAGATTTTTTTTCTTTTTTCTTTGCTTTGTTTTACTGTGGTTATCATATTTTGTGGCCGACTGTATGTTCACCTGCCCATTTCTGCAGCAAAAAAATTTTTGTTTGCCTGTTGCCTGCTTGGCCAACACTTACTCTTTTATCTTCTGGGAATGGAGGGCATCTCAGAGTTGTCTGAGCTGCAGCAGCTTCCGGTTCCTGTCATTCAGGCATTCCCTCTAACTCTAGAAATCTGCCCATGACTCAGGCATGTCCACTCAACCTTTCCCATTCTTCTGGACATGGTGGTTAGCTTACCAATGGTCATGTGGCTAGGAAAGAGACACTTTTTCCTAGAGTTACTAAATGAATAGGATATAAGCTTGTGATATCTGATGGTCATCTTGTAGTTCAGAGCTGTCATAAACTGAATACTTATGCCCTCTCCAAAATTCATATGTTGAAATCCTAACTCTCAATGTGATGGTGGGGCCTTTGGGAGGTGATTAGCTCATGAGGGGAGCCCTCATGAATGGGATTTACTGCCTTTATAAGGAGAAACAGGAGCATTTGCACGCACATGTGCTCCCTCTCCGCTCTCCACCATATGAAGATACAATGAGAAGATGATCATATCCCAACCAGGAGCTGGGCTCCTACCTGACATCAGTTCTGTTGGTACTCTGGTCTTGAACTTTCTAGCCTTCAGAGCTGTTAGAAATAAATGTTTATTCTTTAAGCTATCTAGTCTTCAGTATTCTGTTATAGTAGCTTGACCAGAAAAACACAATGGGAAAACCCAGTTTGAGCACAAAACAAAATTTTAAAAATATATTTACTTCTAAAATAATCTGAATGTCAGCACTTGTATCTAATGGAGGCTGAAGCCCTGAAGTTTTCATTTTTGTGATTAATCACCCCCAACCCAGCTTTTGTGTATAAGGTAGTTCAAAATGTAGGATGAAATTGCGTACCCTCCAATAGAGTCTATTCGACTAGAGCATGAGAAATTTGAGAGCAGGACAGTGTATCTGCATGACACATTTTGGCATTCATTATGTCAAGTTCAAAAATGCCAAACTCAGAAGTTCAGAAGCAGGAGATTTAACAACCAGAAATCGTGCATAGTCAACCAGATGAATTAAGATAGCCTGTGAGCGTGAGACACCTAAGTCATTTTTTTACCTAGAAATATAGCAATTTTTACATGTCACATCCTGGATCGACTCTCTCTGTCAGCTCAGCAAGTGTCTTTGGAGCTGACAAGTGATAAACCAGTTGAGAGCCCCAGTCATGTGGTTTGGTTATTGATGGGGCTGCTGGATCAGGAATGCGTCATTAGCATGTGGTTTGGAGGCTGTGAGTCTGTACATGTACCCAAAAGGAAAGAGGAATTCTTCAGATATTCCCTTGATTTACCCAGAGGGAGAATGGCCTCTGCCAAGAGGGGTCCTGGAGTTGAAGGCATGAGATCTTTGTCCTCTTTCAGAGCCAGTGACTAGTTCTCATCCAGCTGGGGGGGATATTTCTGCAGAGAACCTGAATACTGAGTTTCTTGCGAAGAGGTCTTGGTCCTTTACTTCCATTGTCTTATTAGTACAAAGTCGCTATACAAAATTACAATGGCAGCTAATACTTATGTATTTGGTCCTTTCCATGTGTCAGGTACCCTGGCACTGTTGCAAGCCCTGGGGATGGAGTACCGGATGGTGCTTGCCTATAATTGTTCTTGTAAAGTGTATATTTTAGTGGGAGAGACGGATGATAAAGAAGCTGATACGTGAACAAGGTAATTACAGGTTTTGATAAATGATGTAAAAGAATCTGTAGGGTGATGTGATAAACAGTAATTGATGGTGGTGATAGTCGCTGGTGGGAGGAGAAGCTCATCTTTAGAACAGATAGTTTCAAGGTGAAGCCCTCTCTAAGGTGGTAAACATTTGAATGTAGACCTACAGGCAGAGGAGGAGCCAGCCAAGGGTATTCAAGAAAGAGTGTTCCAGGCAGGGAGAACAGAAAAGCCAAGTCCATGAGGCTGGAAAGAGCTTGGCATGGAGAAGAAACAGAGGTGAAATCAGTACTGCTGGTGAATGGTGAGTGAGAAGGAGAGATCTGTGGGATGGACTTAGGGACAGGTGGTAGTCAGGTCATGCTGGGTCCCATACAGATGTTAGGAAACTTGGGTTTCATTCATGAGCATGTTACCTCATTTGCTCTTCATATAGGCTGATGACTTAGGCACTCCTGAAATGATTAAGGGTGTTGTAGAAGTCCGTACCACTTCTGGGTAGCAAAACCATGGTTCACTAGTTTTCTTTACAGGATCCAGCCACTTTACCCTGGCAGGATGCTACCATGACATCAGCTGGTTTCCAAGCTGCAGATGGATCAAAGAAATGATGGGGCAATGCCTATTAATGTCTATTTAAAATAAGTATCACGGGGATTAAAATGGGGTCATGAATGTAGATGCCTTAGCTCCACGTCCGGCAGAGTCAGTGCATGATAAATAACGTGGTGCTTCCTCTGCTGGCTGTCCAGTCTCCATTCCATGTTAGATACAGATACAGATGAAGATACAGATACAGATGTAGATATAAAATGAGGTAAAATAGACATAAAATTTACCATCCTAACCATCGTAAATCATTTAGTTCAATAGTGGTAAATACTTTCACATTGTTGTATAGCAAATCTCCAGAGCTCTTTCATTTTGCAAAGTTGAAAATATATACTCATTAAAAAACAACTCCCAATTCCCTCACCCCAGTCCCTAGCAGCCACCATGGTACCTTCTGTCTCTATCAGTTTGACCACTGTAGTTACCCTCGTGTAAGTGGAATCATATAGTTATTTGTGTCTTTGTGACTGGCTTATTTCACTTAGCATAATATACTCAAAGTCCATTCATGATGTAACATGTGTCGGATATTCTTTTCTTTTTAAGGCTGAATAATATTCCGTTGTATGTGTATACCACAGTTTGCTTATTCATTCATGTCGGTGGACGCTCAGATTGCTTCCACTTTTTGTCAATGGTGAGTAATGTCGTTCTGGCCATGGGCATACAAATATCTCTTCAAGACTTTGCTTTCAGTTTTTGTGGGTATATAACCCAAAACCGGAGTTGCTGGATCATTTGATAACTCTACTTTTAATTTTGGGGTGAACTGCCATATTGCTTTCCCTTTCCATTCCCACCAATTAGTGCACAAAGTTTCTAATTACTCCACATCTTCCCCATACTTGTTATTTTCTGTTTTTTTTTTGTTTGTTTGTTTTTATTTCTTTTAGTTTTATATTAGCCTTTGCTAATGGTTGTGAGGTGTTTGCTTCATGTTATCTGGGCTGTCTCCTCTGGAAATATATCATTTGTAGAATAGTTGGCAACATCATCCCCACCCATCTACAGCTTCCTAATGAAAGGGTCATGGGCCATTGTTGGAATCCTTACCATATAGGTAAACAAATGACATTTTGTTCAGGAAAATAGTTTTGTGTATTCAGTACCACGTTTGTCTGATGCTTATGAGAATCCACAGATTTCTTTAGAATAATTGAGGGGGCCTTGAGTTTCTGTCGTGTGCACTTGGAAGTATCCTAACCAAACCCATTTAAACATAGCTAAAATGCTGTTTCTCTCTTAGTTGTGAGGCCCATAATTAAATGATTTGTAGGAGCAATCTAAATTAAGGGCCCCGTTCATCAATAGTACATGAATTATGTAGGCATATCTTCATTTTTACATTATTTATCTCAGCGGCCAGATGGGTACGTTGGCTGTAATATTCATCAGTAGGAAATCCAAATGGCACACTGACATCTGTGCCTGGTCTGACCACCCGTGGGCTACAGTGCATACTTGTGTTTGGGGACTAGGGGGCCTTATGCTTCTAGAAAATTCAGGAGTGCTGCAAGTTCTAGTGTTTGACACTTGATTAGTCACCCCCAAGTAGGTCCCATCAGAGTGAAGTAGAGAGGATCTGAGAGATGCCAAAGCTTTGGGGATGGAAAGGCAATATCCTCTGAGTGGTGATGTTGACACCAATATTTTCACAACCCATCTGTCTTAGTTTTTAATGCTAATGTAAACCTTTTAGTAATAGCAGTAGCTAATATTTGGGAAGGCAATATCATACAATGGATGCTATGATACAAATGTTTGCATCCCCTCACAATTCATGTATTGAAACCTAACCTCCAATGTGATGGTATTAGGAATAGGAGACTCTGGGAGCTGATTAGGTCATGAGGGTGAAGCCCTCCTGCATAGGATTAATGCCCTTATTAAGAAGACCTCTGATAGATTGTAACCACGTGAGGTACAAAGGGAAGATGGCTGTCTGGAAACCTTCAGCAGACACTGGATCTGCGGGTGCCTTGATCTTGCACTTCCCAGTCCCCAGAATTATGATGAATAAATGTTTATTGTCTGTAAGCCACCCAACTTATGATACTTTTTTGTAGCAGTCCAAATAGACTAAGGCAATGGATGGATAATAGTGTGGACATAAGGGCTTAAATCCTGGCTCCCCCACTAAATACGGTGTGACTTTGGGCAGTTTCCTCAAATTCTGAGCCTGGACAGTGGTATAATATAGGTACCTACTGTACAAAGTAGTTGTGAGGATTACTTGAAAATATACAGATCATAAAATAGAGTACCGTGTGGGGCTTCTGGGTGGCTCACTTTGTTAAGCATCCAACCCTTGATCTTGGCTCAGGTCATGATCTCTTGGTTCCTATGTTCAGGTTAATGAGTTTGAGTCCCACGTTGGGTTCTGTGCTGACACTGTGGAGCCTGCTTGGGATTCTGTCTCTCCCTGTGCACACGCACTCTCTTTCAAAATAAACAAATAAACTTTAAGAAAAAATGAAGTACCATCCAACTGTGGATGAAAATGATAAAGATTTAGAGGTACTGCTGTGGAGTGATCTGAAAGATATATTATGGATGAAAATACAAAGGGAAAACTTGTTATATATAGTAGGCTCCTATTCAAGTAGGAAAATACAATTACAGATTGTATTTGCATATACAGAGAATTTTTGGAAGTTTCTGAGCACAAAATTAACTGGTTTCCTCTGGGGAACTGGATATTCAGTGGGATTTCTTGATGACTATTTCGTATTGTGGCCTTTATTTTTATTTTATTGTGTGATATATTAATATTTATAAGGAAAAATTTTCCTTTTCAAAACAAAGAATGAAATATAGAAATATTTCTATCCTGAATGACACTTTTTTTTGCAATTGAGGAGACACCTTTTTAGTGCCTGGTGAAGAGTCTCACCTTGACCCTGATCTTTCTGACTATGTTCTTAAGGTCTTAGCTTTATGGACCTGAGTGTCCTGCATTAGGTTCTCACCCTTATTTCTAAGCCTCACTCCCTGGCTGAGCAGAGGGCACTCATCCAGTTGTAATCCAAGGAGAAAATGGGGATCCAGAAAGATCCCACACTGGCCGTTGGCTGACGGCATGCAAAATGTCCAAATAATTAGGAGAAATAATAATTACTTCAAACTCAACATTTAAGGGCTTAGCTTACTAATCAGTTCTGAAACTCCACACCCAAGGTATATTTCTCTCTTTTTCTTATGTAAACGAAGCAAAAATGTTGAAAATTCTATCATTTTAAGCTATTTTATGGGGCTGTGTATTCTCTTCAAGCACTGGGATGTACACACAGTTTGCCATTTTCCAGCGGTGTTCATTTGATTTATCAGAGATGATGCTTGGTAATTCAGTTTGATATTGTTCCCTGTATCCAATGATAAACACTTGAGAGAAACCAGGAAATCTATTTTTTGTATTAAATAATAACACTGGCCCTTTCATTATCCTTACAGAATTGCAAATCAACCTTGCTCTCTCAGCTAAGAGAGAGGAACTAAGATTTGTTCAGTGTTGACTCCTACATAATTATGTTATTCAGTGTTAAATATAATAGAACTTTGTTTTACAGAACCAGGAGGGGGCAGTAAATTTCCTTTTTTTTACTGTTATTAAAAATGAATCCCGTGTTTTATGCATAGTGAGATCTTACCCAAAACAGCTCTCTAGAACTTCTTACCCAAAACAGCTCTCTAGAACTTGACCACTTTCCCCCACCAAGGGAAATTTTTGAGTATCATTGTAGTTCTGGTTTTATGTAATACTCCCATTAGGTTTTAATTAGTGTCCTTTCAAATTACTTCCTGTAAATAGACAGCAACAAATTTTGCACTTGCAAAAAGATCTTTACCCCCCCCCCCACACTTTGTACGTGAGACAAAATCATGACTTGTCTTAAGGCCTATCTTGCTCTTCCCGTTCTTAAGTAGGTAAAGGTGGAAAATGCACCGGATAAACAGAAGTCGAAGGATAATGCTTTGCTCTGTTCGGGTCCTTGTGAAAAATGAGAGAAGAGAATGATGCCTTTAAAGTAAACAGCTGCTTTCCTTGTAATATTCCAGTGCTTTGGCAAATGCTGTCATTTCAAACACATATGCATGCCCAGAGATCAAGTTTAGTGATGCATCTTTGGATTGGAACCCTCTGCCTGCAAACACACTTTCCTTTTCTTTTTCTGTGGCTGCCTCTTCCTTAAACTTATACATTTGAATACCATTAACTTATGTAATTGCTATGTTCCCAACCCGGGTACCTAATATATCTGGCTAGTTTTAAGGAACACCAAGTTTTCTCTGTGGGATGCTTGGGGGTGGTTTGGGAATTATTATTGGCTGTGCTATAAATGTCTGGGTAGAGAAATAGAGGACACTCCCAGGACATAGTTAACACCTCCTAATGGCACAGCCTGTGTGCCACCAGAGAAGTAACTGCACATAGTGAAAATTCATCATGACTTTCAAGTATTTTTGGATATATGAATATATATTTTTTATTTAAAATAATTTAAATTTAAAATTTTTATTTTTAATATATATTATATATATTCCATATGTAATACATAATCTACATATGTACAAATATATATATATATATATATATATATATATATATATATATATATTTGCCCTCATAAGTCATAAGTCCACAGAAGGAAGAGGTCAGACTCATTTTTTCCTACAGTTCCGACAACCCCAAAGTGCAGATTGGACATTTCTGGGCATTTCTAAAGGATATTTTCTTAAGGATCCAAGTTCTCATTAGTCTTCATTTTACAGTTGTTGCTTTTTTTCATTTTTCCCCTGCTTCCACCTACACCAGATGAAGCACAAGGCAAAAATTAGATTATACACAAATTGTACACTGATTTATTAGCCTGAGCCAGGACTTTAATGAGGGGAAAGGAAACAGTATAAATAGCTCTTGGGGGATCTGTTTGAGTGGAGTTCTACAGCCACAGTGAGTTTCAGTATGAATTTGATGGGGTGTTCTGCCTCCTCAGGGTAGGGATGAGGAATGTGTCCAGGTATACATGCCCAAGGCACCCTTATCACATAGGTTCACATTTGGGAGCACCTCTATGAAGTACCTTCTTGATTTCAGAAGCACCCATCTCATTTTTGCTTTGACAGGCCTTCAGTCTTCATTGTTTTCCATTGCATTTTTACGTTGTTTCTCTGTTCTTCCTCCTATGGCACCTTAGTGGACATTTAAAAAAATTTTTTTAAATGTTTATTTATTTTTGAGAGAGAGAGAGAGAGGGAGAGAGGGAGAGAGAGAGACAGAATGTGAAGCAGGCTTCAGGCTCTGAGCTGTCAGCACAGAGCCCGACATGGGGCTCGAACTCATGAACCATGAGATCATGACCTGAGCCGAAGTTGGATGCTCAACCAACTGAGCCACCCAGGCACCCTAGCCACTATTCTTACATATAATATTTACCTGATGCCATTATGAAATCATACGGTCTCTTTTGGAATCCTGCTGCACTACTTCTGCCCTTAGAGATGGGGGAGAGTAAATTCCTTTAGATCCCCTTTCGGTTCCTTATTCATAAATGGGGAGAACATAATACTTCTGCCTTCATCAGTTTCTTTTGAGGCTTATAGGAGGGAATGCAGTCAGGTTCTTAGGATGGGACCAGCTATAGAGTAAACACACAACAAATGTCTAACGTTTTATTGTTTATTATTTTTTACTGTTGTCCTCATACCCTTTCGCTATGCTTTTGGCAAATTTCTTCAAGCAGTACCAGTCCCTGCAGTCACTCTCTCATCTCAAGTGAAGCTTCTGCAAGACTGTTGTGGTATAGTATATATGCCCCTGAGCAATTTTCAGCTTGGGGAAATACAAGGTTGCAGTTTACTCATCAAAAAACTAAAAACATAACTTGAGCAAATTTCTCTCTTGTGTAAACAGTTAAAATCCAATGTCTTGTTCTTTCTCTCTCCTTACAGAGGAGGCAAGATTCCTTGAGCCCAACTGTATTTTGAATGTTTCATAACCTTGAGAATTGTTCATGTCTATGAAGTAATCCCTTTTATTACGTAACATAAAGGGAAGATAAAGTTGTTAATTCTCGACACATCTGAAGTGGTGACATTCAACAAACAGCTCGTTACCCCCACACAAAGCACAATTACTCAATATAGGGAAACGCTGCTTTCAGACGCTGCCTTGTATTTGAGCTTCCCCATGCTGGCTAATGTCGGATATTGATTCTGAATAATTCAGATAGCAATAAAATTGGGTTTTCATGACAGTCAATCAGAGGCATTTTATATTTAATGCTCAATGGAAGAAACACAGTGTCTCCTTACCTTCTGAATTTCAAAGCCATTAAAGTAATTGTAGGTCATTAAGCTAAATTTCTCTGCATAATCGGGATAGTTAATCTAATTCATGTACCATTCAAAATAGTCAGAAGAACGACTGACAAATTTTTAGTTAATGCTCTATATGCATTTATATACACATATCTATGTACATGTATATGCATGTAAGCGCGTGCACACACACACGCACACACACGCACACACACACTTAGTACAAAGGAGAGCCACTTCATCAGCATTCATTTCATTTAACACAATCATATGGGGATATGTGTAAATAATTTATTTGACCCTGTTTTTCAGATATTCCCAATGTCCTAATATATGAGTAGCCTCTGTTGAAATGGAGATACTACACTGAGGAGTTTAGTTCATATGATTATTCTGATCTCTTCTTTCTCAGCAACCATGGCACAATAGAATTGCCTAAAATATTGAACTAATATATGTAATATAATGAATCATATAACTATATATATATAGTTATGTGTATATACATATACAGCCACCAAGCCCCAGAGATTCTAATTTAATTGGTCAAGGATGGGGTCTTAGCATCAGGTTTTTTTTTTTTTTTTAACGTTTTTTATTTTTGAGACAGAGAGAGACAGAGCATGAAGGGGGGAGGGGCAGAGAGAGAAGGAGACACAGAATCGGAAGCAGGCTCCAGGCTCTGAGCCATCAGCCCAGAGCCCGACGCGGGGCTCGAACTCACGGACTGAGAGATCGTGACCTGAGCTGAAGTCGGACGCTTAACCGACTGCGCCACCCAGGCGCCCCGCATCAGGTTTTTTAAAACATTCCCTGATTGATTGTATTGTAAACAATGGAGTGACAACCGTAGGGAATCTAATTTACTCACTCATTCACTCATTTCTTCAAAAATTGTTTATCAAGCACCTGGCATGTTCTACAATTCTGTAGACATTCTGTTGGCTAGCAAGATAGTCTCCAGGAGCCTTCAAATGAATCCAATAGAAAATTTAAAAATGCAAATTTAGACCCACAGACCCCAAGACAGTGTTTGTGTACAGCCGCCTGGACAGGCTAATACTTCTGCCTCTGGGAATATGATCAAAACCCTAGAGTGGAAAAGGTTGCTGAAGGATTGATTCCTGGCTGTGTCTGGAGCTTACTTCCCTGTGTTCTAAGTTAAGACATATAGAACTTAGTATTTGCTTGTTGGAAGGTAGTTTAGATGTGAGAACAAAATTCTACCTATGTGCAAGTTGGATTGTAAAGCCATCTTCTGTGTAACTTGGGTCAAACCAGTTTTGTTTCTTGTTCTGTGAAGAAGGTAATACTTCTAATGATAAATGCTGAAGTACTCATAAAACGAGCAAGGTTTGGGAGAAACCTGTTGAGAACAGAGAATAAATCATGATGGGTCTTCCTAAAACTTGTACAGAATGCCTCACTTTAAGAGGAGAGAATGGCTTATCAGAACTTGAGGTCTTAATGTGTTGACAGGTGCTTTGACTTCTTGAGCATTTTCCTCCAGAAAATAATTTGGAGTGTTTGGAAATAACCTTGGGTCTCTTTAGAAATGCCTGGGCTATATGTTAACAACAGATTTCCCCACCTCTCCAATCCCTGCTTGCTTTGATTTAAGTGTTTGCTTCCCTAAAAGAAGCCCAAAATAAATACAACTCTTTACCTATCTTGAGAGGAGAAGGAGACATGGGAACAAAGCCTGAAAAAGCATAAAGCTTTTATATGGGGAGATGGTAGAATTGTTCACCAGTGTGTACAACTCTAAGGATAAGGGGATTCATCTCATAACGTGGATGATGAGAATCCATTTGGTCTCACGTGTGTTAATTTTAGAACATGAAAGATACCATATAGTAAGCAGTAAATATGTGGGATCCATATTTATACAGTTCTGTAAAGGGGGTTAGATTCAGGGATGATAGTGATGTCATTGGTTAATAAGGAGACTGGTCATTTTGTGAAAGATCTTTACTAATCATTAAGTGAGGACATTTATATGAAATGCCATTCTCCTGGAGCCCCAAACCATTTTTAGGGTCATCACTAAGACCAAACTGACTCTTCAGTGGATTACAGAATCATAGGGTTGAAAGATACCTTAGATGTCATTTATTAGGAGTTTCTCATTTCTGTCTGAGGAACAGGACCACAAGTAGATTTTATTCAAGATGCCCAGACCCCAGCCTGTCCTCCTGAATCAGAATCCCCAGGTATGAGGTCTGGGAATTTCTGTCTTCATAGGCTCCCATGAACCCCATTTTGATCCATGAGCCAGTATTTAAGAACCACTGGCCTTAGTTGGAATCTTTTTTAGGAATATCCTCTGTCTTTGAAAATCTGGTTATATGTCTCTCTTGGAGTCTGAATGGTATGGTGGGGCTGCAGAAGATGGTTAGAGTTGCTAAAGGAGGCAAGTTTACAGGGAAGAAATAAAAACTAGATCCTAGAGGAAATGCCTGATTCTAATTAAAATGGTAGGATATGGAGGAAATGGAGTCCAGCATAACTAAGAAGATCTGGAAATACTGCCACAAGTGTGGACAGATACTGATCAGCCATCATTGCAGACTGGTGATGTCTAGTGCATGGCTATACTTTAGAAACAGGGGATCAGTGACCCAAAATCCCATCTGTTACAGAATGCTGGATCCTGGTCCACCCATCCTCTGGTCTGGTCATTTCTTTGTGTTTCTTCAGACTTTGAGCTGTCACTATGGGTATCCCTCTGCTTGAAGATATTTACAAGGATTATAGGAAATTGTTTGACTTGTTCACACAGGAGACTAGAACTGTGGGGGATTTGGTACTGTAGGGAGCAGCCCTCAGCCAATGACTCTTGGGAGTTGGTGTATAAATATCCCAGCTCCCTTACGCCCTGTGTGGCATGATGTTGAGGCACATGTTTTACTGGTTTCCCCACAGGATCAACCCAATGTTGTAGCTGGTGTCCTTGTGAACCCTTTATTAATAGATGCTTTTACTTCTCTGAACACCTTCCTTCTTTCCCAACTGGGTTCCCTCTGCTCCCAAATAAACAACTTGCTCTCAGATCCTTGGCTCGTTGTTTCAGGGGTAATCCAAATGAATCAAGTATCTTGTGTATTCCTTTGTTCTCTTTCACAGTAAGTAAAAACCTGACGTATAGGAATAATATATGAGGTTAGCCCAACCTAGTAAAACTAATTTGAATCAAAAGGAACATTTTTAAAGTGTCCGAGAGAATCTCAGGGAACCCAGCTCTGAGCAGTCAAGCTAGGAAACTAGAAGTCTACCCCTTTCTCCTCCTTTTCTCTCTCTCTCCTTCACTCTTTCCTTTGCTTCTATTCCTTCTGCATGGCCTCTGGTCTCTTCCCTGTACTTATATGATCCTTTCTTCTCTCTGATGACTCCTGTCCCCTGATTCCTTATAGTTTCTGCTTCTCTACAATCTCAGCTGCTGTATACTTGGGTAAGAGCGGTGCAAAATTAGTGCAGGACTCCTCTATGCAACACCACTTGCAACCACTCTAAACATCTATGAGCCCTGGGACCCAGTTCACATTCTCAGCGGGGAGAGAAAGCCTCTGATGGACTCAGCATGCCTGTCTACCAATGCACCACCCAGAGACCACTGTCCTCCCTGGGCGAGTCACCTGTACTGCACCTGCCCTGGGGGAGGCAATCAAGGAGAGTGGGGTCACCTGGCTCGCCGAATAGCTCCTCCAGGGGAATAGCATAGGATGTTAAGGGCAGTGAGATCTAGTGTTCCAGGCAGTTGCTTTTCATCCTGAATAGGCAAAGTTTCCACCATCATATGGCAAATTACCCACAGTGACTAGTGCATAGTAGGTGTGTAAGGCAGCCTCTCACCATTAAGAGGACGGCCCTAGCGTTGTAGAGAAGAACAAGGTGAATACTTAGCATTTATATGGAATGTTGACATCCTCTATTGCCTAAAGCACAGAAGCCTGATTTATGCCATGGGAGAACAAGCACATTCTATCATTGCAACCATATGCACTGTATGCCTACATTTTTAAGGAGTAAATAATGAATGTTTCTCTGTCTCTCTCTCTCTCTCTCTCTCTACCTTGGGTAGCCGTTATTTAAACTTTCCAAAACAAATTCATATCATAAGCTCTGTTGATCTATGCGGTGTTGCAGTTTATGACCAATTATGAAAATACCAATATATGTATAAATTAAAAGCTAATTTTACACTTTTTATAAGGGCTCATAAATTACTGGCATTTTAAAAATAAAAAATGGCTAAATTTTTTTTAAATTTTTTTTTATTTATTTTTGAGACAGAGAGAGACAGAGCATGAACGGGGGAGGGGCAGAGAGAGAGGGAGACACAGAATCGGAAGCAGGCTCCAGGCTCTGAGCCATCAGCCCAGAGCCCGACGCGGGGCTCGAACTTGCGGACCATGAGATTGTGACCTGAGCCGAAGTCGAACGCTTAACTGACTGAGCCACCCAGGCGCCCCGCTAATTTTTTAAAATTAACTCATTAAGAGGTGCAACATCTAGGTCTCCCTTTGACATACAAAATGCCAAAGAAGAAGTTCATAAATATCAGCAACACTGAAATTCCTGCAAATATCAAAATGTGGATAAAGGAGCAAACCCAATAACTTACCTCTTACATGTTAGAAAGCGGCATTTTAACTGTGAGGTTATTAGCAGATGCCAGAGCCCAGGTAAACTTTGTGAAATTTGGCATTCAGTGTCATGGAAAAAGAACTATGCCTTAAACATGTATATAAGTCCTCCTGTGTGAGGCATATGTTTACCTGATAAATACAGCCCATATATCAGAGAAGAGAGTGTGCCTGTCAGCTGCAGCTAGTCAGTGCTATAGCCTCCTGAAAATTAAATAAAGAAGGTTTCATTGTGGACTTTCTCAGGGCAACAGAAGAATTTGCTAAGTCAAGCTAGTCAAATATTTTTGTAATGAACCATTTAATAATTAATATGTAGCACATATAAATGATGGTTATAGCCTGTAGTGATTAAAATCCCAAGCTCTTTTAGGACAGTGAAAATACTCTGTATGATACTGTATTGATAGACATGTGTCATTTTGCATTTTTCCAAACCCATAGAATATGTAACACTAAACCCTAATGAAAACTATGGACTTTCAGTGATGATATGTCAATGCAGTTTCATCAGCTGTAACAAATGTACCACTCTGGTGGGGAATGTCCACAGTGGAGGAGGTGATGTTGGGGCTATGTTGGGGCAGGGGGTAGGTGGGAAATCTCTGTACGTTCTTAATTTTGCTGTGAGCCTAAAACGGCTCCCGAAAAATTACATCTTAAAAAAACCAACCAGCCAATAATCAATCAATCAATCAATCAATCAAACAAAAAGGAAACCTGAGTTCTGGAATCTGACAGACCTGAGTTCTAATCGCATTTGTGAGACTTGCTGGTAAACAGAAGAGTAAGGCCTTGCTCCAGAGCTGATGTTTGGCCAGGATGCATGGCCACTGCCTGTTCTGTTGGTGCCATGCTGTCAGGGACTTGTTGTTAGATACGCTGAATAGCATCTTTGTCTGCTCAAAGGCTTGTTGTGAAGCTAAAATCTGTATGACAGTCTGTGGGGTCCAGGGCTCAGTCCTGGCATCACTGGGGTGTAGTATATACTTACATTTCTTCTTGCCATAGCTGTTTTAGAGAACTCCCACACAGTCTGCCTGAATGTGAGGTTCCAGTCTTATTACCAGATTGCTCAGACTTCTGCTGGAATTGCACAGAGTTCAACAGCTTTATTTCTACTCTTTCTGTGCTTTGGATCCTGGCCCACATCCATGCAGCGTGGCAGTTGTGTGAAGTCTGACCCCTCCATTCAACTCTCATTGAATGTCTGTAAATGCCCATTGTTGAGCACTGAGCATGGAAGGGTTTGTATAGATATATTTGCTTTGTTCAAGAGGATGAAAAGAATATCCTCTGGGCTGACTTTTGAATTCATGAGATTGCTAATCATTGATCATAACAGCTTGAATTTACTGAACATTTGGATTATGTAGCCATTTCCATTATGTGGATTATCTCATTTAATCCTCATGGTAAACCTGGAGGTGAAAGTATTAATATCCCACCATTATAGATGAGGACCTAGGTGCAGGAAGTTAAGTAATTTATTCAAATTGCCCCCAAAGAGTAAGTGGACCAACTGGGAGTTTAATCCAAGTCAATTAGGAGATTGTGTCCTTATCTGCTGTCCTAACCTGCCTGGGATGACGTCTCTATTACTCAGATATTTTCTCTGTGATGGCTCCTCTCCTTCTCTTACAAACAGCTTCCTTGCAAGGAAGCGACTGCATGTGGAAAGTAGACGTCAATTCTCTTTTTCCTCTTTCTCTTCTTCTTGTATTCTTCCTTTATTCCTATCTAACAGGGACAACTTAAGTTCTACTTAAAACTGTGGAAAACATTTCTTACAGGATCTAGACATAAAGGACAAAACAGAAGAATAGTAATTCACTTTCAGTAGATTTGGTGGCTTGCATGTTATTAAGAAGTGTTTTAAGAATAAAATTGATGATTTATTGCTAGTTGCAATTAACAAATATGGTCTCTAATGGGGCAAGAGGCGGGTGGTTTATAGTGGAAAGGATATGGGTTTGGAAGTTAAATAAACCTGAGCTCCACACTGAACTCAGCCATTCACTAAACAGGTAGACTTGAGAAGTTGCTTAAACTGTTCAAGTGGTTACTCAATCTTGTCAGGGAAATTGCACCTACTGTTCAAGACTTTTTTAGGATTAGAAAGTTATAGATAGATAACTCCTAATGCAGTACCTGTCAGAATATAAGTCTTCAGAAATAGATATTATTCAACACTCATTTACTCAGAGCTGTCTATGTGGCAGCTGCTCTTTGGTGTTTAACCATTTCTTGCCCCTCTGGGGTTGCATTTGCCCCAGAAGCTCAAGCCTGGGTATGAGAAGCCCAATAAAGGAGTCCACTCTAGTGGGACCTGAGTGGGATAAGAGGGAGGGGAATGAGTCGGGGGTAGTGGTCCTCTCCCACTGTGGAGAACAAACATGTGAGGAAGTGAATTCTGGAACTCGACCATTAGTTACACAATTCAGAGGCCCTCCTCCTGTGACCGCTTGGAGTAAGCAGATGGTTGAAGAATAAGTTAGTGGTGGGGGTTTGGCTTCAGTTGTTGGAATAATTATGTTTTATTTCCCTAGGTTGGCTGTTCAGGTGGATTAACTTGTTCATTGAAAGGGATTGGGGGAAGCAGGAGCATGGCTATCTAAATATTTTCCAATCTATATAAGGTTTCCCCTTGCTGCTTCAAATTATTTTAACCATGAAACAGGAACATAAGCAAATACAACTCACTCCCATTTGTTAACATAGAAAACCAGTGTAGAAGGAGCGCTCGTTATTTATATCATGTCTCTGTTGTACTCTGCCCTCCTCAGACCGTGTAAGGAATCATTTATTCATATGCTGTAAATTCCAGTCATGGATACATCAGAAAAAGGAAAAGGGGTGGGAAAGTAGCCTGCTTGGAGTCTGAAGTAATGGATCCTAAGCCTGGGTGTAGATTTAGCAGGGACTGCCATGATCAGTTAGTGATGTATGCCATGAATGAAGCATTGAGAGGTTAGCAACCTGTATGTCCTGACCTGTCATGTATCCCTGACCTGGGGGCTGTCTGGAAAAGGAGAATCTCAGCTAAGCAGTAGTCATTGAGTGTCTACATGTGTCAGTAGTATACAAAACAGACTTGGTCTTCCTTCCCTTCTTGGGGCTTACAATAGAGGAAACGAGAGGCAAAACTACAAACAGTATTGGTAAGAACTAGAGATATCTGGCTAGAATAAACAAAGGATGAGGTGATATAATTTGAATAGATCAGGAATGACACTATTTTTGCATCTCTCCACAGTTTTTCTTACCAAATTCTAGTTGCTATTTCCCCTGCTCTTACTCATTATTATTTCTTTTTAGAAGTCTAAAAGTTAACTAGGGTTAACTCTTAGTTTAAATTACCAAAGACTAGAAAAAATCTTGAGTATTCAGGTAAGCATGCATCATGGTATTGGAATAGAAAGCAAATCTTGAAAGTTGGAAGAACCACCATGTTGTTTCTTGTCCTGCCCAGCTGGCTAGGAAAAAACTCCCACTAGGTGCCTCTCAGCTTTCTTGTAGTCATTCCCCCCAAACTTCTGTGTCAAAAGTATGGGATTTACATAAAAAATCATTTATTAATAAGAGGAAAATATTTTATATCAAGGATGCTTATATTTTAGTTAGGATACTATAGTCTTTTCTTAAACATGATGCACTATATGTCTTAGGGATGGGAGAAGCTATGAGGGCTTGTAATTAAATTATTAGGTAAGCTAGTGAGTGAACATCCCTTAGCAGAGTGCCTGGCCCAGAGCGTAGTGTTAAATAAATGCTATTGCCAGTATAGTAATGTGTCTCTACAATGGAAAACTAACAGCACAAAGGGCATTGTTAGTTCTTCTTTCCTACAATAATTCTAGAGAGAGAGACTGGACTTGTAGTTTTGGCTAAGATGGAAATTCTTACATTTCTGCAGGCTGGGAAGTCAAAGATCGAAGTGCTAACAGATTCAGTGTCTGATGACAGTCCACTTCCTTGTTCATAAATAGATGTCTATCTTTTCACATGGCAGCAGGGGCAAGGTATTTCTGTGGGGTCTGTTTTATAAGGTCAAGTAATCCCATTCATGAGAGATCCACCTTCTTGACCTAATCATCCCGTAAAGTCCCCACCTCCTAGTACTATTGCTTTGGAAGTTAGGGTTTAACATATGAAATTTCGGGGAGCACAAACATTTAATCTATGGATGTACATTAGGTGATGACAGACAATGACCTCTGAGAAAGAGGGAAATAATGTGGTGAGCCCCATAGTTGCCCTAGCTTACTGTATTAAGGAAGTTTCCTTGCACAGAGAAGGGGAAACCAGGTGAAGCTCAGTGGTCTCCCTGCCCTGAGAGGTCAGAACTGGTTGTCCAGGGACCACAGCATCTATTGTACTTAGGACAGAGTATTAGAGAGGAGAGTCAAAACCCAGGAGATAACTTGTAGGACTCCTAAATGTGTATCACCACATAAAAGAGCTGCAAAATATGAAGCAAAAACTGATCGCATTAAAATAAATAAATAAAATTGCATATTTTTCATCTGAATCTCAAAATTTCCTTTCTCAACAATTGATACAAAAACTTGGTAGGATATCAGCAAGGACAGAGAAGAACTTAACAGCAATCAGCCAACAGGATGCAGCCAACCTTTATAGAAAACACTGCAAAACAATACAATACACATTCTTCAGGAGCCCATGGACCATATACTGAGATTGACCATGTCCTGAACATAAAGATCAAAGAAAACCTCCAAACACTTGGAAACTAAACAACAAACTATGTACTCTGTGTGTCAAAGAAGAAATCGCAAGATATATATATTGTTAAATACATTAACTTATTGAAAATAAACACGCAACCTATCAAAACTTGTGAGACACAGCTAAAGCAGTGCCAAGAGGGAAATGTAGAGTATTAAATGCTTTCAGTAAAGAAGGGAAAAGTCTAAAAGTAATAATATATACATTTCCACTTCAAGAAAACAGAGAAAGAACAACTAAATAAGTGAAAAGCAAGCAGAAGGCAGGGAATAATCCAGATTGGAGCAAAAGCCAATGAAATTGAAAACAAAAACAGTAGAGAAAAACTAGTTCTTTAAAAAGGTTAAAGAAAATGCAAACCTCTAGCAAGAATGACAGAAAGAAGAAGGCAATAATGACCAATATCAGAATGAAACGAGGTATCATTATAGACAGTGAAAATGTTAAAAAAGGATAATAAAGGAATATTATGAACAGCTCTGCACACATAAATTTGACAACTTAGATGAAATAGATCAATTCCTTGAGAAGTACAAACTACCACAGTTCACCCGGTATAAAAGAGATATAACTAATAAGGAAATCTAATTCATAATTTTAAAACTCTCCCAGAAGGAAACTACAGGTCCAGATGGTTTCACTGGAGAATTCTACCAATGTTTAAAGAACAATTAACACCAATTCTACACAGTATCTTCCAGGAAATAGAAAAGGATGGAACATAACCTAATTTATTTTATGAAGCCATTATACTCTGACCTCAAAACCAGACAAAGACAGTACAAAAAGAAAGACCAACTAGAATCTAAAATCCCTCGTGAATATAGATGTAACATACTTAACAAAATATTTGCAAATAGAATTCAGCAATGTATAAAACAATGATAAACCATGACCTAGTGGGGAATATTTCATGGATGCAACTCTATTTCTGTATTCAAAAATAAATCACTTTAATCTACCACATTGATAGGCCAAAGGGGAAAAAATGTGTGATCATATCAGACACTACATAAAAAAACATTTGACAAAATTAAATACCCACCTGGAACTTCAGAAAACTAGGAATAGAGGGCATTTCCTTAAACTGATACCATGTGCAAAAAAACCTTTAACACTGTACTTAAGGATAAAAGACTGATTTCCCCCTGAGATCAGGAACAAAATACCTCTGCTATTCAACATATTGTGGAAGTTGTAGCTAGCCCAAAAGGGCAAAAAATGGAAATATATATATATATATATATATATATATATATATATATATATAACGAACAAAGAAATAAATCTGTCCCTATTTGTGAATGACACAATTGTCTATGTAGAAAATCCCAAGGAATCTACCAAGAAAAAGCATTTTGATGACTTTAAGTTCAGCAAAATCATAGGATACAAGATCATATACAAAAATCAACTGTATTTCTATATTCTAGCAATAAGCACACTGAACCAAATTTTAAAATGCAATACCATTTATAATCACTCAGAATAGTAAAGTACTTAAGTGTACACCTAACAAAACACATGCAAGACTTGCATGCTGAAAATGTCCAAATGCTGATGAAAGAAAGAAAAGATCTAAATAAATGGAGAAACATACTGTGTTCATGGATTGAAAGACTCAACATAGTAAAGATGCAAATTTTCCCCAAATTGATATACAGATTTAATGCAATTCCTATCAAAATCCCAGCAAGACTTTTTTGTAGATATAGATAAGATTATTCTAAAATTTATATGAAAAGGCGAAGAGATAGGAATAGCTAAAACAATTTTTAAGAAGAAGAATAAGGTGGGAGAAATCATTTCACCCAGTTTCAAGACTTGTTGAATAGTTCCAGTAATCACTTCTGTGTGGTATTTACTGGAGGATAGATACTCAGATCAATGAAACACAGCAAAGAACACAGAAATAGTAACACACCAGTGTGGCCAACTGATTCTTGGCAATACTGCAAAAGCGGTCCAGTGGAGGAAGGATAATTCAATATCCAAATAACCATAGCCAAATAAACAAAAAATAAAACAACTTGACCTAAGCTTCACATTTTATTAAAAAAATTCATTCAAAATAGATCTTAGATTAAATGTAAAATATAAAATGATAGCCCTTGCAGACAATAAGATGAGAAAAATTTTAGGACCTAAGGCTTGGTGACATGACAGCAGAAAGGAGTATTTGTAAAAGAAAAGAAAATGATAAATTGGACTTCACCAAAATTAAAAATCTTTACTCTGTGAACACCCTGTTAACATATCATAAAGATATGTGACAACCTGGGAGGAAATGTTTGCAGATTTGATATCTGATAAAGAACTAATATCTAAAATATATTTTTAAAAATCTCAAAAGTCAAAAGTTAAACTAAATCCAATTAGAAAATGGACAGAAGAGGAACACCTGAGTGGCTCAGTCGGATGAGCATCCAACTTCGGCTCAGGCCATGATATCACCATTTGTGAGTTCAAGCCCCGTCTTGGGCTTTTGTGCTGACAGCTCAGAGCCTGGAGCCTGCTTCAGATTCTGTGTCTCCTTCTCTCTCTGTCCCTCCCCCACTTGTGCTCTGTCTCTCTCTGTGTCTCAAAAATAAATAAAAGTAAAAAAATAAGTAAAAAAATAAGAAAATGGACAAAAGACTTGAAGAGATATTTTACCAGAGAGGGATATATGAATCCAAACAAGTACATGAAAAGATGTTCAACATCATTAGCCATAAGGAAAATGCAAATTAAGAACATGATGAGCTATCACACTGCATACATATTAGAACAGATAAAATAAAAAAAAAAATAGGGACAATACCAAAATCTGACAAGGACATAGAAAAACTGCCATATATTGTGGGCGGGAATATGAAATGTGGCACCCCTTCTATAGTTTGGTAGTTTCCTAAAAAATAATGTACATGTACCATATAACCAGCAATCATACTTCTGGATATTTGTCCCAGAAAAATGAAAATTTACACCCCCCCCCAAAGAAATGCACACAGTTTTTCATAGCAGTTTTATAGATGAAAACCAAATTAGTGGTTGCCGGGTGTTAAGGATGGTGAGAGGAAAAGAGGTGGATATGACTGTAAAGGAGTAACATGAAGGACATCCCTGTGGTGATGAATTAGTCCTGTATCTTTTTTTATGTCTATTTTTTTTTTTGAGAGAGAAAGAGAGAATGGGGGAGGAGCAGAGAGAGAGGAGGACAGAGGATCTGAAGCAGGCTCTGCACTGACAGCAGCAGTGACCCTGATGTGGGGCTTGAACTGACGAAATGTGAGATCATGACCTGAAGTAGGAGGCTCAACTGATTGAGCCTCCCAGGTGCCCCAGTTCTGTATCTTGATTGTAGTAGTGGTTATACCAATCTACAGATGTGATAAAACAGCATAAATGTATGCAGACACATTATACTGGTATTAATACCTGATAATGATATTATCCTATAGTATACTCTAAGATATAACCAATGAATTAATGATGTCACTACCTGGTTGAAAGGGGTACAGGACCTCTCTGTACTATCTTTGCAACTGTCTCTGAATCTCTAAATAGTTTTAAATAAAAAAAGTTATAAAGATAACACCTTAAAAGTCTGTGTTAGAGGGGCGCCTGGGTGGTCCAGTCAGTTAAGCTTCTGACTGTTGATTTTGGGTCAGGTCATGATCTCATGGTTCGGTTTGTGGGATCAAGCCCCATGTCAGGCTCTGTGCCGTCATTGGTATTCTCTCTTTCCCCTTCTCTCTCTGCCCCTGCTCTCCTGATGTGTGTGCGCACATGCTATCTCTCTCTCTCAAAATAAATAAACATTAAAAAAGTGTGTATTATAAATCCTAAATCATCTACTAAAAATGACACAATACAGTAACTGGTAAAAAGCCAACAAAGGGGGTACAATGGGATCACACAGATATTCAGTTAATACAAAAGTAGATGGAAAAAGAAGAAAAAGGGGAACAGAGAGCAAATAGTACAAATAAGTTATAGATTTAAACCTATCATGTGAGTAATCCCACTAAATGTCAATGATCCAAATATTCTCAGTTAAAAGATAGAGATTGTTAGAATGACTAAAACACCAGACCCAGTTATAGACTGTTTATAAGAAACACACTTTAAATATAAGACACAACCTCATTAGCAATTAACAAATGAAAAAAAAAAACTATATGCCATGCTAAGACCAGTCTAAAGAATAGTGGGATAAAGGGATACAGGAATACTGATGCATAAGGGCACTTGTACCCCAATGTTGATAGCAGCACTCTCAACAATAGCCAAATTATGGAAAGAGCCTAAATGTCCATCAACTGATGAATGGATAAAGAAATTGTGGTTTATATACACAATGGAGTACTACGTGGCAATGAGAAAGAATGAAATATGGCCCTTTGTAGCAACGTGGATGGAACTGGAGAGTGTGATGCTAAGTGAAATAAGCCATACAGAGAAAGACAGATACCATATGTTTTCACTCTTATATGGATCCTGAGAAACTTAACAGAAACCCATGGGGGAGGGGAAGGAAAAAAAAAAAAAGAGGTTAGAGTGGGAGAGAGCCAAAGCATAAGAGACTCTTAAAAACAGAACAAACTGGGGCGCCTGGGTGGCTCAGTCGGTTAAGCGGCCGACTTCGGCTCAGGTCATGATCTCGCGGTCCGTGAGTTCAAGCCCCACGTCGGGCTCTGTGCTGACAGCCCAGAGCCTGGAGCCTGTTTCAGATTCTGTGTCTCCCTCTCTCTGACCCTCCCCCATTCATGCTCTGTCTCTCTCTGTCTCAAAAATAAAATAAATGTTAAAAAAAATTAAAAGAAAAAAAACAAAAAAACAGAACAAACAGGGTTGATGGGGGGTGGCAGGGAGGGGAGGGTGGGTGATGGGTATTGAGGAGGGCACCTTTTGGGGTGAGCACTGGGTGTTGTATGGAAACCAATTTGACAATAAATTTCATATATTGAAAAAATAAAATAAACATTAAAAAAAAGAATAGTGGGGTAGCTGTATTTATCTCAAATAGATGCTAGAAATAAACAAACAAAAAATAGATACTGTTAGGGATAAAGAAAGTTGTTTCATAATGTAAAAAGGCCAATTAATCAAGAGGACATGACAATCTTAAATGTTAATGCACTTCATAATAACTTTGAAATAAATGACAGAATAAATAAATGAAAAGAAGAAATGTTTCAAGAAGATATAGCCAGAGATTTTAGTAGTAGACTCTTAATAACTAGTAGAATAAATAGCCAAAAAATCATTAAATATATAGAAATTTGAACAACTTTGTTAATCAACTTGTTCTAATTAGCAATTATAAACTCTTTACCCCTAAATAGCAGCATGCACAGTCTTTTCAAGTGCACAAGGAAAAGTTACCAAAGGAGGCCCTATTCTAGACTGGATTATTAAGAAAACAAATGAACAAACAAAAATTCAGCAAATATAGAAGAGGTAAAGTCATAGAGTGTATTTTCTGACCACAGTGGAATTGAATTAGAGAGAAATGACAGAAAGATAACAGGGAAATTCTAAACGCTTTGAAGAAAAACAACACTTGTAAGTAATCCAAGAGTCAAAGAGGGAATCTGAAGAGAAATCAAAATAGACATTGACCTGAATGAAAATGCACATACACGGCATGAAATTTTGTGTGGTGTTACTAACAATACTTGAGAGAAATGTACAGCATTAAACATTTTTAAAATCAGAATTTAAAAAAAAAGTCCCAAGTTAGTTACTTCATTTTCTACCTTAAGAGAGTAGAAAAAGAGGAAATTAAATACAGAGTAAGTAGAAAAAAGTAAATAAAAAATATCAGAATATAAATCGGCAAAAGAGAAAACAGTCCCAAAATAGCCCCCCCAAAATCAATAAAACTGAAAGCTAGTTCTTTGACAAGATCAATAAAATCAATAAACTTTCGGCCAGATTTAGGAAATAAAGATAGAAGATACAAATTAGAATATCAGGAATGAAAGATCTGACATCACTACAGATATTAAAAGGTTAAGGGACTATTTTGAACAACCTTATGCTGTGAAATTTAGACTTAAAATTTTTTTTAATGTTTATTTATTTTTTGAGAGAGAGATTGACAGAGTGTGAGCAGGGGAGGGGCATTGAGAGAGAGGAAGACACAGAATCTGAAGCAGGCTCCAGGCTCTGAGCTGTCAGCCCAGAGCCTGATACGGGGCTCAAATCACAAACCATGATACCATGACCTGAGCTGAAGTCGGGTGCTCAACCGACTGAGCCATCCAGGTGCCCCAAAATTCAGACTTTTTGATGAAACGGGCAATTTCTTTGAAAGACTCAGAGAGAGTTCACTCAAGAAGTATTAGATAATCTGAATTTCTTGATACCTATTAAACAAATTGGATTGTAGTTTAAAATTTTCCGCAGAGGAAACTCCAAGGGGCACCTGGATGGGTCAGTTGGTTAAGTGTCTGACTTTGGCTCAGTTCATGATCTTACTGTTCGTGAGTTTGAGCCTGGTGTCCGGCTCTGTGCTGACAGCTCAGAGCCTGGAGCCTGAGCTCTCTCTCTCTCTCTCTCAAAAATAAATAAACATTAAAAATTTTTAAAGAAAACTTCAGACCCAGATGACTTTACTGGTAAATTTTACAAAAACACTCTTATAAAAAATAAAAAAAGAAGAGATACTTCCATACTCATTCTAAGAGGCTAGCATTATTATGATACCAAAACCAAAGACAACAACAACAAAACTCTACACACATAAAAAAAATTACAGACTAGTATCCCTCATGTTGATTGGCAAAAATTTCAACCAACATGTAGCAAACCGAAATTATATATATCACAAAAAAGTGGATTTTATTCTAGGCTTTTATTCTAGGCTTGCAGACATGCTTTAACATTTGAAACTCAAATTGTAGGATTCATCATATTAACAAATTAAACAGTGTGAAACCATGTGATGATCTTAATATATTAGAAAAGACATTTGACAAAATCCAGTATTCATTCTTGATGAAAATTTTCAGTGAAGTAAGAATAGAGGAGGGGTACCTGGGTGGCTTAGTTAAGTGTCTGACTTTGGCTCAGGTCATGATCTTATGGTTTGTGAGTTTGAGCTCCGCATTGGGCTCTCAGCTGTCAGCACAGAGCCCACTTCAGATTTTCTGTCCCTTTCTCTCTTTGCCCCTCCTCCGCTGGCTCTCTCTCTGAAAATAAATGAATAAACTTAAAAACAAGTGAAAATAGGGGAGAAATTCCTCTCTTAAAGAGCATTTATGAAAAATTTAAAGCAGCGTGCTTAATGGGGAAATACTGACTATTCTACCCCTAAGATCAGGGACAAGGCAAACAGGTCAGCTCTTAACCATTCTCTTCCACAGTGTACTAGAGGTTCTACATAGTGCAATAAAGCAAGGAAGAGAAATAAAAATACATGTGGCTTAAAAGGAAGAAGTAATCTTTGTTCATACACAGCACGAAAGACTACGTGGAAAATTTGATGGCATCTACAAAAAAAGGTACTGGAACTAATAAATGAGTGTAGCAGGTTGTAGGATACAGTATCAGTATATAGAAGTTGTATCTGTAGGGGCGCCTGGGTGGCTCAGTCGGTTAAGCCTCCGACTTCAGCTCAGGTCACGATCTCACGGTCCGTGAGTTCGAGCCCTGCGTCCGGCTCTGGGCTGATGGCTCAGAGCCTGGAGCCTGCTTCCGATTCTGTGTCTCCCTCTCTCTCTGCCTCTCCCCCGTTCATGCTCTGTCTCTCTCTGTCTCAAAAATAAATAAACGTTAAAAAAAAAAGAAGTATCTGTATATAGTAGTTTAAAAAATGGGAAATTAAAAATTTTAAATCCCATTTGTATAACATTTAGAAGATGAGTTACTTCGAGGGACAAATCTGATAAAAGATATACAAGTACCGAACTCTGTGAAATGGCTGAGGCGAAGAAGATGAGAGGACACTTATATTGATACTATGTGCATAGTTCAGAAGACTCATTTTTTAAAATTATTTATTTATTTATTTTGAGAGAGAGAGCATGAGCTGGGGAAGGCCAGAGGGATAGAGAGAGACAGAGAGAAGCCCAAGCAGGCTCCATGCTGTCAGCACAGAGCCTGACACGGGGCTCAGACTCACTAACTGTGAGATCATGACCTGAGCCAAAATGAAAAGTTGAATGCTTAACAGACTGAGCCACCCAGGCATCCCGAGTCTTTATTTTTAAATTGCCTGTTCTCCCCTAACTGGTCTATAGATTCAATACAGTACCAATCAAATCACAGCAGGCTTTTTTTGGAGAAGTTCCCTAACGGATTCTAAAATTCATATTGAAATGCCCCAAATAACTTTGAAAATATATACTAATTTTCAAATAATATACAATTGAAGTGTATACTAATATGGATGCTAAGGTGATTTCCAGGCTTCATATCAAGTCCCAGTAATCAGACAGTGGTGCTATTGTTGTCTTATGAAACCTCAGTCGTCGTCAAGTTAATTGAGCTCCTACTTTCGGCTTATTGTTGTGCAAAGTGTACACAGTGCAGAAAATGGGAATATTGGCAAATACGTTTCGAGTGTCACTAGTACTCACTAGTCTGCAAGTGCACGTGAGGTTTTAGTAAGCCTGGTCATTGGAACGTTTATGTGTAGCTCATGGGAACTGCATCTCCCAGCCATCTGTCTTCTCCAGGTATTTGGAAGACTCTGGGAGGTGTCTTACTTATGTGCAACCTCAAATCTGATCTCTTCCTGGGGAGTTCTGCTTCCCTGCCAGCATTCCCTCTGCACAAGGTCTCTGAGGTGTCAGCCAGTTTGCCTGTGTTCTGTTGGACCTCCCCTGATTCATGCTACCAGAGAACGTCCGTGTAATGTGCCACGTGAGGGGACTTTTACATGACCTCGCTGGGCTGTATGAAGCACCGCTGATAGAGTGTTCACAGAATCAGTCCTAAAAGTGGGACTTCCAGCCTCTTTTTGTGGTTACTCTCCTTAAAATCAGACGTTGTCTTTCATATCTTTATAAATTTATATATTTACATATAAATAAAAAAAGTTGCTGTTCCATGCTGCCCCCAACTCTCTCCCTCTGATCACTACCTCTTTTGCACAAGCAAAAACACATTATCTCGGCACTGTCCGTCTCATGGATATCAACTTCTGCAAATAGATTCCTTGGTGTTGTCAACCTACATGCCCAGATATGTCTGGATCACAATTTATTCTCAGCCCTGACCCACCATCCAAAGTCATTTTCTTCACATAAAACTTTCATAGGCAATCCATACCTTAGAGCCTCACAATTGTAAAGCCAGTCGAAAACATAACACTCTGCCAATCTCAGCATCATGGGGATTAGGTTGTGTTTGCTAACTCTCTCCCCCTTTAAAAGACATACTGTACAAGACTTAGGAAGTGTGACTTAATGGATTTTCACTGTTACTTATTGTGTCATTTTACTGATAACATTTTGTGTTAACTGAGCTTGTTTATCTGGTGAAATATTTTTTCTAATGTTATTTATGGTGTTAATAGTATATCAATTAGGCAATAAATAGGCATATTTAATTGAGTGCCATTCTGGGTTCAGTACCATGCTGTGTGAAAATGCCAGAGATCTATAGACCCAGCCTTTCTCCCTCGTCTCTTCTCCCTCCTCCCTCTCCTCTTTCTCCCTTTCTCCCTCTCTCTCTCTCTCTCTCTCTCTCTCTATATATATATATATATATATATATATATATATACACCTATATATATATATACACACATACATACATATATAATATATAGTATATATACATACATATGTGATATTTATTTATTTACATACATACATACATTATTTGGAATATATACAGTTTAAACTTTTTTTTTTCTTAAAGTAAGCTCTATACACCACTTGACCCCAAGATCAAGAGTCCCATGCTCTACCCACTGAGCCAGTCAGGTGTCCCATGAAATCGGTTTTGATGTATTAAGAATTCTCAGAGGTTATAATCACTTATCTTAGTTTTTATACTTCATCAAATAAGATTTTGTTGAATACCTACAAAATGCAGCAGCATGCAAGACTGGTAAGGTCTCTGACTTGGTTTCAGGAAGAACATAGACCTCAGAAAATAATTGAGTGAGGTAAGTGTTTTTAAATTTTTTTTCAACGTTTTTTATTTATTTTTGGGACAGAGAGAGACAGAGCATGAACGGGGGAGGGTCAGAGAGAGAGGGAGACACAGAATCGGAAACAGGCTCCAGGCTCCAAGCCATCAGCCCAGAGCCTGACGCGGGGCTCGAACTCACAGACCGCGAGATCGTGACCTGGCTGAAGTCGGACGCTTAACCGACTGCGCCACCCAGGCGCCCCAGGTAAGTGTTTTTAAAAGGGAAGAATGAGGGATCATGACATGGCAGCACATGGCAAGAGGAGCTTATCTGGATATTTATGGAAAGTCTGACAAATCTGTCCACATTTGGTATTGGAAGCCAACATTTGCTGAGCAACTATTAGGGATGCCATACGGTGTTCCAGAGAACAGGTTGTGGCCTCAAACACAGCTGGATTTGAGTCTTGGGTCTGCTATGAATTAGATGTGAGATCTTGTTTGGGCAAGTTGACAGTCTCTTCTGAGTCAGAGTTCCTCATGAATACAGTAAATCGGTAATAGCACCAACCTGATTAGATGAGAGAATGGAGGCACATATAAAGCTTACCCAGCACCTGATTTAGAGCGAGCTTTTAATACAGGAGAGTTAGAATTTCTCGCAGGAAGCACTCAGCGGATGCAGGTTCTTGCTGCTGTTGTTATTACTGAGGTGCTTTCTACTCATAACCATAAAGTAGGGCTTCTATTTTCCCCAGTTTATAGATGAGGACACTGAGGTTCTAGAGAGTTGAAATAACCTGACCATGAACACATACCTAGGAGGCAGCCAAGTTGATGTCAAAGCCCCCCTTTCCCTTCATTGCATAGTTTGTTTACTTCCTATAGGTTCATCCTCTGGCGTCTCTTAATCAGTATATTGGGGGTAACAAGTCTAAGTGACCTCATTGAATAATGAGCCTACAGAGTTGCAGTGTACAAATTCTTGTTTAAGGATAACAGTGAGTTGGAAAGTTTTCCGTTGTCAACAGAACAGCCTTATGATTAAAATCACTGAAGAATGCAATGTAAAATGTTTTCATTTCCTCTTGCTTTCTGTCTCTCTTGGAATAATAGTCAGCAGGAAACACATTTTTGAAAGACTTCTCTTTCTCTACATCCTCAGAATATAATAAGGACCAAGCTAACTATCTCTGGCTGTTGGGAGTTAGTAGACACAGAAATGAAAAGAAGGTGCTCTCAGAGTTTTATGAATTTTTCTCTCTAACAGTCTTGGGTTGGAAGGACATCTTTGAAATTGATGTAGCTATCACCCAGGGGCTAACATTAAGATTTCAGTAGAGGTGTATAGGGTTATGATCTTTCTGTTACTGTCAGAACTGCAGCTGTTGTATTTGCATTGAGTGGTGTGCTGGATAAAGCCAAACGGGATCCAGGAGAAGGAAAAAAAATAACAAAACCTATTGAATCATGGGCTCTACCAGAGGGCATTTGTTAAAGGTAAATTTATCAATAGCTGTTAAGTCATTTGTATTGAATAATTCTCATAGCCTCACGGCACTTCTTGGTTTTAATAATGGGTCAGAGAGAGGAGCTGGTGATGGATGTGATATTATGGCATTTTGGCACTTAATTGCATCTGAGCCTTAAAATAGCAGCAGGAGCTAAAACTGGGCTGGCTCAAGCATAGTTGATGTTTGCAGACTACTAAAACACTCTTTTTAAACTCAAATTTGGTGTTTCTTGACATACGTTGCTTGCTATTGTGTTAACAGCAGTTTATTAGAGATAGGTGAACATTAAAATTACCTGGTGACCAGAGTATGGTATCTGAAGGTATACCTTCTCCATCACTGTAAGAGAGATAGATATAGTAATAGATACAGAAAGTCGTATCTTCAGTGATGCTGGACATAAACATTCATTCATTCAGACATCATTTATTTATGCATTGGGGATAGGGTGGTATGTGAGAGATAGGCCTTTGCCTTCATGGACTAATTATTTCACGGTCAGCAATTCTAAGTGAAATGGTTATGGAGTCACTAGCTGGATAAAGTACTGTGAAAGTAGAGTGCATAGCACTCCCTCTGTCACCTGAATTGGGAATTTATTTGTCTTGGACTGCAGGAAATGTTTGAAGAAAGCCAATAATAGTGTTTTATTTCCTTAGTCCATTGGTTATCACTGGCTTACTACTTAACATGTCTGAGCTGATAAAGCCAGGAGAGGCCATCCTGGGTGTTGAAACTGGACCCTTTGCTACCCCATGATCGTATGAAGAATTGGTGATTATCGTAATGCACTTGTTATTATTTTCATAACAAAGCTGTCTCCGACCAGGTATAATCTTAGACTTACATAATTGAATTTTAGATGCTACTGGTTTATATGAAATTTCCACGGGTGCCAGCATGAGTCCAGGATTTAGCAAACAATATTTTTAATTGAGATTTTATGTCCTTGCCCTCAAATCAAACACTTTAATAGGATCCCAGTTGGAATAGGTGACTCAGTAACAAGTTACCACTGCTTTCAACATCAGAAAGGTGTTAATTTCTCCACCTCCTGCTGAGCGTCCATCTACTCCAGTGACCCACTGCCTGCATCTACCATAAAACCAGTGTTTTGCATTCCATTATGTTCAAAGCATAGCCTTAGTAATCTGCATATTTCTTGCAAGATGTGCTGGCTCCATTCCACCAGAAAACATTAAGATGGAAAAGTATTAAAAATATTGATTTGTCATCTATAACATTGAAGTGATAGATTGAAATGAAATTTGGATGCACTCCAAACCTCCAATAACTTTGACATTATTGGATGAAATAGAATGATCTCAGTCTAATTAATGTGCTACGTACACGTGAGAGAAGCCAGGAGGATGGAACAAGAAATTTGCCACAATTTTTCACCAGTTTTTCGGTGGGGTGGAATTTGTGCAAATTTCAAAATTTATTAACTATTTCGTAGTATTAGGAAAGTAGTGCCATAAAAATACAAATGTTAAACCTAAGTTAATATCATCCATGCTAAAGTAGATAGGGCGGATGGTAATAATGCCTAAAATTTTCTTGGGAATGCACCAAAAGCAGAAGTTGTTGGATGAATAGAGGGATGGGCAGATGGGAAGATCTGGGGTACAGCAATTAGAGTAAAATACTTATAGAGCATAGGTGGTGGGTGTATGGGTGTTTGCTATAAAGTTATTTCAACTTTGCTGCAGGTTTGAATGTTTTCATAATAAAATATTGGGAAAATACAGTACAAAAATGATCAACCACATTGATAGGCTCATTGAGTTAAAAAATGTGTGCTTGCCTTTTGCATTCACCCTTACACTCGGGGATGCTTGAGGAACCCCATTTGTACCAGGATCATCCTGCTGTCACCCCATGTCTCCCCTTCTCTCTTGCCCCATGTCTTGTTGACTGTTTGCTTCTTCTCTTTGAATTTTTCTCCTATCTGCCTTGATAGACACAGTGCAGTTTGGTCCTCTTCATCGACTCCCACAAGCAAAAGAAGCAACAGACCAAAAGGGAGAAACAGCAATGCATTTCTTATCTCCCTTTTATTCCCTACGTCCTACACTGAGCCTGCCTGCCTGCCTCCTCCTCGCTCTTTTCTCGTGTCAAAGTTAGTAGAGCAATTCTGGCCTCTTTGGATTTATGCGGCTCAGAGTGAGAGAATGCTGCCGCCGCCGAGGCTTGCTGTCTGCTCTACATTGATTGAGCTTCCTGGGCTTGAGGGATTTTTGCCGAGCTGAGTTTTACGGTTGATATGCTCTCGGTCATTTGTCATAAAATCATTCCAACCAAGCTGTTTACTGGTTTGAATGCTTAATTACTAAAGGAGAAGAGAATAGCTCCTTTTGGAGCTGGGTACTCATTTGGATGCCTTCTACGAGCTCACTTATCATCTAGTACCCAATGATTGCTGGGTAGTTTGTACAATATACATACCACCCTCCAGAATAAAAAAAATAATAAAGGCACCCACGAGTTTACCTAAATATTCTGAGATGTGTGAACACAGATCATTTCACCTCTTACCATCATAGTATTTTCTTTTGAATATAAATTGACCGCAAAACTCAGCACTCGGGCAGCTAAAGCTGTGCAAGTTCTCTGCTCTAGGTTTCAGATCAGAATGTTCACCTGGTTTATTTAGATTAATTTCCAGAAATGCTTTGCTGACTCCCTCCGACTTAACATACTCAATTGGAATTGCGTAATGGTGCTGCATATAATTATCTCCCTGAAAAAAATAAAAAGTTCATCTATATTGGAGTCAAATTTATTTGTGAATGCAAAGCCGTCTTGGGAATAACATTGCAAAACCTGTAGTCAAGGATTTAGTGTCTGAAGTCCTTTTCTTGTGGTTTATTTATAATTTCAGCTCTTCTTTTCCATCAGGAAAATTAAAATGCTCTCTGTGCACCACCGCCCACTGCCCCCTTCTCAACATTAACCCCCACATACAATTTCCTGCTACAAATTGGCCTCAATTATCTTTTGTCATTGGTTGCATTACCATTGAATATTTATGGAATGTGTTTTTATATATGAGATGCTTTTGGAGAAGTGAAAGGGAGGGGGAGAGAGAGGCAGACAGGGAGACAGAGGCAGAGGGAAAGGGAGGAAGAGGGAGAGAGAGAGAGTGAGAGAGAGAGGGAGGAGGGGGATCAGGAAATGGAATGTTTTAATGCCAAAATAACCTGTCAGAACACCTTAAATATTTACCACAGTTTTGATGTTTCATTTATCTCTGTCAGCAGGGCATTGTATTGTTTCAATTTTTTATCATGGAGTACTGTGGCTCTTTTTACTGGAAGGAATTAGAACTTAAAAAAAAAAAAACCAAACTTTTAATCACTTCGCTGTAAATATAATACAGGAGGATTTTTCTCTTGTGGTGTTATTTTCCCGTTATTAAAAACAACTGCTTGTCACTCCTTCTTCAAGCTTCTCCCCCTCCCTTCTTTTAACTATTGCCCTTATTCGCGGCTATTATACTTAAAGTAATCTGGATTCTTTCAGAGCTGCCAAAAGGTGAAATTGACTTTTTGAGAATGTATTGCTGAAAACTGCAGCCGATGCACTTTCCCCAAGTAGAAACATCCTGTGTGTTAAGACCTAGAGGGACAATTTACAGCCAGTTTCAAATTGGTAGCTGAGGTCAATAAGTGCCCACTCCTGCAATCGTATCAGCCTTGTTGGGATGACAGTGTGCAAGGAGGTGCTTCCTAGGCGGCTGCCACTGGGGACCTGGCCACCTCCTCTGACAGCACACTCCCTTTGCAAATTTTATTTACTTTGTCATTCACAGTAGAAATCTTCCAAAATTATTTTTCAATAATTATAAATAATGTATTAACATTTACGTATCAGAAGTTTTATGTAATAATCACAATGTCCCAGGGTGCCTGGGTAACTCGGTCGGTTAACTGTCCTACTTCGGCTCAGGTCATGATCTCACAGTTTGTGAGTTTGAGCCCCGTGTTGAGCTCTGTGCTGACAGCTCAGAGCCTGGAGCCTGCTTCGGATTCTGTGTCTCCCTCTTTCTTTGCCCGTCCCCTGCTCGCACTCTGTCTCTGTCTCTCAAAAATAAACAAACACATTAACAACTTAAAAAAAATTACAACGGGGCGCCTGGGTGGCTCAGTCGGTTAGGCATCCGGCTTCGGCTCAGGTCATGATCTCACGGTCCATGAGTTCAAGCCTCGCGTCGGGCTCTGTGCTGACAGCTCAGAGCCTGGAGCCTGTTTCAGATTCTGTGTCTCCCTCTCTCTCTGCCCCTCCCCTGTTCATGCTCTGTCTCTCTCTGTCTCAAAAATAAATAAACGTTAAAAAAAAAAAAAATTAAAAAAAAAAAATTACAACGTCCTGAGTTTATTGGTTCTTTGTCCCGTGCCTTTACATGAATGATCACTCTGAACCCTGCAAACTGCTCTTCATGTTACCAGTGAGAAAAACCAGGGGTTAGGAAATTTGGTAGTAAACCCATGTAAGTACATCTGGATCCATGATTTGAAACTATGTGGTTTAACTTCAGACACTACACTCCTCCCTGTGTCTTGTGAGTTTTGAGAACCAAGATAATTTGGCGTTATTGAGATATTGGAAAGCTACCATCAGCATCAGCCCTCCACTTGCTTTGTTAGTGGAGACTAGAGATGATTTAGTGTAAAATGTCCCAATAAAAATTTTCCCCAAAGCATATGTAAACCACAACATAATAGATTTATCAAAGTAGCAGAATGCTGTTATGTTCAAAAGATTAACCAGACTGAAGTTATTTGTCATAGCAACGGGTGCCGTAGTTGACAAATTACAATTGAACCCAGTTTGTAGCAAAATGTTAGGCAGAGCCTTGGCACTGATGAATTGACATAAGAGTCCAGACTGGAATATATCAGAGCAATTTAAATATTCAGAACAGGCTGTAACCATGTTCCCAAACACCTGCAAACCACACCAAGCCACCAGTGCCACACATCCTTGATTCTCAAGTGGATCAGCAGCAAGATACACCATCAATTTGCTAATTTTTAATTGAAAAGAAATTCTACATGAAATGCTTCCATCATTTGTCAGGGAGCCTGATTACAGATACTTTAAAACTTGTGGGAGGGGGTAAGAAGTGGCGTCATCTTAGTGATAAGGGGAAAAAAGTTAATTCTGGGTAGTGTATTTTACCCTAATGAGATAAGAAAGGTTTTCCTAATAACGTGTATGGACTGAAAAAGGTGATGGGTTCTAAGGGAGGAGAGGGAAAGAACTTATGCTCCTTTGACCTGGAAATGGATCTTTAATTTGTATCTCTCTGGACAGTGAGTTGATCGCATTGTCACAAGAGTAGATCTTCTCTTTGCTCCTGGTTAAGGCTTCTGTTAGGAAACAAGGAGCGTGCTTAGAGTCTCCCGGAAGGAAAGTGGAAATGTAGTAGAGTCCCTGGAACTCCGTGTTTCCTATCTCTGTCTTGCCAATTCATCCTCTCCACCACCGACTTCATTTCAAGGTCTGTCGGCCCTGCGTGAGCATGTGCCTTTGTAGTTTCTGCCCACCTGACAGTTGCCATCATTCCCATTGTTGGGGTGTGGGTCCCAATATTTCTGTGGCTGGGTTTCTTCTTTTATGTACAGGGTCTTATTTAGATCCATTATCTGTTTTACTTTATCTTTTTGCCTTATCTTAAATGTAAGCTCTGACGATAGCCTTTAATAGACTTAACATGCACATTCCCTTTCCTTGACTGAATTTATGTTGAAGAAATAATCATGAACGTGTGCAAAGGTTTGGCTGTGATGATGTATGTGCATTACTGAGTTGTCCATAATAGCAAAAACTGAAAATTACCCAGATGGTCTGTAACAGAAAATTGATTAAATCAATGACACTACACTAGAATCCGCATTCATTTATTTATTCCTCATCTAACAAAGAGTAGCTGAGAAGGTACTTGTGGAGTTTTGTGAACGTGTAGCCTTCACGTTCATGAAAAGTGATATGATGGAAGAATCGTCAATAGCACAGAAAAGTCTGGCTAAAGGGAAGGCCAAACTCAGTGTGATCTTATTTTCACTAAAACAGTAAAGGATAGTAGGAATCTGTTAAGAAAAAATATATATACATACTCTAAAATGATAAGAGTTGTTTTCTTTGATTTGTTGGGTCTTTATCCTCTAAATGGCCCAAATTAACGCTTCATGTCTTTAAGCAGAAAACAAATTGCAAACATTTTTAAAAGGCAGTTGTTTTTGGAGGCTAGAGGAGAGCATTACACCCTGCTAAAATATTCGTTTCTAGTTTTCTGTTACATATCCAAGCAGAGGGAAAGTCAATATATTTTTTAAGACTTTATTTTTTTTAGGTTTAAGTTGTGTAGTTTAAACCTGCATTTTCAATTTTAGATTCATAGCACAATTAAAAGTTCTCATATATCTCCTGCCCACACATCCTAGCCCTCTGACCCCATTACCAAAATCCCCTACAGAGTGGGACATTTGTTGCAATCGAGGCACCTACATTGATTGACATCATCATCACCCAAAGTCCATAGTTTACATTAGTGATCGTTCTTGGTGTTGTACATTTTGTAGGTTAACACAACTGTGTAATGACATATGTCCATCATTATCATTTCATAGAAGGTATTTTTACTACCCTAAAACTCCTGTGTTCTGCTGATTCACCTCCCCCTGCCCCCCAGTCCTCTTACCCCCACAACCACTGATCTTTTGACTCTCTCCATACTTTTGCCCTCAAGATGGTTCTAATCTTTTTTTTTCTTAAGATAAATGGAAGGTTTTGATAAATTGTCTGTCTTTTGACTCTTGCTATTATAACCAGTGATATTTTGAAACTGAGGAAATGCATACAGTTGAAAAAAAATACTTAAAAAGAAAACAATGATAGCAATGGTCATCCTGGACTGGGTGGTATGTGACAAGGTAGGTAATCAATGGTCTTGGAAGGAATTATTAGTTTCCTTGATAAGTTAATCTTTAATAGAGTTCCACATTGGCTTACCGCAACCATGGTCTTCTTGACTGATTTAGGTAAAACTAAATAAGATCATGCATTGGAATAGAGAATAAAATCTCTTTTCTGCAAGGTTTGTGTTTAGGTTATAAAAATAATTGGAGGGGAGGCGTTTAGGTCAAGTCCCAGCATTGGTGCAAGGTTCAGAGATGACTATAGTCACTTAGTTGCATAGATAAGAGTCAGATTCCTCCTGGACATAATACTAACAGTGTGTGGTCCCTGAAACAGACCTGCCTTAAGCCACACCCCCTTCAAGATTTGATTTTAATGCATATGTCTTCCTAGCTCTCTCTGTACATAAAAGTTGACTTGCCATCTTTTCAATTAATAAGAAAATACCAAACAGAGCATTAAAGTTTACAGCTTCACATTTTTGAATTAAATTATCTATTGATTAGTTAGGGGCTATTATTAAAAATCAGCACAACCACGTCTGACAATGTCTTAAAAATATTCATCATGACTTTGATCAAATTGTAAATGGTGGATCTGCACTTTATTTTAGAGGTAAAGGAGGCAAATGAGCAATAAATTTGCAGCCTAGGTAATTGGGGGAAAAGTAATCTATTTAATCAGTCCCAAGAGCTGGGTGATTCAGAGAACTGACATTGGAATAATTGATGAAAATATTTTTGTCTGAAAAGATCATTTATATATGTTTAAGAAAATATTCTATAGCAGACTCAGTTCTGGCATTTGCATGTCTTATGCTAAATTGGGTTTACTTTTCAAGTCTATGCATAAGGTGATGGTTTTCTTCTGTCTTCTTTCCCCTACTATTATACTATCCATATGCTAATCACTCAGAGCACTGATACCATTCCTTATAACCAGATACCTCCTTTCCCACTCAAGTCCTACCTCACCCCAACTTCTAGACTGAAGCTCATTTGTCTCTGACTTTTATTTGCAACCACCCCAGCTTATCTTTGCCTCAAGCTCTACAATTCTCATAGCCACTGAGATGCAGTATTGTGTAAAAGTTAAAAGAAGAGGTTTGGAGCCTGAAGTCCAAATCTGGTTCTTTCTCCTGCTAGCCAAGTAGCTTTGGAAGAGTAACTTAGCTTTCTGGACATCTCTTTTCTCCTTTGTAAAATGTGGGTCACAATAAATAAAAATTGCATAGGGTTGTAGTTAGAATTAGACAAAGTAACACTAAAAGAACAATTTGCAAGGAAGCGACTACACAATGAGTGATGGATTATACTTTTATTGCTGTTTGGAATCCTGATTTCTAATAGAAATGCTGAACTTTTATCTTCAGTAAACTGGCAATTTGTTAATATTGTGTTTTTCATCACAAATGTCTAGCAAGCCTTACTAATGCTCTTGAAGCTAAATATTAGTTAATAGTACTTACTTGAGTGAACATAATGCCATCGACAATGGAATCATAAGTCACTTGACCATAAAAACATAAGAAACAGTTTGGATTTTTGGATTAACTCATGGCTCACCATACAGACTCTTGCAATTTATCCTCCTACAATAACTTTAAGGACTGAAATCCTAGGTTGCCATATTGAATTCTCTTCAAAGAATATTAGAGGTAGAAGAAACTGTAAAAATCATCTCACCAAGCTTCAGTCCCCATAACAGAGCTTCAATCAACTTCATATTAAATAATATATTTTGGGTTTTTGTGATTTGCCACATAGTAGGTTGGATTCTAGAGATGCAAAATGTGTAAGAAAGACTGTGACCTCATGGGACTAGTGAGGTATACACACAAGTAAACAAGCTATTGCAAAATAAAAAACAAGTGTTCCCAGGGTCATAGCTGCCTTGGAAAGATAGAGAAGAGTGCACCTTCTTGCCTGGGATGGGTGTGAAGTGAGTCTAAGAAAAAAATTCCTGAAAAAAAAGTGACATCTAAGCTGACACCTGAAGGACAAGTAGGAGTTCACCAGTGAACGTGGGGGAAGAGGGGAAAAATAGTTCTTCAGCACACACAGATGTGCAAATAGAAAGTGTCAGATGGACTGTCCACACTCACCCAACAGGTATTTATGGAAACCCTAACATATGCCAGGGCTGTGTTTTGAGGACTTACTGAAATGTCATATCTATCTCTCCCCTACCCTTAAATTGAACTTCTTTAGGGGAGAAACTGTTCTTTTTATCTTTGTTAACTTAAAGCCCTCAGCTCAATGTTTATCACCTGGAAGTGTTCAATAACTGTTAGTTGAAGAAATGAATTAATCAATAGATGGTTTATCACAATTGGCTCTTGTTAGTGAGAAGCGAAGTCGTTGGTAAAACCATTGGCCCAGACGGGGTCCATAGTAGAGAGCTATATAGCAGCACATCACTAGTGATCACCCTCATGGTGGAGAACAATGTGTTCAATCAACAAACTTTGGCACTGCCATTCAATCAGCAAACAGTATCCTTATCTATCCCCAACACCTCCCTTATTCATGGAGGTTTTACACATACAATGGCAGATACAGGATTTCTGGCCTCTAGCCTGATTGACTTGGGATTCTAGCAACAGAGGAAATGGGTTTAGCTTGGGATAGCTTTCTTAGTAAACAAACTGTAGGCCACCACTAGTTATCAATGGCCATTTTCTGTTTCAATGCCTTCCCAATCATGTATTTCATTTTCTCTTCTGCTCTTCATCCAAGTATCAGGTCTATTTTAGAGTGTACTTTTTACTGGAATATTTCCCCATTTTAGCCTGGCAGTACCTTTATCATTTTAGAAACACCTGACGGGTTGTGAGCAGATATTAAATGTTTAAATATGTGTACACCAAAATGTATGAGAATAGAAAATTATCTTTTGACATATTTTAACAATATCTTTGGGAATTTGTGCGTTTAATTTGTATATTTGAGTGCCTGGTATGGGAAAGAACCTGTGCTAAGTGTTTGGTTACATCCTATGGTTTCAAATATTAATGAGAACTGAACAAAGATGAATCTGGAAGTTTCTTTACAGTGGCCATCAGAAGAATGAGGTAGCAGGATGGTCTGAAGGATGATAAACTATACTTAGTTGACCTTATTAATCACTTATAATGGGATCTGAAATATATATGCATCTTTCCTGCCTCCCATGCTTTGCCTTTGGAGAGAGAAAGGTGGGAGTTCTTTAGTCAGCCTAAGTTCTGGCTCTGCTAAAAGTCCTTCCTGGGAGCATCTTAAGTCTTTATCTTATTTTTTATGGACCTAGAGTACAAATTAAGCAGGCCAGAAGAGCATTTGAGGTCACCTCCTATTGTCCTGGCTGTGCACAAATGATCTAGCACAGCAGTTTTGGAAATGTCCCACCCTAGTGGCAAAACTCAAAATCCTTTCTCTAAGTCCTGTTTCCTAATGGAAAACAGACCAACACCTGATGATCCATTAGTTCTGTTTCTGGCAGGTAGGGAAGGACAGCTTGGTGAACACTATCCTGCAGTCTTGATTCTAGCTTTCTTTCTCTGCCCACTCATCCCGCAAATATTTATTAGATGTTCATTCAGCAGTGGGACAACAGGAAGTGGAACAAGCATGGTCTCTGCCCCCATGGAACTTACATTCCCCTTGGAAATGGCAGGGAGGAAGAGAGTAAACAAAATAATTAGAGATTAGAAGTATTATACATAAATGAATAGAGTATGTGATGGAGAATAATGTGTGTCAGCCAAGATGATCAGAACATGTCTTCTTCATCAAACATGAAGTTTATGAGGAAACCTGTAGCATGAGAAGAAGTCTGGGGCATGTGCTCTAGGCTGATAGGAGAGCAGGTACAAAGAGACTGCAGCTCAGAATTACACCTGTAGTGGTAAAACATGGAGACTAGGGAGGTAACACTGAATGCTGGAGGGACACACAAAGACCCAAGCTTTTGGACTTTGTTCCAAGTATCACATATACTTCAACTCAACTTTGCACACAGCAAAATTCATTCTGTCAACCACTGGAAATGAAATACATACAGAGCAAGAATTACTTGTCAGAATTCTATGTGTAACTGTTTCTCATTATTGCAAAATTTTGGATGGAAAAAAGGAAACAAAGAAATAGAGCCTTTCAATGCAACTAGCATTTGATTTAGTTAACCTTTCATCGTGTTTGCTTTTGTATATGCTCTTTGTCTCCTTTTGACAGAGAAAAGAAAGAATTCTTCCTGGTTTTTGTTTGTTTGTTTGTTTGTTTAGAGAAAAGCATCGCTTTTCCTACCTGAGCATTTGTTTGTCTGTTGTTTTTAATCATAATGGTTATCATAACATCCATGGCCTGTAGGGACTTTTCATGGTCATTTTGCCTTTCCTACCCCAGTCAGATGTCCTATTTTATTTTATTTTATTTTATTTTATTTTATTTTATTTTATTTTATGTTATTTTATTTTAAATTTGGTGTGTGTAGCGGGAGGAAGCTTCTAGAATAGCACAGTCTAGTAGAACTTTCTGCAATGACGGCACTGTCCAATAAAGTACCCACTAACCACATGTGATTGCTGAGCATTTGAACTCAAGCTAGTGCTACCAAGGGACTGAATTTTAAATGTTATCTAATTTTGATTACTTCAATTTAAATGTCCACATGTGGCTAGTAGCTATTATCTGGGACAGCACATCTCTAGAGCCTCTTTTGAATGTCCTCCTGGTGTTTCAGCAGAATTCACAATTGGAATTCACACAAATGGTGGTCTTCATGAAGGAAGGATTTGGGTTAGCACAAATGAATTCTGCTCATGATAAGGACTTTTTACAACGTAATTCTTATTTTCATTTTTCTAGCATCCTTTTCTTCTTCTGGTTGTATAGTTCTTCTTTCCTTAGGGAGCCACCTCGTTCCCATTACTCCCCCTGCCCCCATGCTTGCAGGGCACTGACTCTGTGCCTAGTGTTCTAGTTGGGTGTGTTACCTAATCCTGTCCAATTAGCAAAGCTCCATATCCCAGTCATAAGGATTGGCTAGGAGATGAGCATATGACCCAAGTCCAACCAATGAGACTCAATTTCAGAAGGATTGTTGGTAACCAACCCAGAATGTTGAGATGGGAATTGCTGGTTGTTTCCGAGTTCCCCTGAAGGCTGAGTGCCCAGCCCCTAAAACTAGCTCAGCCAAAATCCAGTTATCCTTACATTTTAACTCATAGGAACTGTAACATTCCTTTTTTTCCCTTAAGCCAGTTGGAGTGTTTTATTTGAAACCCCTCCAAAAAAGTTCTGATGAATAAAATAAGTGATGGCAGTATACGGAAAGCAGTATGACATTCGTGAGAAAAATGAGTTTCTTAAGTTCCGCGGTAGTGATGTGCAAGGAATTGTGCTAGGGCACTGGACATGGGCAGCAGTACAGACAGTGGAAAATAATATTGTCAAGGAGCTAATGGATTTCCTTCCTTAGTTATTTAGGTGGAATGTGAATCTGCCAACAGAGGGTGTTACATTTGCTTCCTACAAAGATTGAAAATGCTACAACCCCATCATTGATGAAAACTAAGTTGGGGCTAAGATTGAGATCAGAATAAGATATTCTTGGAATTAAAAACAAAACAAAACAAAACAACAACCAGAATAAGCAAAGTTAGTATGTTTTTAAAACAGTGTAGATGTTATTCTGGATCTGCCTAAGTGGGACAGGAGAGGTAAACTCTTTTAGAAGAGAAAGTTACTGTCAAAATATTCTCCAAACTTGCTTCATTTTAGTCTTGTGAGAGGAATATTGAATGTGTGATTGTGAATCTGTGCGCGCGTGCACGTGTGTGTGTGTGTGTGTGTGTACACGTGTCCACATTTTTGTGGTTTTCTGTCTCATCTCCCTGCCACTGGGGCATGCTTCCTTGGTCATTTCTGGGTACTGGCACATTGACTCAGTGATAATTGCTAAATTAAACCCCCAAGTCACCCTCAGGAATTTTGTCTTTAATATGAAATAAATATGTGTGTTTGTTAAGCAGTCATCTGCCTGCTCTTGGCACAGTTTCAGACGACTGGGAGTCCTTTTCTTGAAATGCTTCAAGTTCTGTCTTGTACTGGCACTGTCATTAAAAATTAGCTGTAAGTGGAACTGTTAACACATTTTCCATCATTTATCTCTGCCCAAAACATACCTTACCATGGCCAGCCATAATTCAAAGTATGGGCCATGAGAGATTACTGGAGTATTCCCCAGTGGTGCATATCCCGTCTTTTTCCTGTTAGTAGTACTTAGTGACTTAGGCCACTCAGGTTCTCAGAAGTCTTCAGCCCTAGTGTTCTACCATTTTCAGTGGTAACTCAAGATGCACTGTCCTCCTGACCAGGTGTGGGGGCATGTGGCACACAGTGTTGCTGTATTCCTTCCCTTCTCTGCTATGGGGCAATGCAATCTATTTGTAACTTCAAGAAATTGGTCTTTCCCAAAGAACATCTGTCCTGATTTCATAAAAAAATGGTCCTTCAGGATACATACTGAATTGTTAGCAGCAGATGTCCCTGGAGTCTTGAATAGGTTTGCAGAAAGAGGGAAAATGAGGACTTCATTTCACTCTTTTTTTTTTGACAATAGACTTTATAATTTTTAAAACAATGAAGTGTGTTATTTAAAAGCATTTTCAAAGTCCCCCCCGCCTTCTAGGGTGGATGGGTTAATTTTTTTCCATTAAAAATACGAATGTTCCAAGAAAATCAAATGTATGTAAGAAGGTAAAACTCTCCTTCCATCCCACACAAGTCTTTTAAATGTTCTTCACCTTCTGGAATAATCTTGTATACGTAGTATCCATTTTCTATATAATGACAAACATATTTAGAGATAGTGGGTATGTATATCTAATAGAAAAGGATAGATGAGTAACTGTGTTCATACATATTTATGTAATAAATATTTTCAAACACACGTAACGTTTTGTTGAAATATGACCTCTCTCAATATAGTACATGTAGAGATAGATATGTATATGCATAGATATATACATGTACATACATTATACATATATGCACATATACACATATATGTATTGTTTTGTTTTCTTTTTCCATTTCACATTATATCATGATTGTTTTCCATGTTGTACACATTCATCTGAAACACTCTTTCTAGCAACAGCCCAGCATTCAATAGTATGCATGGTTGTGTCTAAATAGTTCCCTCAATCCCCTATTAATGAATGTTGGACTTTTTCCCAATGTTTTTGCTTGTTGCTGGCAGTGCGACAGCAGCTTCCTGGTTCGTACTGCAAGAGTCCTCTATGGTATCCCCAGTTTATGACGATTGCTTCTGACTTGCAGTTATCAGTGCATATTCCATAGCCCTCTCTGCTAATAGCCCTCCTGAAATAAGACGGGCTCATGTGGTCTGGTCTCTGCTGAGGATTTGTGATTTGTATGCTAGCATAACAAAGGGATGAAATGTGTTTTAAATGCATCTACAGATAATGGGAAGTGTCTGGCCAGGAATGATGCTGCAAAACACGTTCTGAGGATGCTCACCTCCAGTTTGAAGCTGATTTCTTTGGAGTGACTTGAAATCAAAGTTCAAGTTCTTTCTCATAAGTCTGTTATTTGGAGGGAGGTTTCATGAAACATTCTTATTTATCTTATGCCTTCCGGGCACAGGCCTTTTATGAGATGGGTATTTTTAAAGAACAACTTTATTCTTGCGAGAGTTGACAGGACTTTTAATGAGGAAAGAAATTAGAAACCGGAGCTGGAGGCAACATGGTTAGTAAAAAGAAAAGGGAAACGAGAGAAAAATCCAGTTTAAATGCACTTCAAAATGGTTGTTACTGTAAATATTCTTGTATATATCCATTCATAATTCTAGGTGAGAAAAACAGGGCAGCTCTTAGCTTTTCTTATCAGGCAAATGATTGTCACTTCTGAACATGCCCCTTATTTTACTTAAACTTGCACAATTCTGTATCAATTGAAATTGTGCAAATAAAATAATGTATTTAATGTTCTAGAACAAGGGTTGGCCAACCGTGGCCTTTGGGATAAATCCAGCCTCCCACCCCCACCCCCCCCCTTCCCGGCCTGTTTTTGTAATGAAGTTTTATTGGAATGCAATCATGTATGGATTGCCTGGGCAGGCTGATTTTGTACCACAGTGGCAGAAATAAATAGTAATACAGCCCCTCCAAACCTATGTCTTTAGTATCTGGCCCTTTCCAGAAAAAAATTTGTCCACCTAGATAATCTCACATGTGGAGGGGCAAAAAAATCAGTCCTTAATAGGAGGCCTCAGAACCTCCAGGAGGTTCTTTCCCTGCCTGACAGCAAGATGCAAATGAGAGAAGGTGCAAGACTGAGCCACATATGCTCAATTCTTTTTCCCATATCCCTGGCCAAGAAAATTACTCTGTCTTTAATGGGAAGGGAATGAGCACAGGAGAAAGACCCGATTCTGAATAATAGGGCTGAATCTACAAGAGATAATGCAGCAAGGTTGTTAGTGATCTAGAAAAATCATGTAGTTAGGTCTGGGAATTACCTCCTGTTATGGGCTGAATTGTGTCCCCCCAGATTTCCCATGTTGAAGCACTAACCCTCAGTACCTCAGAATGTGACTGTATTTGGAGATGAGGTCTTTATAAAAAGTAATTAAGTTAAAATGAGGTCACTAAGGTGGGCCCTACACCAATATGACTTGTGTCCTTACAAAATGAGATCAGGGCACAGACAAACACACAGGGAAAACCATGTCACGTCTCAGGGAGAAGTCTGCAAGCCAAACAACCCTGCCTATACCTTGATCTCAGACTTTTGACCTCCCCAAACTATGAGAAAATACATTTCTGTTGTTTAAGCCACCCAGTCTGTGGTACTTGGTTACAGTAGTTGGAGCAAACTAATACCCCACGCTTAAGTCTAGCACATCGCCTGCTTAGGTAGGATATAACTCTTGCCATAATGCAGTGGTCTTTCTGTGTGTAAGTCAGCAGTTTTCAACTGGGCACAGTTTTCAACTGGGAATTTTGCCTCCTTGGGGACATTTGGTAATGTCTAGAAACATTTTTGATTGTCATAGCTGGAGGAGGGGGTGGGGTATACTACTCATATCTGGTGGATAGAGGCCAGGGGTGCTGCTAAGCATCCTATAATACACAGGGCAGCCCCTGATAACCAAGAATTACCTGGCCTAACCCATCCATTGTGCCAACGTTGAGAAATCCTGGAGTAGCAGAAGACACAACTCTATTCCTCCCCCCTACTTGCTTCCCTCTTAGACATTCGGTGTTCTTTGGAAATGCTAGAAGAGGTTAACCCTACACTGAGGAATGTGTATAATGTCCACATAGGATCATCAAAATAATTTAAATGAAAAGAATTCCTTCAGCCATCGGATCTTGGCAGTAAATTTCTGCTAAATACACTCTGGAAAAATTGTTAGGTGCTGCATGATTTCTGGGACATGGACTTTGGGTTTCCTGAGGGCCGGTCTTCCTTTCAATGCTGTTAACTTCTCCAAGTTTTCAGCCTATGGGTGGTGCTGGCGTGGGCACAGAGTAATGAATGATGGATGGATGGTGGGCCTCCCAGGTAGAAGTGGGCTGGTGGGAAGCTTTCCTTAATATCATATTTTATATACAACTGTGGGTCAGGGCGGGCTGTGGGTATGCAGTGCCTGACCCTAGTGCAAGGGTGGGAGATCGATCGTGCTGAAACAGTGAGCCGTCCAAATGATTTATTTATGCAGCACTGCCTCTCCCAGCTTCTTTGGAGGCAGGCACAGACGGGTTTGTGCATGTGTGTGTGTATGCGCGTGCATTTGTGTGTATGTGTGCAAGTGTACGTGCATGTGTGTCCTCCCATGATGCTCCCAGTTTCAACTGAGCCTATAATTAGCTCCTCAGAGACCAGATAATTATACTTTGCTTTTTCTACCTGTAAATGCTCATTTGGCTTTCTGATTTCTTGTTAATTTCCTAGCTTTAAACCACCCAGTATTGGGCTTTTGGCAAAATATCAAGTTATTAGAACAAAGAATGGTACTCTGGGAAGACAGATGAAAGATTCCAGAGTCTCTGTGGCTGAGACTGGGCATTGTTTACTGCCTAAATTTGAGAAGAAGCTTTTGAGGGATTATTTTTGAATGTATCTGCTCTATCCTTTCCCAGCTAAAATGATGTCTTTCCAAGGAAATATCAGAATGTAGTAGTCATTAGGTTCTGGACATTTCAAATCTGGTAGAGTACATGACATAACAAATTGAACTCTTGCATTCTGTGGTAGAGATCAAAATCCATACAACTAGGACCTTAAAAAAATGATTCCTGAACCAAAGTAAGTACACATAGCTCAATTTTGTCTCTTCCACTGAATGTGAATTCTGATAGTTTTACTTCTTGATGTCAGTCTGGGATTGTTGAAAGAATTGTATGTATGTATGTATGTATTTAATGTTTGTTTTATTTACTTTTAAGAGAGAGAGAGAGAGAGGCAGGCAGAGAGAGAGGGAGACAGAGAATCCCGAGCTGACTCTGCACTATCAGCACAGAGCCCGACACTGGGCTCAAACTTACAAACAGTGAGATCATGACCTGAGCTAAAACTAAGACTCAGATACTTAACCGACTGAGCCACCCGGGGGCCCTTATTATTATTATTATTATTATTATTATTATTATTATTTTTTAATTTATTTTTGAGGAAGAGAGACAGAGAGAGAGAGCAGGGAGGAGCGGAGGGAGAGAGAGGGAGAGAGAGAATATGAAGCAAGCTCCACACTGTCAGCACAGAACCTGGTCTGGGGCTTGCACCCATGAACCATGAGAGCATGACCTGAGCCTGAGTCATTAAGTCAGACACTTAATTGGCTGAGCCACCCAGGTGCCCCTCAAAGAATTGTTTTTAAAGGAGAAGAACAAAATTCCAATTTATTAATAATAAATCCAATTTATTAATAAATCAGCTACTGTCCAATAGAACTTTCTGCAGTGATGGCAACATTTTATATCTGTGCTTTCCAATATAATAACCACGAGCCTCACCTGGTTACTTGGGCATTTGAAATGTGGTTAGTAAAACTGAGGAACTGCATTTTGTATTTTATTTCATTTTGATTCATAGAAACATAAACAGCATCACTGAGTAATGACTATTGTATTGGAAAGTACAGCTCTGTATGGCCTGATCTCATCTTAAAAAAAGGTGTTATGTGTTTTTATTATTCATGTATATTTTCACATGATGTATTTAAAAGTGTAGACAAAAAAGCCTCTAAAAATACATATCAAACCTTTCAGGTTGGGATTAGAAAGGTGAAAAGAGAGGATTTTAACATTTTTATTTTGCCAAAGAGAGAAGAAAACTAATGGGATTAAAAATCAGTCAAATAAGGGGCTCCTGGATGGCTCAGTCGGTTAAGCCTCAGACTTCAGCTCAGGTCAAGATCTCACTGTTCGTGGGTTCGAGCCCCATGTTGAGCTCTGAGATGACAGCTCAAAGCCTGGAGCCTGCTTCGGATTCTGTATGTGTTTCTCTCTCTCTCTGCACCCCCACCCCCACTCATGCTCTGTCTCTGTCTCTCAAAAATGAATAAATGTTAAAAAAAAATCAGTTGAATAAATAACTTGAGACTAATTATATCACAGAACCCATTGAGTCTAGCCCCCTCCTTTTATACACCTGGGAAGTGAAGGGTTGAGGACTGTGACAGGTTATCTCTGCAATCCAGGCAGCCCCTCCTTTCCCCAGTCACTGCAGAGGACATGAATTTGGGGCCTCACTCATACAGTCCTTGTGTTTTGTGCAGTCAGCACCTAAATAATCATTTCAGAGGCTTTCAAGGCTGTGAACCCAAAAGCAGAGAACAGTGAGGGAGGAGGAAGGTACATAAACAAATGCATGAACCACAGTCAGTCTCTGAAACAAAATCCATGTGTTTTATGAAAATCCCTTATTGTGGAAAGCCATTTGCAAAGCCCCCAGTCTTCGCTTGGCTGGTAAATGGCAGTGAATGCTTCTTTCTAAGTCTCCTGTGAATGACGGAGAAATTTCTAACCAGGGATTGTGTTTACAGGTTTATGGATTCCAAGTTTTAACACAGCCACACATTGTTTTTTCTACATTATGGAAAAGAAATCAACTCTTTACTTTCCTGGAGTGTTGGTTTTTAAACATTAAGGTGGAAAGAAATAGAAATGAAGAAAATGAGAGGGGAAAAGGAGTCCAGAAGAGAATTCACTAAGGAAAAGAATGAAATTTAAAACGCGTAGAATTAACACACATAAAAGATCCACTAGAGTCACAGAGCTTGCCCAAATCCAATCCAGGGTTTACGCTGTTGCTGGGTGATTTGGAGATTCGGCAGCCCCTCTGGGTGGGCAGAATTTTCTTTACCCTGTCAAATCAGTATGCCATCTTTACATTCCTGAGTTATTACAATGGCAGCAGTGTTCTAGAGCTTTGCATATCTTTTGAGACTTAGTGCTTTCCTGCAACTAAACCACACTAGGGTGCTAAACCTTTCTGTGTAGATGCAGTCAAATTAGAAGTTAAATTTGGTACTGCAACAGGTTACCACCTGGGACCAGAAGTGTCTTGCATTATATATATATTTTTGCTAGCGTTATGAAACGAACAAGGCATGTGGCGTGGTTTAGTTTCAAGAGATATTAATTTTTTTAGGGGAGGTTTACAACTATCTTTGTAGAGTTCCTGAATTGTCTGTAAGGTTAAAACTAATTTATGTGATTTTGATGCAATTGTAATAAATGTGAAGAAATATATTCTTTTTGAATGGATGGCACATTGATCTGAAAGACACCTGAAGGCAGAGATTCTGTATTAAGCATATTATATCCTCAATTTAGTAAAATGCTAGACTGATAGTAAGCAGTCTTCTGTGTTATATGCCAGATATTTATTTCCCTATATTCTGATCTTCACAAAAAATTATAATATGATCTAGGGCTGAAGGTCATGTGCCAAAAAAAGAGGAAATTGTGGGTTTTTAAAAAATGTTTTATTTTGTTTTGAGAGGGAGAGAGACAGAGCAAAAGTGGGGGAGGGTCAGAGAGAGAGGAAGTCACAGAATCAGAATCAGGCTTCAGGCTCTGAGCTGTCAGCACAGAGCCCGACGCGGGGCTCAAACTCACGAACTGTGTGATCATGACCTGAGCCGAAGTCGGACGCTTTACTGACTGAGCCACCCAGGCGCCCCCAAAAAAGAGGAATTGTAATGCACATTCTAGCATTGCTTTAAAAAAAGAAGTAGTAATTGATTAGCATGTGAACACATGAACAAATTATTTTCCTCCTATATCTAGTGGATAGTATTTAGTAATAGTATTTACTGTGTCCTTGAGAAGAACTGTGGGCAGGGAGAGGCCAGAGGATAAACAAAGAAACAGAAACCCTAGGTATCAGTTTTCAGCTACATGTAAACTCAACTTATTTTTTAATGATTTTATTAGGAAGGCTTCTATATTCTGTTTTGTAATTCATTTCCCTGAGGCAACTTTAGACCTTCCAGGTCTGTTTGCAATTCCTATCAGATTAGAAAAAAAGAAAGAAAGAAAGGATAGAATAATGGAAATTTCACAAGTTATTCAGTTTTTTTTTTTTTAAAAATCCAGTTTCTCGCCCCAACAGTTTCTTAAATCTGTAGACCCTGATGTTTTAATCTCATGCATTCTGATAGAGCTTGATATTCATAACTGGTGGATTTGATAAATTTTTAACCAGAAAGTTGGATATGATGAGAAAACACAAGGGGTGGTTTGTATTTTGCACCTTGTGGTGAGCCTTCCCGTTTCATTTGCACTAAGAGTATTCCTGGGAGGCGTCAAAGCTGCCCAAAGCTGACTTCCATCCATATTGAAATGGCTTCGTCCGAGCTTTCCAAAATTCCAATTTCAGTGCTGGTAGTAATATGTATGCGTGAACAGCAGAATAAATATCGGTTTAAAACTCATATAAATATACATTTATGCTCCATCTGTGAACTCATAACGTGTGGGATAAATCTTGTCATTTCAACATAAGTGGAATAACACATGGATCGAAAGCAGGATGCAGTGTTGAGAAAGCGTGTTATGGATTCACGGTGCAAAGTTATACACTGATGGTTTCATGAGGATTGAATTCTGAAGATCAAGCAAACAATCAATGATAACAATTCTGCCTCTGTAATCATTCTTGTAAGTAAATAAAAATATTAATTTTATGTCGGGATTGTCTTTTGGTACCTTATTATAGAAAATAACAAACAGGTGTCAAAGTAGAGAATAAATGGGCTCTTGTGTACTTCAGTAATTGTTAATTCACAACCAACTGTGTTTCACCTCCTGCCCCTCCTGATTTCTTCCACTTTCCTGGAGTGTTTTGAGGTCAAGGCCACAGACCATACATTCCATCCATAAATGTTTCAGTATGTATCTCGAAAAGAGTAGGTCCATTTTCTAAATGTGGTCACACCTAGCCCTACAGTATTGATACTGATTCCCTAAGACAATTAAATATCGTGTCAGTGACCGCCTTTTCTCAATTATCTTACATATTTGTAAAGTTGGTTTACTTGAATTCAACCCCAAATGAGGTCTATAGAGGCAATTAGTTGATATGCCTAAATTTCTTTAATTTTTATCCCCCCATTCATATTTTTATCTGTTTTTCTTGCAATTTGTTTCACTGGAATAAACTTTCTTCCAGAGACATTTTTAAAACAATATTATTAGTATGCATTCTTTTCTCTTATTTACCTGAAACAGGAAATTAGCCTGATAAGTCATGGATTGAACCAGTGACATCCATCATTCTATTCCATGGGTGAATGTCGGCCAACAGTTTGATATCAATTGTGTATGTGTGTCTGTATCTATCTATTCCACTTTTTAAGAACAATAACTAGAAGTTGAGAGAACTGTCCAAGAGCTAAGTAAAGGTAGGCTGGCATTAGTGTCACCTAGGGCTCTCCAGCAGTTACTTGAAAAATAGCACAGGCAATATTTCTTAACTGCTTGGATGGGGATTTTTCTTTCATGGATAAACTATGGCTGCCATTGACATTGATTTTTTTTGCACTTATGAGTGAAGTAAATATGGGCATTTCACATAAAATATATTACTCTTCTGAAATACAGGATGTGGCTTTAGAAAGTTGGCCATGGTTCCCTCCAAAGTATTCATTATTAAGAATGGTATTGTATTTCATTCCTGAGCTAAGGGCTCTACCAGGTCTGGCTTCTTCTTGAGGATAATGACACAGGTAGAAATCTAGACAAGTCCCTCAACTACCTTTCTAACTCCTATAAGAGTTGATGCAAAACAAAACAATGGATGGTGGGCTATAAGCCACCTCATTTCTCAAGCCATCTCTTTGGTCTGGCAAATTGTCCCATTGTCTTGGGTTCCAAGCTTTGAAGGAGTGGGGTTGATGGGCAGGGAGTTGATCAGTGTTTCCAGGCTATGAAAAAGTGTACGGACCCTTAGCAAGAATCTAGGCCGGACAGTTGGTGCTGAGAGCCATTTGGGTCTGTACAATGCCTTCCCTTCCTAACATCACCAATGCACACTACCTGGTATTTCTTTTCACCATGTAAAGAACCACCTTCAAAATGTAGGCACATGGTTTCCACTAACTGTGCTATTTTTTAATTTGTTTCTAAATAAGAAATACCAACCAAAAGACACATCTCAAGTGCCCATTATGTTCCATGCTCCACGTTCATACTTTTAGAAGCTGTCCAGTTTTAATATGAATCCACAGTGCCATTTGCTATTGTTATTATCACTATTTTCCCAGATGAGGATACAAAATAGTACAATGACAGCTTGTTTTAAGATACAGGTTTAAGTAAGAGGCAGACTTGGAATTTGACCTAGAGTCTATTAGACTCTAAAACTGGTGCTATGACGAGGTTCCCCTTAGCAAAAGGCATTATGAGTGAGGGACCTCACTGGCATGTGTAGGACCTCCCACCCAGGACTTAGAAGCTGTGTCCAACCTCCCTAGTGGCTGCTCCTTGACCCAGGCTCTTGGACCCGGGGATATACACTTGAGTGGTGTAGTTAGCCCTGAAGAGAATATACCTGGGAAAGAAGTCTACACACAGGGCCTGGAGTGGGCCTATCCACTTTGGTCAAAATTTTTGTGATCTGTAATACCTCCATATGAGTGGTGTTCAGAGTCCAGGTGGGTATACTCCTAGCCATTTGGACTCTTCACTTATGGGGAGGATTGTGTCAGAATGGGATGTTCTCAAGTATGGGTCCAGATCCAGGACTTACTTCTGGGTCTTAGTTTTCTTAATCACTAACTGTAATTCCTCCCATATGACCAAGGTCTGTGCTGTTTGCCCCCATGATGTTGAGATTTCCCCTTGTTCCAGCTGACATCATTCTTCTCCTAACTTTGGACATACTTGTTGCCAACATTTTCATGTTGTAGGGCAAGTGAAAGAGATATTTTTGCAGGTGCAATCCAAAACAAAAGCACTGTGGTCCATTTACAAATGGTAGCTGTGAACATTTCAGACAGAGTTCAGAGATCCTCAAAAGGAGACCGTGTGAGCCAGGAAACCTCTTTAAAACAATAAATAAGAGTCTCATTTCCCTGACCCATGTGGGGAAGATGAGGAGGGTTGTGATCTCTGCTTAGAGGCAAAAGAGTAAGGAAAGGGCTTTTTCCAGGAGTGAGGGGCCCATGCATTGTGGCACTTACAACCACCTCTTTCCTTATACTGTTGGAAACAAGACACACAGAATGAAAAGTGGACAATGAGGTCACAGTGTGAGTCATGGTCACTATTGACTATGAGTGGAAAATTGATTTGAGGACAGCACATTTCAGGCCAGAAGGAAGAGAATTGCATAATCAGCAGCTTCTTTTCTTAAAAAAAAAAAAAAAAAAGGCTTATTGACTCTTAAGGATCTTATCTGAAAGTCAGATGGTCATGCACTGCCCACCTCACAGGTCACCCGCCCAGCTAAAACTCCTTGCTTTGGGACGTAGGTTGGAATGTCAGCATTGAAGCAGTTGGTTTGAATTTTGAATTTGTGTGGAGAAAGCATCCCTAGTAGATTGTACCTCCACTGGATGCAATGATTTCCTTGCCCCAGCTGAGTGCTCTCCAAGAAACATTGATGAAACATTTATTGACTGTGTAGAGTTAAGGTCATGTGTAGTACACCCAGGTAGAAATTAAGTGGGTAGAGAAGAGGCCATTCTCTGAGGCACTTGCCTACCTGATCTTCCCATTCTAGTCAGCAGAATCATACTAGCAAAGGCCAGATTGGTTCTACCATATCCAAGAATTTGTCAATAACAGTACATAAAGAAGTTCTTTCAACTTGGAATTTTATGTAGAAACAACAAAAGTATTAACAGGTCTATAGCAGCAATAATGCCTTATGTTTTCCAAATCCATTTAAGTTCTCTCCCTAGCACACACGCAGATAGCATGTATCCACGCCTTCCATATTGTTAAATTGAGGTCATGTGACTGTGTTCTAGACTGTAGAACGTGGATATAAATGGTGTATGTGTCCTTCCAGTTCTATCCATAACCCCGCTGTGTGGCCCTCACAGCCTCAGGTCTCCAATCACAGTGACTCTGGAAGCCATATTTGATGATGCCAAATGGTTTTTCCTGTCCAGGCTGCTATCACAGAATACCATAGACTAAGTAGCTTATAAACAACAGACATTTATTTCTCATAGTTCTGGAGGCTGAAAGTCCAAGATCAAAGAACCAACAGATTTGGTGTCTGGTGAGGACCTGCTTCCTGGTTCATAGACTGCTGTCTTCTTACTGTGTCCTAGATGCTAGAAGAGGCAGGGGAGCTCTCTAGGTCTTTTATAAAGATCCTGATCCTATACTTGAGGGCTCCACCCTCTTGACCTGATTATCCCCCAAGGGCTGCCCCCCCTCCAGATACCATCACATTGGGGGTTAGGTTTCAACATATGATTTTTGGAGGGACACAAATATTCAGTCTATAGCATCACATTACAAGATAAAAGAGATTGGGTCAGTGAGTGTTACATGATCATAGCACCTCACCAATTACCCTGCAAATGAGCATTGAGCTTGTATTGGGTTAAACCTTGTAGCTTGGAGTTCTGTGTTGCAGAATTTAGTCTCCTCCAATAATAGAACTTAACCCAAGGCTATTAAAATAGAATTATATTTCTATTATACTGTAAAGGTAACATGAGCATAGTTCTGTACTACAGAGAGACATTCTAATATTAATATCCAATCTACCTTACTAAGTAGCTAGTGAAAAACAAGTTGTTGAGGTCTAACGCATCATATCTATTCTTATTTGAATAGTTTCTCATTTTCCAAATTCCCCTATATCACCCCAGTATTTCCTTTGGGTTCCACATTAGCCAATGAGTCATCTAATTTCTTTTGTGACTAATTTTTTAACAATTGTTACTCCCTCTCTGAATGTTAAGTCTACTTTGGATGCAAGGTGTTCAACTAATTTCTAAGGATGTCTCCAAAATGCCATGTGGACATGCCAGTCTCCATCGTGTATCCTGAAATAGCATTGATGTGTTTGACAGAGGCTGGGACTCCATAGCTGTCTTTATGCTCTAAGAACTCAGAGTCCCTTTTTTCAACTGCCTGAGTCCTGCTTTATATTCTCTCTTCTTTTAGCTGCATGATGGGACAGGGTAGTTTTGAAGTCACTCCTCCTAGATGTGCCCAGTCTGAAAATGGTTCTCCTGCTATGTAGAAATATAGATGTCATGAAACTTCCCATGGGACTATTAAACCACCTCCTTGAATGTGGTAGATCAGGATTTCAGTGATAAATCAGCTCATGACCCCTGTTGCTTAAGTAGAGGTTTTTGTTTGTTTGTTTGTTTGTTTGTTTGCTTTTTTTGAGAAAGATCTTCAGGTTTGAACACTACAAACCATGAAAAGAACATGACAAGATGAATGTCACCAAATCACTTTCCAAGCTGTGACACTCATGTCATGGTTTACCAGGATTTACACAGAGCAGATGGTGTTTATGGCCAGTGGTGTCAGATAATATCATGAGAATGGCAGTGTTCTGTCTTTGAGATTCATCCCATAATGTTATAATGTTAAGAGTACCTAACTCTTGTTTACTTCAAATCTGTAATTTGGAAAACAAACTGAAGCATGCTGAGGGTAAGAGAACCGCTGATGGAGTCAGGGTAGTATGTTTTTTTTTTTTAATGTTTTTATTATTTATTTTTGAGACAGAGAGAGACAGAGCAAGAGTGGGGGAGGGGCAGAGAGAGAGAGGGAGACACAGAAGTTGAAGCAGGCTCCAGGCCCTGAGCTGTCAGCACAGAGCCCGACGTGGGGCTGGAACTCACAGACTGTGAGATCATGACCTGAGCCGAAGTTGGACGCTCAACCCACTGAGCCACCCAGGCGCCCCAGGGTAGTATGTTTAAAATAAAAAATAAACAGGCATTTTGGAGCCAGTCATTACAGTCTGTTCCTAGTTGTACTTTATGAATTTAAGCAGATTATTGCACTCAGTGGGCTCCACTCTTTTCATGCACATAAAGTGGAGATTATTTGACTCAATGTGTGCATCTTTTCATGTATTTAAGAGGCATTCTATATTGGTTCTTCTTATTTCTTTTGCCCATCTTTCTCTGGAATTTTCATTTTTTTCTTTCATTTTCTCCATTTCATCAAGATTTTCACATTAATTTCCATAGTTATTCCCTTCTAATTTCTTATTTTTATACTTTTTCTCCCCATTTTCCTTTCATTAAGTGGTATTTAGTTAATTTTGTTTTCATTTTACAAAAGATGGTTTTGATTGGTTAATTATATCTATCGTTTTTTTCTTTCCTAACTTCTAGTTTTGTCTTTATGAATCTCACCCTTTTTTGTTTGTTTTAATTCACTGGTCTTTTTCTAACATTTTGAATTGAAATTTAATGCATGTATTGAATTTTTAAAAAATTTTTATTGACAGCGTTCATGCTGTGGATTTTCTTCTACTCACTGCTTTCAATGTGACCCTTAGATTCTAAATTTTAAGTAGTGTTTATCATTTTTTTAAAGCTCTGTATTTTACTTTTGAGTTTTTCCCTTTTCACATAAGTATCATTTAATTGAACTTTTGTGCTTTGTTTTTTTTAATTTTAAGGTGGATCATAGTTTCAAATATTTGTTCCACCCTATTGTTTTTTCTTCCTTCCCCATGGACGTCAGTTTGACATAAGTTGGATATTCTTTGCATGACGTCTGCTTCACTTATTTTCTTTCTTTATCTCATTGCTGTTATCTTGGTTATTTTATTGCTTTTCTTTAATGCCCATATTAAATTTCCATTCAAATCTGTTATTTTTCCTTGGGCACTTAATAATTTTGATTATATTTTTATATGATTTTGCTATTTTGTCTTCTTTTTTTATTAACAAATTTAAAAAAAATATATTTTTATTTATCTTTGAGAGAGAGAGAGAGACCAAGCATGAGTCGGGGAGGGGCAGAGAGAGAGGGAGACACAGAATCTGAAGCAGGCACCAGGCTCTGAGCTGTCAGCACAGAGTCCGACATGAGGCTCGAACTCATGAACCACTAGATCATGACCTGAGCTGAAGTCAGACACTTAAATGAATGAGCCACCCAGGTGCCCCTGTTTTGTCTTCTTTTTAATTCATTAATTCAGACAACTGTCATTTCAGTCCTTCCTGTTTCTTACCCATGTGCATTTAACATTTCCAAATATGATTCAGTGTGTGTGTGTGTGTGTGTGTGTGTGTGTGTGTGTGTATGATATGTTCCCAAATGCTTATTTGAAGATATTTAATTCAGTTTGGAGTGTTGTGTTACAGTTTTTCTGTGGCTTGCTTTCTTAGGATTTGAGGGAGACGTCATCAGTTCAAAAGTTTGAATGATCGCTTTTGGTTTTCAAGGTTGGAGGTGGCTCACAAGATGTCAAGGTGACAAGTTTTCTCTTCTGTTGGTACAGGGAGGTATATTTTCTTTAATGGTTGTTTTTTATTGGGAGCAGGGAGTTCGACAGGAGTTGTGTTGTATAAAAGGTGTTTCTTTTATATTACTGAACCCTTAATCCCTCCATCTTGTTTTTTGTTACCTTCTCCTCACAGTTCCTGAAGGTTTGTTCTCCTTTTGTAATTACTCTCAGTCTCTCAGAACCATTCTGAACACATGGTTAAGTCCCTTCCCTGCAGCGAGTGCTCTAAACCACCAGCTCTAGTTTCCACTCTTTTCACGTTTATGGCAGATGTTCTCTTTCCGGCACCAACTTGAGTCCAAACTTAACCCTATATTCCTTTTGGTTCTCTCCCCCACATTTTTCTAGACTATCCTTATCATTTTCAAGAGCTCAGGATGGGGGTATATAGAAATAGTTCTGCAAAAACAGGGGCTTATTTTCAAATCACAGTTTATCTAATTTTACAGGGTTGTCTTCAGATTATGCTACAGGGATGGAATTTGCATGGTTTATTTGTTCTTGTGTATCCACATGGAGTTTGGAGACTGGGCTGGGAGATTTCACGTTTGGTATCAGTCATTGCCTCAGCTACATAAACATTGTTTTTCTTTTTTTAATACATCGATTGTGTATGGCTGGTTATTGATTATTCATTTTAGGGGTGTGTGTGTGTGTATGTTTTCCCCCTCTAGATAGGATAGGCTATATAATGTGTGAAGACTGATACACAAAGAAAATTCAGGGCCCCTTGATAAAAAATTGTTAAGAACTTTAAGATGACAGAAGCATAGCATTAAACCAAGTGCGGTACCCTTTTGAGGGTGGGGTCCTATGTGGCTGCACAGGTCAGACATCTGTGAAACCAGCGTCCATACTTTGTATGTGTTAAGTCACTTTGCTTCAGTAATTTTATAAGTGTTATATGTCACCTACAGAGAGACAGAAAGAGATAGAGAGAGACAGATAGAACAAGAATGAGAGAGAGTGAGAAAGAGATTGAGACTGAGACTGGGTCTGAGTTCTTTTATCAAATCTGTAACATTAACAGTCTGACTTTGAACAAACTATTTTATCTTTCTGGAGTTCTATTTTCCTACTTGAAATATGGAAGATTCTACCTTGAATTGTGTTTCACAAACTATCACATTTCTGATAAATATTTTTAATTTTTAATATTTCTGATAAATAAATTTTAATAGTCATATTAATTCTATTGCACAATGAAAAATATAGAACATAGAGTCTGGTTTTTTTAAACGTTTTTAAATTTTTTTAAAAGTTTATTTTTGAGAGAGAGAGACAGAATGCGAGTGGGAGAGGGGCAGAGAGAGAGAGAGGGAGACACAGAATCTGAAGCAAGCTCCAGGCTCTGAGCTGTCAGCACAGAGCCCAAGGTGGGGCTTGACTCATGAACCGCGAGATTATGACCTGAGCCGAAGTCAGACGCTGAGTGAGCCATCCAGGTGCCCCTAGAAACTGTTTTTATGTACGTTATTTTTAATACATGGTTAGAGTAATTCACAACAAAACAAGGTACTTCTCAAGATACTGTTGAAGAGTTATAAGTTTAGGCAATATTGGATATGGTAAAATTAATTAAGGTGGTATAAAAGAATCTAAAGATGGGCAAACCTTATTGAGCTTAATATCTGAGGATACTTCAGTTTCTTTTATCATTTTAGGATTCTGTAATTGCATATATTTATATAAAATGGTGAAAATATTTTTCTAATTTGGAAAAGAGGGATAGTTTTAAATTGTAATTAAGAGTCAGCCTGTTTAGATTTTCCAGAGAGGCTGGTGGAGAGATGAGTTCCATATTCCTGGTTCCCCCTCAATCCATTCCATTTAAATATTCAGAACTCTGCCCCCTCCCCCAGCCCCCACAATGCCATCTAGTACTCAGCCACCTAGCAGTACATCAGGATTGGAAAAAGCCATCATTTACTGATGCTATCTATAGCAAGTTGATGTCAAGTCTCCTTGACTGCGGGTTTTCATGTCTGCCATGTCTGACACTCTACAAAGTTCAAAATAGGCTGTTCTTGAAGGGGATAGAAACAGGAGCAATGATGCTATGCATCTGTTAACCAGTCATTTGGATATTATCTGCCAGATCTGATGAAAGTTTGTGATAGAGTTGAACAATACACTTTCCAGAGCCAGACCCTTTATTATTTTTTTAAGAATCCCAGAATTTAAAACAGGTAATATGATCTCATTGGTCAAATAGTATAATGTTTATCAAGATATTATTAGTAATTTTAAGGAAATCCTAACAGATCCATGGGGATAGAAATTAAGTTTCCCTTTTAGGCATAGATTTTATATATGATTTTTTAAAGTAAATTTGATAGCAGGGAAATTGACTCCCCTCATGTCCTGATTTGATTTTCTTCCACTGCGATTGAACAGACTCTGTAAGTTCCCTGAAGAATGCTAGGATTTCCTTACCAGTTTTAACCCAGACTGTCCCAGGAGAAATACCTCAGTGTCTCAGTGGACGATGTTGGCATCCAAGGATGCTTCAACATTTTAGACATTTCCAAATATTTCTAGATCATTGTGACTGACTTGCTAACATACCAGCTCTTGCCCCAGTACAAAAAAACTCTTCACAAGAACAAAATAGAAGCTTTACTCAGGCCAGAAAGAAATACGGAATCAAAGTGACTTGCTCTGTAGGAAATAAAAACAATGAGTCTTCTTAGTTTTAACCCTGTTGTTAGACTATATTAAATTAAACTCACACAGCAACAGACATCAGGTTCCCTGGATTATTTTGCATTGATGCTGATGCATAGTTTGGGGGTTTTTTTGTTTGCTTTGTTTAGGAGGGGGCAGTGTATTAAAGCGTGGAGGTCTTGTGTAGATGATGGCAATGATTTATTTTAAAGGTTATGAAACATGCATCTCCCTTTTGAGCAATAGTCCAGGGGAGCAATCACATATCAGAATAAAAACAAGAGGGTGGTAATACAGCAAGCAGTGTATGATTCAATAACTCCACTAGATTGCTTTATTGGTTAGGTAATGAAGCATGCTAGGGAATTTCAACCAAACATGAGTCAACACACGGCCAACTAACATCTAAAATGACTGAACTACAAGTTTCGGAAGTATAGGAGGAAGTGAAGCATTACATTACTCCCAGATTGGAAAGCTCCCCATCACTTCCTGGAGAAGTTAGCTCAGGGTTGTTTGGAAAAGGCACACAGGGTTTCAGGCCTTCTCCAAGCTCCTCATGTTGCCCTGTGGAAGGCTTTTTTTTTTTTTTTTAACCTGACAACATTCAAACCCGATGGATACACACATAAGGCATTCTCAACTATAGGAAATTGCTTTTCTTAACTGTATACTTTTTAAAAATTTGTTGTTTAATTACCTGCTGCCTCTGTACTGCTCGGATTTCCTTCAGGATTCAGGGAGAGGGCTGGGAGAGAGATTTCCTTTGTGGTTTAATATAATTATTCATAATGACTACATATGGTCATTTTATAAGTTCCTAATTATTTTAAGTGATTGGTGCATGGTCATTTGCATAGGCTATTTAGCGGAATACTCATTTTGTTCAGTGACTTACATATAAATCACTGAATATTCTGTAGGCATGTAAAGCAGGTGGGAGAACCCCCCCCCCCCCCCCCGCCCCACACATCACTCATGGCTCCAGTGTGTGCATTCCAGAATGTTTAATGTAAATCATAATAGCAGTTTGGATTCATTGCTCTTCAAATGGATATGTGGTTGATGTAGGGAAACATGTTTTAATTTTTTCTTTTGGTAGCAGATGGTGCATGAATTTTATTTAGTTCAGGCACTGCTGTCCAAGGAAATTATCAAGGGTTCCCTCCCATCACCCCTATTATGAAAAAAGAGGGATGTGAAACTTCTGGACCAACCCATTCATTTTACAGATGAGCAAACTGAGACCTCAAATATTGAATAATTTCTCTCAAATCACTAGTTTTAGAAAGAGTATGAGATAAAATTCACATCTTTGGACAGTCAGCCTAATTTTCTTTTCTTCATACTGCACATTTTCTCTTGATAGCTGATATCAAGAGTTTTTTTTAGTGACGTATGTCACTTAAAAAAGTGGGGGTGGGGAAGTCACCTGAGTAGCTCGGTCAGTGAGTGTCTGACTCTTGATTTTGGCTCAGGTCATGACCTCATGATTCCTGGATTTGAGCCCCATGTTGGGCTCTGCTCTGACAATGTGGAGCCTGCTTGGGATTCTCTGTCTCCCTCTTTCTCTGTCCTTCCCCCAGTCTCTCTCTCAAAACTAATAGACAAATACTTTAAAAAAAACTTTAAAAAGGGTTATATTTTACCTACCTTCTGGTTTTATTTTACCTACCTTCCTTTTCTGAAATCCAAGTTCCATTGATTCATAGTGAAGGCCAGATATTTTGTGGTACTAATTCCATGCTGGGTATAATTTGTGGCTTCTGGGTTACCCACTTGTGTCCACATACCTCCTGAATTTGTTAGCCTCCACAGTCGCCTTCCAGAAGGGGTTTTTGAAAGCTCATCTGATTCAGTGACTGTTCCAACGCTAATTTGCAGGCTGGTGATGCACTATTCTATTTCTCCCTAGTCCACAGAAAAATAAGCAGAAAATAAATCATCGTGGGGAGTTTTGTCCTCATTGGGAAAATAAGGAAGGGTCCACATATGCCAGCCTTCCCTTCCAATTACCCCAACCATTGCCTTATCCCCTTTATGCTGCATATGTTCTCATGTGTCTGCCCATCAGTGAAATCCACAAATTAAAGACCAGTGGGATATGAGGTTGTTTTCCAGGAAACCATACTTTTAAAATGTCATTTTACCACATTTATTTTCTGACTAAACCAAGCAATAAGGAGATTTGAGCTCAAATGCTTAAAACAACTAGAACACCCACCTACCCCCGCTGCTCCCCCACTGCCAAATCTCAACATTCCGGAGCTTTTCCTATGATTGAGGAACAACTCTTTCACTATAGATAACACAATAGATGATGTTGCTTGTGAATTCATGAATTGTTCATTTACCTACTTGATCTTTATCTGTATCTATCAGAGATACCTCAAAAAGGAGTGCCCTCTCTTTCTCTCTATCCTGAAAAAAAAATTTGTTGTCATTTTTAAATATATACAGATGTTACTTATGGGCTACAGGTTCTTATATAATGAACTCCCTCACCTGGGTACACATTTCCAATCATAAATTCTCCATGGAGATGTGTCTATGTCTACCTCCCAACTTATTCTATATCCTCTAGTTATACATAGAAAGAGTTTTTCACTGATAATTTTGGGGAATGAGAAGGAAAAGATAATGAGTTGTACAGTTGCCATTTGTTTTGTCATTGGTGAATGAAGCTAGATCCCCATCTTTCTTTCAACATCTCCAATTGGAAACCTTCACTTGGCAAGAGGGAGGAAACAGGGCATCACATAGCAGGCAAATATACGATGCTGTGGACAACCTAATATGAGGATTTGGACTGCTAGTATGAAAGGTTTCCATTCTCTGGGATGCTCCACTGGAGCAAATAAATAAAGTAACACATCAGTCCTTCCAATGGTAGAGGACTCTGCTGTGCATTGTGTTGCCACTCTGCAGATTAGCAGCAATGGTGGCAGCATTTGGTACCAAGGTGGATGGAAGCTGAACCAGTTTTATCTGCCATGTAATCTCTGTCTTGTTTCGGAGTCTCTTTGATAGATATTTTTATTATTCTAGACACCTGTCCATGAGATCCTCAAACAAATAACTCTAAGAGATTTAAGTTTGACAGCAATGAATGTAAGCAAGGTGAAAACATTCCGAGACAGGGAGTGAAGGTGTTATCACCAGATGGTCCTGTCCAGATGGTCCAGAGCCAGAAAGGGCCGCTTTATAGCTTAACACAATATACATTAGCCGGGAGGTGAAACAGTTAAATTTATATAATGTATACCATTTCCTCCAGCACATACTTCACGCATTCCTGATTTCAGATTCCTGTGGCATGTTGCAAGTATTGCACCCATTATATTAGAGTGGATTAGAGAAAGCATTTTCATAATGCTTAAATAAGATCTATAACAACAGCAGCAGCAAAATCAACAGCAAACTAGTCACTGTAACCATTGTCCTTGGTCCTGAGAGAGATGTAGAAATTTATGAATAAATTGGACCTTTTCATCTATATACACTGCAAATCTGGTATTTCTGAAGTATGTTGCCACTTGGGTCCATTGTGCCTGGCTTAATGCACTTTGAACTCTCAAAATTGCCTGGTGAGAACTAACATAGGTTAATGTCTGAGACCATGAACTCTACAACCACTCTGCTTGAGTCTCTGCACCATTTCTACCAACTGGTGGTCAAATTTGGGAAAGACATTTAGGCTTTCTTGGCATTGCTTCCTCATCTATAAATTTGGAATGATAATGACAATGGTGATGATGACCTCCAACTCGTAGGAATTTTAGAAAGATTATAAATACGTCCCACACCCTTAACAGTGCCTAACACACAGTCAGCACTTAATAAAGATTCTCTCTCCCTGTGATCAGCAGCATCAATAAAAAAACTGGGGCTTGTCTAAGCATTCATGGGTCTAAGAATCACCTAGGGGGTGCTTGTTTCAGAGAAACGTTCCCAGATACTGCTCCACACTTCCTGAATTGCTGGGGATTGTACCTGTGGATTTGCACTTTTGATAAACTCTCTAAAAGATTAAAGCTTGAGAATCGATGATCTTGAAGATCATCAACATTCTGAGACAAAAGGAGTGGAGGCCGTCACCAGGTGGTCCTTTTTAATACATAGGGAGAAAGAGAGCCCGCTCTACTCCTTAATTCAGAGTGGCAGGGAGCTGAAACATTGCCTAATTCTGAAGCAGCAACAACTCCAGACCCCTGATGTTTAAATAGGAAATCCAGATAACACCCCTCATTCTAACTGCAGCCATGCTAACCAAGATAACAGCTGTCTCTGTTCAAAGACACATATATCTGTTCTTGGTGACTATTGCCTTTTGTTTCTGTGGCCGGAACAAATGTGCCTTTGTGGCTTTAATTTTGCACTCTTAATTAATTAAATTGTATATGTGAACTAAAATATTTATATGCCCAAGATAATAAAAATAATCCATGATAAATAGAACAAATGGAGTAAAAGTAAAGTAGATTTAGTGGCACTGGAGTTTACTGAGCATCTGTGATTAGATTGTGTTCCCTAGTATGCTTTGGGGACTGTAATTCAATCTGCAGTTTGAACTGAAGACTTGTTTTCTGTAGAGGTTTGGGGGAAAAGGAATACTTGTTCTTAATATCTCAGGTTTCTCTTTCAGTGGCTATTTGTTCAATCTTAAGGGTGGGAAAGGGGGATTTTACTTAGGAAAAGGAAGAATGAGTGTATTTTATTATTATTATTTTTTGGAAAATGTACAGAACACTTTTTTACATTTTTTATTTAATTTATTTTTTTAAATTGACATCCAAGTTAGTTAGCATATAGTGCAACAATGATGTCAGGAGTAGATTCCTTAATGCCCCTTAACCATTTAGCCCATCCCCCCGCCCCCCACAACCCCTCCAGTAACCCTCTGTTTGTTCTCCGTATTTAAGAGCCTCTTATGTTTTTCCCCCTCCCTGTTTTTATATTATATTTGCTTCCCTTCCATTATGTTCATCTGTTTTGTATCTTAAAGTCCTCATATGAGTGAAGTCATATGATATTTGTCTTTCTCTGACTAATTTCACATAGCAAAATACCCTCTAGTTCCATCTACCTATTTGCAAATGGCAAGATTTCATTCTTTTTGATTGCGTAGTAATACTCCATTGTGTGTGTGTGTGTGTGTGTGTGTGTGTGTGTGTGTGTGTGTGTGTACACACACACACACACACACACACCACATCTTCATTATCCATTCATCCATCGATGGACATTTGGGCTCTTTCCATACTTTGGCTATTGTTGATAGTGCTGCTATAAACATTGGGGTGCATGTGTCCCTTCGAAACAGCGCACTTGTATCCCTTGGATAAATATCTAGTAATGCAATTGCTGGGTCATAGGGTAGTTCTCTTTTCAATTTTTTGAGGAACCTCCACACTGTTTTCCAGACTGGCTGCTCCAGTTTGCATTCCCACCAGCAGTGCAAAACGATCCTCTTTCTCCACATCCTCACCAACATCTGTTGTTGCCTGAGTTGTTCATGTGAGCCATTCTGACAGGTGTAAGGTGGTATCTCATTGTGGTTTTGATTTCTATTTCCCTGCTGATGGGTGATGTTGAGCATTTTTCATGTGTCGGTTGGCCATCTAGATGTCTTCTTTGGAGAAGTGTCTATTCATGTCTTTTGCCCATTTCTTGGGTGTTGAGTTATATAAGTTCTGTATAGATTTTGGATACTAACTGTATAGATTTTGGATACTAACCCTTTATCTGATATATCGTTTGCAAATATTTTCTCCCGTTCCATAACGGGTTTAGGATTTAGGTTTGCTGATTGTTTCCTTCACTGTGCAGAAGCTTTTTATTTTGATGAGATACCAGTAGTTCATTTTTGCTTTTGTTTCCCTTGCATCTGAAGATGTGTTGAGGAAGAAGTTGCTGTGGCAATGGTCAAAGAGGTTTTTGTCTGCTTTCTCCTCAAGGATTTTGATGACTTCTTGTCTTACATTTAGGTCTTTCATCCATTTTGAGTTTATTTTTGTTTATGGTATAGGAAAGTGGTCCAGGTTCATTTTTCTGCATGTCGCTGTCCAGTTTTCCCAGCACCACTTGCTGAAGAGACTGTCTTTATTCCATTGGTTATTCTTTCCTGCTTTGTCAAAGATTAGTTGGCCATATGTTTGTGGGTCCATTTCTGGGTTCTCTATTCTGTTCCATTGATCTGAGTGTCAGTTCTTGTGCCAGTACCATACTGTCTTGATGATTACAGCTTTGTAATATAGCTTGAAGTCCAGGATTGCGATGCCTCCTGCTTTGGTTTTCTTTTTCAAGATTGCTTTGGCTGTTAGGGGTCTTTTCTGGTTCCATACAAATTTTAGGATTGTTTGTTGTAGCTCTGTGAAGAATGGTGGTGTTATTTTGATAGGGATTGCATTGAATATGTAGTTTGCTTTGGGTAGTATTAACATTTTAACAATATTTATTCTTCCTATCCAGGAGCATGGAATATTTTTCCATTTCTTGGTGTCTTCAATTTTTTTCCTAAGCTTTCTATAGTTTTCAGTATATAGATTTCTCACCTCTTTGGTTACATTTATTGCTAGGTATTTTATGGTTTCTGGTGCAATTGTAAGTGGGATTGATTCCTTGATTTCTCTTTCTGTTGCTTCATTGTTGGTGTGTAGGAATGCAACCGATTTCTGTGCATTGATTTTATATCCTGCCACTTTGCTGAATTCATGGATCAGTTGTAGCATTTTTTGGTGGAATATTTTGGGTTTTCCATATAGAGAGAGTATCATGTCATCTGCGAAGAGTGAAAGTTTGACCTCCTCCTGGCCGATTTGGATGCCTTGTATTTCTTTGTGTTGTCTGATTGCTGAGGCAAAGACTTCCAATACTATGTTGAATAACAGTGGTGAGAGCGGACATCCCTATCTTGTTCCTGACCTTAGGGGAAAAGCTCTCAGTTTTTCCCCATTGAGGATGATTTTGCGTTGGCTCTGTCATATATGGCTTTTATGATCTTGAGGTATGATCCTTCTATCCCTACTTTCTTGAGGGTTTTTATCAAGAAAGGATGCTGTATTTTGTCAAATGCTTTCTCTGAATCTATTGACAGGATCATGTGGTTCTTGTCCTTTCTTTTATTGATGTGATGAATCACATTGATTGATTTGCGGATATTGAACCAGCCCTGCATCACAGGTATAAATCCCACTTGGTCATGGTGAATAATTTTTTTAATGTATTGTTGGATCTGGTTGGCTAATATCTTGTTGAGGATTTTTGCATCTGTGTTCATCAGGGAAATTGGTCTCTAGCTCTCTTTTTTAGTGGGGTCTTTGTCTGGTTTTGGAATCAAGGTAATGGTGGCTTCCTAGAGAGAGTTTGGAAGTTTTCCTTCCATATCTAGTTTTTGGAACAGCTTCAAGAGAATAGGTGTTAACTCTTCCTTAAATGTTTGGTAGAATTCCCCTGGAAAGCCATCTGGCCCTGGACTCTTGTTTTTTGGGAGATTTTTTGATTGCAAATTCGATTTCTTTACTGGTTATGGGTTCTGTTCAAATTTTCTGTTTCTTCCTGTTTCAATTTTTGTAGTTTCTATGTTTCTAGGAATTTTTCCACTTCTTCCAGATTGCCCTTTTTATTGGCGTATAATTGCTCATAATATTCTTTTATTATTGTTTTTGTTTCTGCTGGGTTGGTTGTGATCTCTCTTCTTTCATTCTTGATTTTATTTATTTGGGTCCTTTCCTTTGTCTTTCTGATCCAACAGGCTAGTGGTTTTGTTAATTCTTTCAAAGAACCAGCTTCTGCTTTCATTGCTGGTTTTTTGTTTGTTTGTTTGTTTGTTTGTTTGTTTCAATAGCATTGATTTCTGCTCTAATCTTTATTATTTCCTATCTTCTGCTGGTTTTGGGTTTTATTTGCTGTTCTTTTTCCAGCTGTTGAAGGTGTAAGGTTAAGTTGTGTATCTGAGACCTTTCTTCCTTCTTTAGGAAGGTCTGGATTGCTATATACTTCCCTCTTATGACCACCTTTGCTGCATCCCAGAGTGGTGTTATCATTTTCATTGGCTTCCAGGTACTTTTTAATTTCCTCTCTTCTTGGTTAGCCCATTCATTTTTATTAGGATGTTCTTGAGTCTCCAAGTATTTGCTGTCTTTCCAAATTTGTTCTTGTGGTTGATTTCGAGTTTCATAGTGTTGTGGTCTAAAAATATGCCCAGTATGATCTCAGTCTTTTTCTACTTGTTGAGGGCTGATTTGTGTCCCAGTATGTGATCTATTCTGAAGAACGTTCCATGTGCACTGGAGAAGAATGTATATTCCACTGTTTTAGGATGAAATGTTCTGAATGTATCTGTTAAGTCCATCTGGTCCAGTGTGTCCTTCAAAGCCATTGTTTCCATGTTGATTTTCTGTTTAGATGATCTGTCCATTGTTGTAAGTAGGGTGTTGAAGTCCCCTACTATTATGGTATTATGATCAATGAGTTTCTTTACGTTTGTGATTAATGGATTTATCTATTTGGGTGTTCCACATTTGGAGCATAGATGTTTACAATTGTTAGGTCTTCTTGGTGGATAGACCCCTTAATTATGATATAATGCCCCTCTTCATCTCTTGTTACAGTCTTTATTTTAAAGTCTAGACTGTCTGATCTGAGTATGGCTACGGTGGCTTTCTTTTGTCAACCATTAGCATGATAGATGGTTCTCCATCCCCTCACATTCAATCTGAAGGTGTCTTTAGGTCTCAGGAGGGTCTCTTATAAACAGCATATAGATGGATCTTGTTTTCTTATCCATTCTGTCACCCCATGTCTTTAGATTGGAGCATTCAGTCCATTGACATTTTGAGTGAGTACTGAAAGATACAAGTTTATTGCCATTATGTTTCTTGTAGAGTTGGAGTTTCTGGTGTTGTTCTCTGGTCCTTTCTAGTCTTTGTTGCTTTTGGTGTTTTTTTTTCATCTTTTTTCCCCTGAGAGTGTCCCCCTGAAATTTCTTTGGTTGTCATGAACTGGTTTGGTAGTCATGAAATCCTTTAATTTTTGTTTGGGAAACTTTTAATCTCTCCTTGTATTTTGCATGACAGCTTTGCTGGATAAAGAATTCTTGGCTGCATATTTTTCTGATTCAGCACATTGAATATATCCTGCCACTCCTTTCTGGCCTTCCAAGTATCTGTGGATAGGTCTGCTGCAAATGTGATCTATCTCCCCTTGTAGGTTAAGGTCTTTTTTTTCCCTTGCTACTTTCATGATTCTTTCCTTGCCTGAGTATTTTGTGAATTTGACTATGATATGCCTTGTTGATGGTTGGTTTTTGTTGAATCTTATGGGAGTCCTCTGTGCTTCCTTGATTGTGAAGTCTGTGTCTTTCCCACGTTAGGAAAGTTTTGTGCTATGATTTGCTCACATACCCTTGTACCCCCTTTTCTGTCTCTTCATCTTTTGGGACCCCGCCTATGATTTTGATATTGTTCCTTTTTAATGAGTCACTGATCTCTGTAATTCTTAAATTGTGCTCTTTTGCCTTAGTCTCCCTATTTTTTCCTGCTTCATTATTCTCCAGAAGTTTGTCCTCTCTTTTGCTGTTTGGCGTCATCCATCCTTGCCACTATAGCATCCATTTGAGATTGCAGCCCAATTACAACATTTTTTATTTAATCCTGACTAGTTTCTACTTTGTTTATCTCTGCAGAGAGGGATTCTAATCTGTTTTTGACCCCAGCTAGTATTCTTATTATCATGATTCTAAATTCTGGTTAAGACAACTTGCTTGTATCTGTGTTGGTTAAGTCTCTGGCTGTTGTTTCTTCCTGATCTTTTTTTTTAGGATGAATTCCTTCATTTCGTAATTTTGAAGGGAGAAAAAGAATTGATAAGGTAAAAAAAATTAAAATTAAAAACACACACACAAAAAATCAAATAAATGATGCTGGATTCTAGTTTTGTTTTCATCTGGTTCTTGAAAGAAGCTTGTAGATTAAATAGGGAGAAAAGGGAAAATGTTTGAAAATTTGAGAAAATGAATACAATGAAATAGAATAAAATGAAATGATGGAAGTAAAATAGAATTTGAAAAATTTACAAACAAGTAAAAAAATATACTAGAGAAAAATAAAAACATTTAAAAAAAATTTTTTAACGTTTATTTATTTTTGAGACAGAGAGAGACAGAGCATGAACAGGGGAGGGGCAGAGAGAGAGGGAGACACAGAATCCGAAACAGGCTCCAGACTCCGAGCTGTCAGCACAGAGCCCGACGTGGGGCTCGAACCCACTGACGGTGAGATCATGACCTGAGCCGAAGTCGGACACTTAACCGACCAAGCCACCCAGGCGCCCCTTTTAATAAATATTGAAAATAAAAATATTTTTTTTCTGTATTCAAGAAAAAGAAACGAATAAAAAAGATATAAAAAAGAAAATTGAATAGATGGATCAGTGAACAGATTGAAATATGATTGAAATTATATACATTTCCCAAAGAAGTCAAACTATGAAGCACTGTACAGTCCGTAAACTAAGCAGGCAGAGAGACTTGTGTTCCTGAAGAAGGAGGTTGGCCTGGTTGGGCGGGGCTTAGTGTAATGGCTCCGTTCTCCACTAGATGGCGCTGCTTAGCCTCCTGGGGTGGATTGTTGCGGCGCTTGTAGGTATATATGCGCATGCGCAGGTATAGTGACCATGGCGTCACCCAACTACCCAGTGTAGCAGTGTAGCTGCTCTCCCCGACCAGCAGTCATGCTCCCGTCCTTTGTCTCCGGCTTCCTCCGCTCCTGCATTTACACTGTCCGTGACCAAGCCGTCAGGTTGCCGGGCAGCACCTCCCTCCTGAGTTTTATCTCCGTCGCGGCTGTGTTTCCCCACCCCTCACTTCGGGGGGACCGCGGCTCGGACAGCTCGGACCGCTCAGACCCTCTGCAGGAGGGTCTCCCCAGCAATGGCCGGGTGCCGGCCTCACCCGGACATTGGCGGGACTCTGCTGCTGCCGTCTCCAGAGACTGAGGCTGGGCGCCAGCCTGCCCCAGAGAAGGTTCACGCGATGGTGTAGCGGCAGCGTTGGAGGGATCACGGAAAATCACAACACGCATCCGGCACCAGGCTTCGCCCTTCCCACCAGAGCACCGCCAGGTATGGAGGCGAGGAGTTTCAGACTCTGCGCTCCCCGTGTATAGAGTCTTAATGGAATTTAAACCCTCTCCTTTTTCCTTTCTCCCTTTTTAGTTCAGTCCCAGCGGCTGTTTCCACTTTTCCTGTCTCTCCAGCTGCTTTGGGGGGGGAGGGGGGGACTGCTTTTCCCGAATTCTCTCCCTGTCTCCGTTCTCTGCACAAGCAGAAACAACTCCTACCCTCTGCGGCTTCTCTCTCCCCCAATTTACCTCTCTGCGCCACGTACCTGCTGAGTTCTGTGGTTCAGGTTGTGCAGATTGTTGTGTTAACCCGCAAATCAGTTTTCTAGGTGTCCAGGATGGTTTAGTGTTGATCTGGCTGTATTTCATGGACGCAATGTGCAAAAAAACTTTCATGTTGTTCTGCCATCTTGGCTCCTCCAAGAATGAGTTTATTTTGATGCTGTCCTGGGAGGGGGAAAGAGAAGGAGGGGGGAATTTGGGAGCACACAATCTAGCATCTGAATGCGAAAACTGTGTAGGATAACTGACCATCCTCATTGCCGGAGGCTGTTGCAGTTTTAGTACCCAGCACTTAAGACTCAGGCTCCTGGAGGGGCACCTGGGTGGCTGCTAGTTAATCATCTGACTTCTGCTCAGGCCATGATCTCATAGCTTGTGGGTTCAAGCCCCGCATCAGGCTCTGTGCTGACAGCTAAGATCCTGGAGTCTGCTTTGGATTCATTCCCTCTCCCTCTCCCCCTCCTCTTCTTGTGCTCTGTCTCTCTCAGAAATAAATAAACATTAAAAAAGATAATAATAATAAAAAAACCTTCAGGATCCTGACAACAATTTTGTCCTGGGATAGGCAGAAGGGGCAGTCACCCACAGAAGTCAAGGAGTTACATGTTTGTTCTTTATGCCATAACTTAAGGAAGTCGTTCTCAGTCTTTAATATGTTTACATATTACCTGGAGATTTTGTTAAATGCAAATTCAGATTCAGTAGGTATGGGTAGGTTCTGGAGATTTGTGACAAGCTTCCAAGGGATGGAAAAGCTGCTCATCCATGCGCTGCATTTAAATAACAAGCTTCTAGAGGGCATAGTAGTAAATTGGTAGGCTCGTCAAAGAGCAAATTCAGGAAACCCGCTCATTCTAATTCTTCTCAGTTCTTTCCCTTTCTCTCCACAGAATTTTGCCTTTTAAACAAGCACCAGAGTTGATCCATGGACCATTCAGTTTTAACTAAAAAGGCTCTCTTTACCTTTTGGATAAAATACTAACTCAGGGTCTCCAGAAACTAGTGGATGACAAAATAGCTTTTTAAACTAAAATCTCAAGTGAGTGGTTCTGTATAAATGGAATACCAAATGGAGGGATTTTTCATTTTCTTCTGGTTATTTTGCCATGAAGTTAGAAGTTATTTCACTTCTTCAAGTGGAAATGTTGAAAATAGTTCGCTATCCATCTTGCCCCTGTTTGAGTGTCTCTCAACGGCATCTGACAACACTGTGGACAATCAATAAATATTTGTTGTATAAATGAAAGCGTGACTCATCTAAAACAGTGCTTCTCAAACTTTAATATGAAGAGGGATTACGCAGAGATCTTGGTAAAAGTGCAAATCCTGGGGCACCTGAGTGGCTGAGTTGGTTAAGTATCCAACTCTCGATTTTGGCTCAGGTCATGATCTCACAGTTTATGAGATGGAGCCCCATGTCCAGCTCTGCACTGAGTGGAGATGCTTAGGATTCTTTCTCTCCCTTTCTGTCTCTGCCCCTCCCCCATGCAGCCAAGCACATTCTCTCACTCTCGCGCATGTGCTCTCTCAAAATAAATAAACTTAAAAAAAAAGTGCAAATCCTAGTTCAGTACATCTGGGGATTGACCTGATATTCAGCATTTCCACCATGCTCCTAGACAATGCCAATGTCATGGACCACACTTTGAGTAGCAAGGTTAAACATGCAAGAAATATTTAAGGTTGTATATTCATATGTATTTCACCCTAATGTTAAATAGCTAGGAATTGTGATAGTAATTTTGACATTGAGAACATACAAATGGCACCTAAAACTGAAATAAAGCTATACAAGTGTCTTGGTCATGGTCAGGCTTCTGTGTTGAAAATGTAATTGCATTTAGTTTATACCAGCTCCTTTAACTGGGAATCTTACAATTTACCATAAATATGCAACAAGCACACACATATAGCTTAACAGTCAGCAAATATAAAGACTATTAAGCCAGTTCACGGTGACCTGGTAAAATTTTTTGTCATGTATAAGTGAAAGTCAGTGCCCTGTAAGTTTAGGGTGCCACAAAGGTAAGCCCATAATTGGGGTGGAGGTTGGGGAGAGGGCCATGAGACACACGTGTCCACAGTGAGCCAGCTAAATGAGCTGGAAAGAGTTCCATTGTGCTTCCCAGGGGAATTTCACTCTTCTCTATTGCTCAATGTTTATTTTTAACAAAAAGCCAAACTCAATAACTTCTTGTCTCAGTTATAGTCACATTAAAAGAAATATAGACCATCAAACATTAAGAGCAAATCACATTGTCTTGACATCTCTGGAAGGATGTTTACAAATGAGCAAGTATGTTATTAATGTGCGCTAAAAACATTTTTAAAGTGCTCTTTACCCATCCCATTTTCTCTTTACATCCTCTATCCATTGTCCGCTCCTACCGTCGGAAACCAATTCCCAAGACTCGAACATTCAAGCCATGGGAAGCTCTTTCATATCCTTTTCTCCCCCATTGTCTTCCCCTTCCAACTTGCCCTTTCTCTGATAGTAAATAAAGCTTGGCTTTTTTCAACAAGAACATAGAATCTTCTCCTGTTCTTTTTTACCCATTGTGGTAGTTGGAGCAATAAATTTTCTTGCTTTTTTTTTTTTTTTTTTTTTTTTTTTTTGCCTGAGCAATACACTTTCAGAAACCAAGCTGGGAAGGAGGGCATTATCTTTAGTGGGCTTGGGAGGAGAAAAACTGAATATTCATGTACTAATAATATTTCCTTGCTAATAATATAAACTATATAAGATACCATCTAGCCTCTTGGAGAAGTATATGGTTCACAAAAATGACCCATCCAAGAACCAGTTAGAAGATTTAGATGATTTAGAATAGAATTAATTAGAAAGAGATTACTATAGAATTGTCAAGGTCACAATATATGATGATAATTAGTGAATTAATTATTTGGATGCTCTTCTGTAGCTAGTATTTGTTTTAAAGGTTTTTATGAGTACTTTTCTTTCCTGAAAGCCATTATAAAGGTTTATATTAGCCTGATGGTATTGCATACTTAGTTAAATATTATTCAGAAAGCCAATATTTTGAAAGGTAGAATGGGAAACTGTCCCATGCTAAGGAAAATCCAGAAAGATTATAGTGCTCTAAAAATGCATTTGCATTCTTTTCAAATTCATATGCTAACATGAGTTTCAGAAAATTTTTGCAGGGTCTATTCTGAAGAGTAAATAAAACCATTTGTATGTGTTCACCCCCTTAGGTAGTGATAATCTTTGAAAAAAAAAGTCATTGTTAAGGAATCTGTGTTTGTTCCCTGCAAATGTTGTCATGCTATTGTTTTCTTTGTTTGTTTCTTTGTTTTTTGACATATCCCTTGTTCTCATAGAACCAAATTTGATGGAGATTTGTGTTAGAATGGTAAAGTTTGTATTAATGAGACAACCTTTTTGTAACTTGTATTACCATAAAAGCATCTCTATAACTTGACGGTGTGTGTGTGTGTGTGTGTGTGTGTGTGTGTGTGTGTGTGTGTGTGTGTGTTTAATGAAGCACTGGTTACTATGTGAGAAATGAATTTAAAAAGTGGACAGAAGACCAGTCAGAGTCTATTACAGTAGTTCAAACAAGAAGTAATGCCTTGTTACCTGGGTAGCTCAGTCAGTTAAGCATCAGATTCTTGATTTTGGCTCAGGTCATGATCTCAGGGTTTGTGAAATCAAGACCTATATTGGATTCTGACTGCGTGAACCCGGGGGATCCTGCTTGGGTTTCTTTCTCTCCCTCCATCTCTGCCCCTCCCCTGCTCACTCTCTGTCTCTCAAAATAAATAAACATTTTAAAAAAAAGTGATGCCATCTTTGACTAAGGTGTTGGGAGTGAGGGAGAGAAGTGAATTGAGAGCAGATTGAACAAATCTAAGGCATACCATCAAGACAAATTGAGGATCAATTTGTAAAGGGGCATTTGTGGAAAGAGGAATCTAAGATGACTTTTGATTTTCTGGTGTGTTTGAATGAGTAGTGGTGCCATTCACCGAAATGGGAAATTCTGGAAGAACACTGAGGTTGAGTTTGGGTTTTGGGCCACAAGTTCATGCACTCATTAATTGCTCTGAATTTTCCCCACATATGATGTTGAGATACGTCCACCATCCTGAGTATGGCTTCCAACAGGTAGTCTCTACATCCTCCTGATGCTTCTTTCAGAATTGCTTTACCTCTCTTTCTCTCCCTCCTTGCTACTATTATCTTAGCCCTGATTGCCTTCTGTTTCTGTCTACATTACTGAAGTAGCCTTTTAATTCTCCTTTTGCAGGAGTGCTTTCCTAAAAGCTATGGAAGTAGTCTTCCTTTTCTTCAGGTGAATAAACTACATCCCCATGAGCTTACCCCATGCTTCTCCAATGAGTATCTGTCCGGCTGAGAGGACAACAGCATTGCTTTTCTCTGAGATTCTTGAGGGGAGGCTGTTGTGGACATTCAGTAAATACTGCTTGATGGGGAATGATTGCCAAATGCATCATCCCATTTTGGAATTAGTGGTTTTTGTTGTTACTTTGATGTAATTAAAAATTTTGAAGATAATACATTCATGTAGATCTCATTTCTAACCCCTGCCCTCAAGGATGCCCATTTATCTTTCCAAAGAAACACTCTTAACTCTGTTTGCATCTTTTCCAAGACATAAGATAGAGAATTTCCAAGACATAGAAAATCACTCACTTGCAGTATGTAGTAAGGCAAGTGAATCAGATTGTAAAATAGTTAGTAGTAAACAATGTCAGATACTCCCAAACCAAAGGAATAAAAGAATGTAACGTATATTTCCCCTAATCACTAGGAACTGTGCAAGACACTTTCTTTATGACCACTTGTCTAATTAGTACACTGGGCATTATTTTATAAGAGGTTGAGGACACGGGGAGGAAGTAGAGAAAGTAACACCGAGGTCCGTCTTGCTCCAGAACTCATTCTCTTCCACATCTGCATCAGAGAGTGTGATTCACATAGAAGGCAGAGGTTAGTAGGTTTCTGTGCCCCTAAGATTTTATTCTGTTGTATATAAAGCCTTAAACCAAAAGTGGCATGCACCTTGGTACAGAATTGCTACCCCATCAGAAGTCCTTAGGAACATAGTGCAGAACAAACTGAAATTTGAGAAGTTTAGATGAGATTTGTAGGGCTGTAGCGAAAGAGTTTTGCATTGTCTCTGAATTGGTCATTGTCAGCGACAGAGTCATTTATGAGATGGGGGCAATCATAGAAAGCAGTGGCTTTTAAAAAAATACTTTAGCTGCCAAAAATCTCATTCCAATTCTCTGGAAGAGTGCTGTCGTACCAAGTGTAATTCACCAGCCCAGTGCCTTTCTGGAAGTTGTGAAATTGGAGAGTTGCTTTTGTCTAAATGAATAAACACCACCAAGATGAGCCGACCAGCTTGTCCTCAGTTGAGCTTGATATGATCAGACATCCAGAGCTTCTTCCCCTGGTTGTGTCTCTGAGATCTCTCTCTCTTTCCTCTTTTTTTCTCTCCATCTTTCTCTTTCTCAGCTTCTCTTCTTTTAATAATGGAATATGGTCAGCTCTGAGGGAGTCCCAGGAAAAGAAATAGGTGTCTATCTTTTCTTCCTTGACAGTATTAATTTCCCATCATGGTAACTAACAGCAAATATGCCCTTTATATACATAATTAGGGATTATGGATCCATCACCCTCATTGGCATATTTGTGCCTGTCCGTACAACTTAAATAGATTTGTTTTTGTGTTTAGCTCTCCAGATAATAGCCTTCCCTCCTTTTTCATTTAAGCTTTTTATTTGTTTTCAGAGAGAAAGAGTCCATGTGTACATGCATAAGCATGTAAGTGGGGCAGGGACAGAGAGAGAGAGAGAGGGACAGAGAGAGAATCCCAAGCAGGCTTCATACTGCCAACACAGAGACCGACTGGGGGCTCAAACCCAAGAACCATGAGATCATGACCTGAGCCAAAACCAGGAGTCTGACGTTCAACTGACTGAGCCACATAGGCACCCTCTTCGTTATATTTAAAATTATTTTTTTATTTTGGAGAAATTATCTCTCCACCACCTTGGGCTCCAAATGGACCTGTCAGTGAAGATTTCTGAGAAGATGAATAGTTTCCCTGGGGCCATGCACATAGCTTTTGTGTGTTTCCTTGACCAAGTATGGTGATGAGGTGGGCATGAAAACTAAGCCTGGCCACTTGTTCTTTCCCCCTTGGGATCCTGACTTTTTAGAAGAATGGTTAATTAATGATGAAGCAATGGTATTTATTTCTGCATTAATGTACTCTTCTATGACCTGTCGTTCTGTAACTATCCCATATGCTGCCTGTAAATCCATTCCACCCCTTTTAGAAGTTAACCCATTACAAGTTCTATTGCCTGCAGCCATAGGATTACCAGATAATTCACTACATCTCACTCCAAAGTGGATTTAAATAATTCCTATAAGTACTATAAAATATACACAGAACGAATTAGGATGACATTGTAACGCAAAAACACCAGAGTACTTCTCCCTGGGATGCTGTGGCTGAGACACTTATACTGGAAACAAAATTTTACTGAGTGACGTAACTTTTACTGAGGACTCCCAACTCTGGGAGAAGTGGTACTGGGGTTTGGAAAAGAATTGCACAGAGCTGCTTTTGCAGGAATTGACTTAGGGCAGGAAAAGCCTGAGATATCACTAAAGTGAATAAAAGAGAAAAAAAGATGAGGAGTAGATTTGTCATTCAACTCTATGATTATAGAATTGGACCCAATGATGTTGGACAAGATGATGAATGGTATTGGATAAAATCTCTTCTTTTAATATGATTAGGTTTTAGCCGGGTAACATTTAAAATTTTTATCTTTTATTAAATGGTATAGAATAGGAATATTTCATTAAATAGAGTATTTTTTCTCTCCATGAATATCACAGATTTTCCACTTGTTCAGTTTAGGAGAAAAAGGTATGTAAGTGATTATGTAGCTAGTCCTCATAAGGTTCCAAAATTAGCAGGGCCTTTTATAGTTTGGGGAAGATTAACAACCTGGGTGTTAACATTTAAAAGACATGGGAGAAATTACTGAAACAGGTTGCAGACCAGAATTTCCTGTATATATTTGTTCTTCTCAACATGAATGGAGTCAGCTGTGGTACTTCTCCAAACAAATCATGCATTACAAGTTTGCTGCTTTTTTTTTTTCCTGTATTGATATATAAGTTTTGTTTCATCAGTCTCCATATGAGGTAGCCTTTATGAAGAACATACTGTCAAAGCAAAGTCATTTAAAATTAATTAATGACTTTTCAGTGTAAGCCCTCATGGGATAAATTATTTTCCCTCCTGTTAGAATGAATGCCTGTAAATATTAAGAAGCTCCTCGCATTTCCTGTTTTGTTTGGAAGTGTGTTCACAATGGATGCTTCTCCTGTTGGTAGTATATACTGGCAGGACCTTAGAAATGACAATGTGGAAAGCAATGTGCTGGTTTGCACTTAAAAGTTTTGGCTCCATTTTTAATGCCCAGATTTTGTCTGCATATTTTAGGAACAAGTATTAGCCCAGTCCTACCTGGAGATTTAGTGGCTGGTCCCTCCTTTGTGCATCCTGCTTTTACCAGAGAAGGTTTCCCAATCTGGGTCATGGAAGATGGGTCACAACAAAATGGCAGAAAATCTCTGCGTTCTTGGCCAATCATGTCAGAGTTAAGATGTTTCCAGAAGTCCTTATTGTCTTTCTTTTGAGACTGGAACAGTAGGGAAGGAAAAGAGGAATTTAAAAGGTTCTCTCTCTCTATTCTCTTTTTTGTTGGATATTTTATAAAATTGTATTTCAGAAAGGTGACACAATGTCATGCAGACAAACAATGCTGAGATCTGTGAAAAAAAAACTATAATTTTTTTCACTCTTATTTAAAAAAATGCAACGTACGTGTCCAGGCCCTACCATTTTATGGCTAAAAATTAAGTCACAATTATTTTATATACCAAAATTATGATTGTGGAAAAAATCATTGGTTTATTACTAAAAAGCAAGCTTCCATGGTCCCCAAAGAAGTATCCAAATTATGCCTGGCAGTCTTCTGAAAGGGTGTGTCACTTATGCCCACATTCCATGTATCAAATACCTCCTTTGCTAGCTTCTAATTGACCACACCTACATAACTGCATCCAGGGCTCACCATTGCTACTTATCTTGAGAACTCTGTTGTACACTCCCAGATGTCATCTTTGTTTTGTTTTTTAATTAAAAATATTTTTAATGTTTATTTATTTTGAGGGAGAGAGAGACAGAGTGCGAGCAGCGAGGGGCAGACAAAGAAGGAGACACACAATCTGAGGCAGGCACCAGGCTCTGACCTGTCAGCACAGAGCCTGACATGCAGCTCAAAAACCCTTGAACCCTGAGATCATGACCTGAGCAGAAGTAGAAAGCTCAACTGACTGAGTCACCCAGGCGCCCCCCAGATGTCACCTTTGGATGCTCCCTGTGGCTCTAGTTTTGGGCCCCCAGACACTGCTTAGGTTTTCTTTAGAGAGACAGAAAACTGTCGTCTCTCCATCTCTATGCTATCGTTTGTCACCTTGCCCCCAAATTAGCTTTGCCTGTGTTGATACTAAGTTGATCTTTCATCTTTTGCATCTAAACCCCTCTATCCACAGGTGGCTCCAAATCAATGGAAGGAACTGAGCAGGGAGTAGATGCGATTTCCATTCCATTTTCAATGTCTTCATCACCTTTGCGAGCCCCAAACTCCCACTCCCTATCAAAATCATTTCCCTCCTTCTCTAGTAATAAAATGAAACCTTCTAAGCATGTCAAGGGTAGCAAGCTCAGGCAGAGTTTGGGAAAGAACATTCTGGAAGGAGTGCAGAAAAGGGCAGAGCCAGGAGGTGTTTGTACTCTCGAGGCCTCCATTTCAGCTCAGCCAAAGCCCCTTGTTATGTAAAAGAAGAGAAATAATGGCCCAGACTGGTTGCATTTCCTCCCTGAAGTTACCCAGCAAATTATTAACCACTAACACTCTCATCTTGGTAATGGCAATATCTGAGGTGCGGTTCAGTGATCTATACAAGGGGAAATTAGATTCAAACAAACATAACAACTTGTCCTGGAGTGAAAAGCAGATGTATAATTTCTCTCATTTGTCCCTACTTTATTTAATAGCCCACCTAGGGAGCTTATTTAAAAGTACAAAACAACAACACACCAAACCGGCCAATATTATGAGAAGATCTCATTGAATCATCAACATAATAGCAATTATTATTTTCTTCTGTGATGTAATAACCTAGAGGGAAAATCAGGGTTGGGGTGGTGAGCTAAATAAATGAGTCAGAATTGTTCTTTTGTGCTCTTTAAGTTGGAAGCAAGGAAGTTATTTAAGGTAGAATTTGTGGTCACATCCTGTGTTCTTTCTTCTTTTCTGTGACATTGTTTTCCATGTTTTTATTCAGTAACTAACTCTTGAATACCTACTATGCTGGGTGATGAGTGCAGACTAAGGAGCACATTAGACAGGGTCTCTGGCTTCACGGAGCTTGGATTCTAATGTGGGGGGTGTTAGGGGACAGGATTATATAAGTAAATTCAATAATTGGCATTTTTAATATGTGCTGTGAAGGGAAGTTACATTGGGGCCATGAGAGCAGAAACCAGAGATAATTGGGGCACCTGGCTGGCACAGTCGGTGGAGCATGTGACTACTGGCTTTGTAGGTTCTAGCCCCATGTTGGGGATAGATGATGGGGTTTGATGGGGATAGATGATGGGGTTAGATGATGGGGATAGATGGTGGGGTTTGATGGGGATAGATGATGGGGTTAAACGGGGATAGACGATGAGGTTAGATGGGGATAGATGATGGGGATTGATGATGGGGTTTGATGAAGATAGATGATGGGGACAGATGATGAGGTTAGATGATGGGGTTAGATGGTCAGGAAGAGCTCTACTGAGATTGTGAAGAGTGACTCACTATGGAGTTGGGGGAGGTAAAGGCAAAAGGAAGGCCTCCAGAAGGACTTTGATATGGTAGAGAGGACTCCTTAAGTTACCTGAGGTCTTGGTACTGTTAAGCTAAGATTGTTTTCCCTCTAGTAAGGCATTAACATTAAGACAGTAGTGGGTTGCTGGAGATATGTTATAGTCTATATTTGCTTCAAGTATTTGTCAATGGGCTGCAGGTTATAAAGAAATTTAATTTTACTTGCCATTTCCTTTTTGCCTTTGTTCCCCACATCACTATGGAGGGGAAGGAGATATGAGAGCTCCAGGAAACTGAATCCATAGCTTTCTGGAGATTAGGCAATTGATAAGATTGCCTTTTTCTTGTAATTTACTAAGACATTTGTAAACTGGTGAGACTCATATCCTGTATGAATGTGATCTCTCAGTTAACCGTTTGTTTCCTTTCCTTTCCTTTCCTTTCCTTTCCTTTCCTTTCCTTTCCTTTCCTTTCCTTTCCTTTTTTCCTTTTTTCCTTTTTTCCTTTTTCCTTTTTCCTTTTTCCTTTCCTTTGTACTTGGGCAGCCAGGAGTGCCTGAGGAATACCACACATATCCCACGTGGGGGAAGGGGGGACAGGTATACTAGCTTGTGTTTTGCCCTCAACTTGTCTTATGCTCCCTCATCAGTAGAGATTACTTTAAAGTTTTTTTGTTTTTGTTTTAATCTTGAAAGAAAGAAAGAAAGAAAGAAAGAAAGAAAGAAAGAAAGAAAGAAAGAAACTAGAGAGGATGGATGCAAATGCAGGGAGTTTTTCTTAAGGAATTGGTATTTTTGAGAAGATATCTGAAGGCTCACTAGGTTAAATTGGGAGACTTTCAGGAAGGGAGAGCAGCATCTGAAAAGGTCTTGGAAACCTGAGACATTAAGGCCACAGCATGGGAGTTGCAGGGCCACTCAGGTTCTTGGGTTGTGTCCTATTAACAGGGAATCCATAGAAAGATATTAAGTAAATGAGTGCTGGGTCTCTTTGCATCTTTGAGCCATCAGTCCAGTAAACTCTGTGGCAGGCATTGTGCAGTCTCTATATGTACAATAGCACTTTGAATCCTCCTACAAATGGGTAAGCTGCATATTGGAGGCATTAAGTGATTTCCTCAAGGCTACCCACTTATGACTTGCCACAGGCAAGATTCACACCAGATCAGCAGCCATTATTCTGTGTTGCTTCTAGTGCTAAGAAAAGCTCTCCTATTGTTTGTAGCCAAACCTCATTCTAATTCTAATTACCTAATATTCTGCTCTTAATAATTACTTCAAGAGGAAAAAAATTCAATCATCACCAAATATGTCAATGCTGTGTCTATGCCAATGGATGTAATTAGAGAAAAATAATTTCATTCCATTCGTGCCAAGGGCAATGTTGAGCCTTTGGAAATAAAATGCTTGAAGATCTTCAGATCTAGAATCTTAGCAATATTAAGATTGGGAAGTACTTTAGGGAGATGAGTTCCTTTCTGAGTATTGTGCCACTTTAAAAGAATCATAGCATCTCTGTTGAAAAAGTCTTCTAAAAAAAAGAAAGAAGGAAGGAAAGGAGGAAGGAAGCCTTCTAGATAGAAGTCAGTGTTGGGTTTTGTTGGTTCAAGACTGGCCCTAGTTTATTCTCACACATTTTTTTATCCACTGATGAACTGGACTTCAAATCTTAGTGGCTCTGGCTTTAGAAGGAGGTCCTAGCTCTCGGGAAGAAAGCTTTGAGGTGGCAAGGTGCGTACATACTGTTGAATAGGGATTCTGAGCAAAGACTGACCTGTTGACTGGATCTGTAATACATCAAACTGTCCACATGATTGAAGGCAAGGAACTTTGTTCCCAGAGATTTTAAAGTGAAAACAGACGCCCAGGTAACACATTTCTGACCGCCTTAATCTGTCATAACTTCAAACACACTTAACCAGAACACCTCTTTCATGTAGGAGGGTGCTGCTTAGCTGTCAGCTATAGGCATCACCTTCTTGTATGTCTCATGATGGAACTAATTCAATTTTAAAACTTACTTTGGAGTAGACCCCACTGAAGTTTGGTGCTCTAAGCACAATTCTAGTGTATGAGGTGTTTTTTTTTTATTTCTGGCTATAGAAATTTTATAGTTGACAATTACTTCAGTATTCGTAAGGTACTCTTTGGATATGATTCATATCAGACAACAGGGGCCGTGCCCTCTCTGAGGGTTGCCTCATACCCCATTCCTGCACCACCTGCCAAGAATCTTACTGTGTCTCATTATTGTGCTTTAAAATTAGTTGACCCGGTTTTAAATCCAGCTCTGCCATTCTGCTAAATGATCTTGGAACAGTTGCTAACCCTCTTGTCTGTTTTCTTGTCTCCAAAATGGGAATAAATATATCTTAGATGTCCAGGTATATTTGTTTTATGCTTGCAAAATTTTCATCATTTCCTCTCTTTCTGACCTTTGCCATGTTCTTCTCACTAGAGTACCAGACATATATCTCTTGTCTTTATTTATGCTGGTCTTGGTCATTTGACTTCATTTGACCAATGCAATGTTAGAAGACATTGTGAGAAATAAACCCACTACCCCAATAAAAGGCGGGACATGGAGACTCAGAGCATTGTGAAGCAAGGCTTTAATCAAATTTCTTGCAAGAGCTGTTGTCTGATAGACAGGCATGCTCGGGTCAGGTACAGCAGACAATTTATCTCCTAGCGTGCAAGTGACTCCCTGGTTCCTCATTGGCTGAGTACTGCAGATATTACAGCCTTACCTGGAAGTCACCTATGCTCATGTAAAGCAAAAAGTAGTCCGAATGGAACAAATGTACATTCCTTGAGGTGATGCAGAAACTTTCGTTCTTAGGCACCTGCTCATTGTAAATCCTGTGAAAAGTAAGCCCATGAAATGAAGAGGGGAAGAAGAACCAGGAAGTAAATGTCTAAGGGTTTGGGACTCTCCATTGTGTGTGTATGTTGGCGGAGGTTTCAGGGGAGTGTACCTATTTCCAGTAGATTGTAAACCTACTGTTAACTAGACAGCACAGCTTTTATTTGGTATTTCTGAAAATCATCTCATTTACTTCTCACAGACATGATATAAGCAGAGGCCCTAGAAGTGCTGTGCAGTTGGGTTTATCCTCATGTATTTCTTTGATCACTCTCAGAATAATGGTCTCTAGATAGTCCACCTGCCCCAGGTGGTTTGGGATCTCACCTCAACCCATATCACAATAAAGATCCAAACACAGTCTAGTTCAGCCAAACCGCAGCTGACCCACAGATACAGCAATATCTATAAAAATGCTTATTGTTGAACACCATTGAGAGGTTTTAGATTGGTTTGCTCGCATATATGTGACATAATGCAGGTTGTTGTGATATTTAAATTCCAGTTTTCTTTTCTTCTCCAACATTACTATACACTCTTATTTTACCCAATACAACGTGTATTGTTTGGCCTCTATGACGGACCACTATTGCTTTTCATGCCCAGCTTCTATTTTGCTTTCTTCTTGGGAGATACTTCATTTTTTCTCTCTGAAGAACTCCTCTCCTGCACTGTCATTCTGAGTCATCAGGTGGACTCAACTTCACGGGCAAGCATGAGAGCCTTTCCTCCTCCCTTGGCCCAGGAGTGTGTGACCCAGGTTAGTCCAATTAGACTGACTTTCAGGAATTTACAAGGAGCTATTGGGAAAGAGATTTTATTTCCTCCAGAGATGCTGAGCTGGCAGAATGAAAGTCTGGGATTTCTAGTAGCCACCTCTCTGGTGTGAAAGGCACCTATCTGAGAAGAAAGCCACCACGGAAGACAACAGAAAGAAGACATGGAGACAGGCAGACACTTCCTACGTTATTGTATAAGCCACTTGAATCAGCTGTATCTGAATCCAACCATCCATAGACTTACAGTTTGATGATCCAAGAAACTATGTTTTGGGTGTGGTCAGTTTTTATTGGATATTTGACTCTTGTACACGTATGAGTCCTGACATTCTGTTTATTTCACTAGAGACATTATTTTCCTTCTTGTGGTTGACAGTCTTGTCTCACTTAGCTAAACACAAAGCTTGTGTTCCCCAGTGGAAATGACATAGTCCCTTGTACATACTGGGTGCTCACTTACATTTGAATTATTGATTAAATGAGTAAATATATTGGTCAATAGTAGACACACAGAAGTTACCATGGCTGTATGGTTTGTTTGAACACTTATTTCAGTTATTTGGGGTATACACCTATGAATGGGATTGTGGAGTCATGTGGTCACACTATGTTGAACTCTTGGAAGAACTGCTTGACTGTCTTCTACAGCCTTGATCTTTGGTTTGATTGTTTCTACTAGTTTGGGGTTTGTGGTTCTTGACTAGCATACCTTTTATGTGGCCAGATAGGGCAGCATGGATGTATCTGATGAAGAAGGGGTCACCAAACTGAGGGCACTACCAGCTGAGTGATTCTCTGTGGTTTTTTTGTAGCCACTGGAGGAGATAGGCAGGGAAGGGGAAGATGGCAGTAGAATGGGGCTCCCGTCAGGCTCAGAGTGCAGGCACTGTTGAGCGAGGGAAGGACCAGTGGATGGATGACAGTCTGTTTGGAATGCTGGTGTGGCAGACTTAGCCTGAAGATCCATGGTCCATAGTTCTGCTTTCTGCCTTTCCCAGTCCATCACCATTATTCTTTCTTGGCCACATGCATTCTTCAATGCCTGTTGACTCTCAGCCATCCTGTGGTCTGTTACTGTCACTTGCAAGAACTTGGCTGTCAGGGAGGATGCCAGCAGGCCTTTTAAAAGCCACTGCAAACTTTCATTGCTAACTTGTAACTTGGAGGAACTTTGAGAGAAGGGTTATAAATAAAACGCATGCATCAATCTGGGTTTCGCAACAGGAATGCAATTCCACTTCGTGGCTAGAGATAAAACATGTCTTGCCGTGCACAGTGAGCTCTTCGCCGTGCTTGCATTTTATTTCCCATCACAATCTAAGTTATGGCAGATGAAGCTGCTCATAAGGTATGAGGTTATACAACCCCATGCTAATTCACACTTAAAATTATGGTGTGTTTTTTAAAGGTCCAAGTGCTGCTTTTTTTTTTTTTTCCTGGAAATTAAGGCTTGGAGGAAGGGAGAGGGGTGAAAAGACCCCCACGGGACAGAAGGGAGTATGGTCTGACTCTGCAACTAGGTCATGCCTTTGAAAACAGTGTTTGAGTCTTAGATCTCTTTGTGCCTTAAAATGCTGGCAGAGTCAGCCACACAAAGGGCATGCATTAGTATTAATGAGTGTGCTGCTGCTGCTACCAAAAAGTGTTCTGATAAACGTTAGAATTCATAGCCAAGAAACCAATGATTCCCCACTATTCAACTTGTAGACACTTTGTTCAGTGCTTTGTATGCATTATTCTGATTTCATGTTCATAATCATTATGTGATTTTTACTACTACTGTTTTTTCCATTTTACAGATGGGAAACTGAGCATTGAGGGGTAGTGGTTATTTTGTCAAGCTTTTGGCTGGTCAAAGACAGGACCAGCATTTGGCCCCAGGATGGGCAAGGACCTAGGTTTAACCACCCGTCTTCATCCTGCCCTCCCCACCCACCTCAGATTACCCATAAGGGAGTATTCTATGTCTCTTCTTCTTTGTCTGTATATCTTCCCTTCTCCCCCTTGCTTTTGAATTTCCCTATTCTTGATTTCTTAGGGTCAGTAGAAGCCATTATTGTTCCTTTTCTTCATTCACATGTGTATGTTTACTCTTTCATTCAGTCAGTCGATGTTTTGAATAACTATTAAGTATCAAGCACTGTTGTAGTTGCTGCAGTTGCGGAAATGGATGATAGGACACCCCTGGCTTTGGAAACAGACAGTCAGAGAAATATAGAGCTCTGTGTTGTGGACTGGAGTTGAGATCATGGCAGGATACTACAGAAAGGAGCACACTGAAGGTATGCCAAGTCAGTCAGGGCAAGGAGCAGCATCCTGGAAGAGGTGGCATCTGGGGTGGCATCTGGTCTGCATCCTAAGGGTAAGGAGCTGGCCATGTGAATGAAAGCAAGGATAAATCGTGTAGTTCTCTTTCATCTGGATTTCCGAATCTTTGCTACATTTTTCATTTTAAAGTAATAGAATGGGGGGGGGGGTGTGGTGGTGGCGCCTGGGTGGCTCAGTCAGTTAAGCATCCGACTTCAGCTCGGGTCATGATCTCACGGTTGGAGAGTTCGGGCCCCACATCAGGCTCTCTGCTGTCAGCCTAGAGCCCCCTTTACATTCCTGTCCTATTTTTTCTCTGCCTCCCCCCAAGTGGCGCTCGCTCTCTCTCTCTCTCTCTCTCTCTCTCTCTCTCTCTCTCTCTCTGTCTCAAAAATAAATAAACAAACATTAAGAAAAGTAATAGAATTGTTAGAAGAAAGTTTAAAAATATAAATAGTTGTCTTACTAATAAGGCTCACGATGTCACTTTGCTTTAAACACAAAGTGGCGATTTGTAGTAAATTCTGGGTTTTGTTTTTTTTTTTTTTTCATTAATGTATGAAACACATCTCCTCTGTTTTTGTTAATAACCATCATAACAAATAATAATAAAAGTCTGTAGATTAAAATTGCCTTGTTTTGCCAGCATAGTACTGACAAGAGAACATGGCTCAGGTCCCTGTCAAAGGAAACTCCTCTTTGGATTCCCCCGAACCACCCACTACCTTGAAAAGAATCTCTCTCGTATTTACTCTTTGTTTTGCTTTGCTTGAAAAATTTCGCTTAAGCATTTTTTTTAACCTTCTCCTAAAGAAAGTATTGAAACAATTAATATGATTTTTGTAAGCTTTGTAATAATATTCCAAAAGTAATATGTGTGGGTTATATAGAGAAACTGTTAACCGTTCAGAAGTGAAAGTTAAAAAGTGATATTGTGGGGCGCCTGGGTGGCGCAGTCGGTTAAGCGTCCGACTTCAGCCAGGTCACGATCTCGCGGTCCGTGAGTTCGAGCCCCGCGTCGGGCTCTGGGCTGATGGCTCAGAGCCTGGAGCCTGTTTCCGATTCTGTGTCTCCCTCTCTCTCTGCCCTTCCCCCGGTCATGCTCTGTCTCTCTCTGTCCCAAAAATAAATAAACGTTGAAAAAAAAATTAAAAAGTGATATTGTCCTTTGTTTCTTCTCTTTTCGCGGAGGTAAACCCGTCAGCAGCAAACTTAAGTGCATCCTAGATCTGGGTTTCTCAGCCTCACTCCTGCACTGCTGACATTTGGGCTCAGATAACTGTGTGTTGTGGGGGCCTGTTGAGTGTATTGTAGGATGTTTAACAGCACCCCTGGGCCCCACCCACTAGGTTCCCGTAGCACCTCCTACTCACCCTAGCTGTGACAACCAAAAATACCTCCAGACATTGCAGAACGTCCCCTGGGGGCAAAATTGTCCCTGTTGGAATCTACTATTTTTTGTAGTTGTAGATGTTTTAAAACACACTCATAAAATGCAAGAATCAATGCAGAAGTCAGAAATGATTGGGTATTTGTAGGGTGATGAGGGAAAGTAATTATCGGAAAAGTAGTTATGTGCTTAGGACGAGCAAGTTGAGACCACAAAGGATTCTTGCTCTTGGAATAGTCTGTTTTGATAGGAAAGGTCCAAATACTGGCATATGTAAAGCATTTTATAATTCCATTTTTCTCTTCCTTTTTAAAATTGCACAATCATTCCCCAGTTAGTATTTATTCACTGTATTCCTGCAGAGCACATGAGTCCTCGATCGAGAACACAAGGAAAGAAACTGCAAGAGAGCAAGGTAGGGCAGTTGATGCGAAGAGAAGAGAATGTAACAGGAACCAGGAAGACAATGGCCTCTAAATACGAGGGGTTGGGGGAGCCCCAGATGGTCGAGGCAGTCACAGTGATCCTACTCTGGAACTCTGATTTGCAATCCAGAGCAGGACATTGAGATCAGTGGGGAGCTCTCTGACATAGACACCCCCTACTTGCTGTGTACTTCAACTTGACCTCTTTGTCTCATGTCTGCCCATCCTGTTTTTCTCACCAGGGTAGGACAGGGGTAATCTCACCATATCATATTGTAAAGATTGAGTCCATCAGGTTAGTGCATATAAAATGACTCATAGTAATTGCTCACTAATTGTTAGCTGTTTTATTGTCACTTGAGTACTTCCCATTGGTTGTTGTGAGGTTTCCAGATGGGAAGAGGCCTTGCACATTGCCTGGCATAGTGTAAAGCATTCAATAAATGGTTGTGCTGGGCTATTCTCTCTCTCTCCCCTCTCCCCTCTCCCCTCCCCCTCCCCCTCTCTTTTTGTCCCTCTTCCTGCCTTTTCTTCTTCTCTTTTTTCTTTTTCTCTCTCCTTTGCTACAAGCCTCAGAGCTCAGGGAAAGAGAGAACTAACCCTAAGACCACATGATTTATTTTTCTCACGCTCATTTCTGTTTTAATAATTATCATATTGACTCTGAATTTATTACACTACAAGAATGACTTTATGTGGAATCTCATGAATTTAAACATTAATGTAAGATAAATTAGTTTTAAATTGAATTCCTCGAATGCAATGGAATGTGTTTCCGTATGATGAATAAGGAATTTTCCAAATAAAATCTAAATCTCTGATGTTCCATTTTTGAGCAGGTGGAAGAAATATGTGGGGATATTTGATAAGGTTAAAATATGATTGCTCTGCATGCTATAAACTAACTTTTTAGTTTGGGGAGAAAGCAGTCTGGGGCCAGAGTTAAGTAGATAAAATGTGAAGATTTCTCTGGACATGCTTATTAGTTACCTCCAATTTAACACCAGTCATGTTAAGATATAATACCCTTCTAAAGAGGACACTGTTTGTTTTAACATTTTAAAATTAATCTATTCCCTTGTTAGAGGTTAATTAGAACAATACAAAACAAAAACCCTAGGATCTGCTTTAATCCTATTTTCTCTGAAAGTGCTTCCTTTCAGTATGAACTCCAAAGGCCTGAAAATGCTCTTCAAGGCAGGCCAAAAAGCAAGTGGTCACAGATGAAGAAAGTAAATCCATTAAAGAAGAAATGGGAAAACGTGTTCTGCCCCTTATCAGACCCAGAATTATCAGTGAGCGAGAAGTGCTTATGGGGAAGGAAGAGAAGTTTTGCTTAGTTCATGGAGGCCTCTGTATGGTGACAGCCAGTGACTTCCTGAGTATTATTTGTCACGCTTCAGCAGGGTGATCTTTTCAAAGCCCAAGTGTGACCATGCCACTTCCCTGCTTTCCAAGGCCTTCCAGATAAAGGCAAAACCCCTCACTCAGCCTGCAAGGCTCTGAACACCTCACTCCCAGCGTCATTCTTCACTACACGCTGCCTCCCCCCGATCCTTCACATGGATTGAGATCCCTTCTGGTCTCCAAAGGCCATCTCCCTTCCCAACAGAGGGCATCTGCATAGGCTGAGCCCCCACATCTCTACCGTCTCTTTCACCCTCACCTGGTAAGGCTTCCCTAGTGTTTGGATCCCAGGTAAACTTCTGCTTCTTCAGTAATGCCTGCCCTGAAACCCCAGGCCATGTCAGGCCCCACTGTCATACCTCATGGAGCATTGGGCTCCTCTCCTGGGTGGCCATAATTTCAGTTGTAATTTTACATGTATTTCAAAGCAGTTTTGATTAATACCTTTGTTTTTTATCCAGTACACTATGTGCTTCATCGGGGACAAATCTTGTCTGCGTTTTGCTCATCAATCCCTCCCCACCGTATAGCTTACTACTGACATACTATAGACGCTTGAGAAGATGAATAAGAGACTCTCAACTATGCTGATCTAAACACCCAGCAGAGAAGAAGAGTGGGTGCATGGGGCATGGGACAGAAACCAGAAAGTAGTGTAGCTTGAGGAGGAAGGGCAGTGACTCACAGATGGGATTCTAGTACTCCCCTTGGCCCTTGGAGAGTCTTCATTTGTAATTGTCCAGTGAATGGAAAAAACCAAAGAAATGGTAGGTGTCATCTTGCCCAAAAGAGGAAACCACTTGAAAGGAAGTTAATGAAATGCAGTCAGAAAAAAAGAAAAAAAAATACATTAAAGAAAGAGAAACCTGACCAATTCCACTTCTAGGAGTTTAATCAACATGAATACATACACAAGGGAGCAAGAATATATGAGGAAGTAAATTCACTGTGAAGCTAAAAGGCCATCAGTGCATTGCCTACGTACATTTCACTTCATCCATACAGTGAAATACTACTCTACCATTAAAAAGAATAAGATTAATTTATGGGTACTAATATGAAAAGTATTCTCTTTGCTAATGAAAACAGATATTTGCAAGACCATGTATGTGCTATAAATATATTTTCTTAAACAGTGTTGTAGACCTGGGACACCTGGGCGGCTCAGTCGGTTGAGTGTCTGACATCGGCTCAGGTCATGATCTCATGGTTGGTGGGTTCGAGCCCCACGTCGGGCTCTGTGCTGACAGCTCGGAGCCTGGAGCCTGCTTCAGATTCTGTGTCTCCCTCTCTTTCTGTCCTTCCCCCATTCACGCTCTGTCTCTCTGTGTCTCTCAAAAATGAATAAAAGTTAAAAATTATTAAAAAAAAAAACGAGTGTTATAGACCTCAGTGTCTAAAAAGAGATTGTGTGTGCATTGTAATGTGCACAATGGGGAAAGTCTAAAATGATATACAGCTGTTATTCCTGGTCAGTTCCTAGAATAAAGGTTGATGAGGGGGACACTCCACTCTTCATTTTCCTATTTTTATATGAATTTTAATAACTAACAAAGTGTGATAATACCCCGATGAAGAAATATGTCATAGAAACTCTAGTTTTGAAAGACATTTGGGAATATCTGTGGAGACATTTTGGTGTATCACACTGGAGGATGGGGTGGGTGCTACTGGCTTCTGATGGGTAGGGACCAGGAATTCTGCTCAACATCCTACAGTGCATAGGGCAGCCCTTGTAACAGAGTTCTCTTCGCCAAAACGTCAACAGTGCAGACGTTGAGAAACTGCTGTCTGCTGACTCCCCGCTCTTCCTGTTCTGATCATCTTTGGAGGATGAGTTCCTTCAAAGTGATGGTAAGGGATGGAAAGAGTCATTGAGGTAAAGGCTGCCATGACTGCACAGCACTCGGGTGACTCTGGTAGCTCTGCTGCTTCCTTTGTCCCCTGGGGAGCAGAATCATCTTGGTGGAGAACCATTGGCATAGAAGATGCTTTCCCGCTGCTCGTGTTTCTAGGATCTTCATCCCAGGATTTCTACAGCATTTTCTTCATTTCTCTTCCTTTTTAGCTACCAGGAAAAACTGGTAAGGCAGCGTGTTGTGGATCCAGAGATCTTTTAATTGTAGCACCTAAGAAATTCTCCAAATGTAGGTGCTGTATAGCCCTTTGATTTACCTAAACCTTTCCCCGGTGTGTCTCACCATCTGCCTCTAGTCAAATTTATCTCAAACTCAATCTTACAGTAGAGCCGGGCAGATCTATAATGCTCCACTGTCACTGTGATTCGCTTTATTTGCAGTAGTCCTGCTCGTTATAATTTCATTAGCACTGTTGGCGGTGGGAAATGAGAGAGTAGCCAGTACAGTTTAGTCTTACTTTAAATCTTGGTTAAGTTTCACTAGAATTTAAGTATATTCTCAGCTCACCCAAGTCTTGCGGTCCAAGATGTAAAAATTCACAGACTGTCTTTTCTTAGATTCCATGGCTTTTCCCAGTGCCATGCTGGATGATCCACATTCTCTGGATTTTACTGAGTTAACATATTTCAATTCTATTATCTAAGCGTAAAACAGAAATACCCTGAAACATATTTAACCATGTAATTATGCCCATGCAAATCCTCTAAACCAAATGCCTATTATATACTTTTTTAATGTAGCCTAATATATTTCCCTTATCAATAAGAGATTGATACAAGAGATTTACCCTCCTGATCATTACATCCAGAGTGGGGTGAGCGATTAATACAATTATGTGAGTAAGCCAGGGAAATTACTTTTCACTCTGAGTCAGGGTTGCGGAGATTGTCCTCAAATGGAGGAATGTGAAGCATTTTTTTATACAAAGATGATAACTAGCAACTCAGTTCCATTATTCATGACTTTTATCCCTTTCGTTCATCTCTTGGGTTTGAAAAGAGCTGTTTCTTTGGGCAATGTTTTCATTCCATTTCCACATCTTTGGGAAGAGGGGACAGTAGGTCTAACAAGACCCAGAACTTGGGGAGTTTTATAATCATCTAGATGTGAGTGCTGAGGGAGCATCATTTATGCCGTGAAGGGACTAGGAAAAGCAAAGTCTTACTCCTAAAAGAGAACCTAACACTCTATAAAAGGGGGTGGAATAAAATAGCTGTGGTTAAAAACTGGAAGATATTGCTAATCCACGGGATGGTGTCACTAATTAAATAAGGCGCTTGGGAATTAATTGACAGTCTGCCCTTAAGAATATAATCACATAGTAATCAAGCATTTGTAGACAAAACTTAATGCTATTTATTATGTGAGAATAAAACTTTTCCCTGATACTTCAAAGCCAGGGATTTGACTTTGTTCCTGAATTCACCTCCAGAAATGAATATACTGTATTTGTGTGTGAGGAACCCATGTGAATAAATAAGTAGGAGTTTCTGAGGGGAACAACACAGTGGGATTTATCTTGAAAAGAGCAATTGCAGACATATGTCATATGTCATTACCGGAGAGTTGGCGACAGTATTATTCATTATGTGGTTTCAGAGTGTTCTAAATTAGAGAAATGGATTATTGGAAGTGGATGATTTCCCCAGATTGCTGCTTAATAGTGACTAAGGGGTCTGCATTACTCATATTTGCAATGAAAATGGTGCCAAAACCCAGCAGTGGTTGACTGCAATAAAATGTAAGGCCTGTTGGGTATTATCTTGAGATGCTGCCTAATTTTATGCCTCTTGCTTAGTATAAATGTCCTGGGGTCTCAGAGGTTGGGGTGCTTGCAGAAACAGCTCATGGAATGAAGGTCTCCAAGCTATTTACCTCTTTGCTTCTTCCTGCTTCTTCTCCGCCCTGAATGCATACGGCTGTAATTATTTTACCAACTAAAAATAAGTTTCTCCATTTGCCGTGTTCCATCACTGAAAAGTGTCTATCTTTGCAGCTTCTGTATCAATTCCTCCCGTTTTGAGTTGCCAAGCTTCTGTCTGAAATGAGCAGCCTGGCTGCAGTGTCCATTCATTCATTCAGTAACTAAAGTCCCAACCAAATGTCAAGTCCTGTACTAGACCCTGACTATGGAGTGGTAAGCAAACTAGTGTCCCTGCCTCTCCATCCCCCAGGGCTTTCAGTCTCCTGGGGAGACAAATATTAAACATAAAGTCACACCAGTCTGTGTGTAATTCCTGCTTACCTGCTGAGTGGTACCTGCTTACCACTTACTACTCTCTAGTTCACTATGCTCCAGATATACCAGCCTCCTTTCCCTTATTTGAATATTCTAAGCCAATTTGTGCCACCGGGCCTTTGCACTCATTCCTCTCTTCCTGGAAAGCTTCCCCATGGCTGCCTCCTGTGAATCCTTCAAGACTTATTTTAACTGACACCTTCCTTGACTATCCAGTCTAGAATGGCACCCTTCCAGTCATCCTGATTATTTCCTTCACTGCCCTTATAACTCTGTCATTATCTTTCTGGTTTACAGATGTGTTGTCTGTTTCCCTCTAGAAGGGGTACATCACAGGGACAGAGGTTTTGTCTTCCTCGTATTGTACCATCAGCCCTTAGAATGGAATGAGTGCTCAGTCAACATTGGCTGTTGATGGACACAGCTGCCAGCCATGACAAGTGTGATGAGACGAAAACTCCAGCTGCCATGGAAAATTATAATGGAAAGACCTAATTCAGAAGTAGGGTGCAGGGAACACCTCTGTGAAGGATTGATGTCTGCGTGGATGGGCATGTTGGAATGGATAGAAGACAGAGGAAGAAGTAATGATGCAGAGGCACAGCCTGAGAGGGAAGAAGCTTGGCACATTCAATGAATTGACAGACGAGTATGTCCGGAGCTCAGAGAGTGAGGGAACAGGGGTGCAAGAAGGCATGGAGAGGTTTGGACACTGGTTAGCCCTTGGAGGAATTTAAAGGATTGGAGAGACATAACCCTTTAACTATTTTAAGAAAATCTCTCTTTGGCTATTGTGAACAGACTAGTCTGGGGGAGGGAGAGTGAAGGATGCCTAGAGCTTGGCCTGGCACAGAGCAAATGCTCCACAAGAACCTGTGAATGAATGAATTGATGAATGTGAGGAGGTCGGTAGGAGGCAGTTTGTTCTTAAATCTTGATAGAAAGGGTTTTATTTTGTTTGGGATTGTGAGGCAAGGGGAGGATGCTGTTCCCCATCATTCCAAGTAATATCTAAAGCTGGGCATCCTCTTTATTTGACCTGAGACTATTAGGAAAACACTTCCATGTATCACTCAGGTATCCTTGCCTTCCAGACCCATTCTTAAAGGGTCTTTCTGGTCTGTCTGGCCTTGTCCACCTGGAAGCCAAAGCTGATTTTGGTCAGCTGACTTTAAAAGCCCAACCTCTCCAGTAGAGATGGCTCTATCTCCAAGCAATACAGACCAGGTTCCACAAACACAGTCTGCGGTGATGGGTTCTTTTCTTCCCCTTTCCAAGTTTCTGAAGTTCAAAGCAAACCATGTTGCAGGCATGCACTCTTCTGTATAACATTCTACATAATCAGGAGAAGAAAGGGATCGGGTTGGTGTTCAAGTGATACATGCTTTAGTAGCAAACTTCCACGTCTCACTGCCTTCACATAATGCCAGTAGAAGTCTCCTTACCTGTAGCTCAAGATGGGTGTTCCTGATGGTTGGGCAGCTCCACTCTGTGAAATGATACAGGAGCCCAGGCTTCTTCCATCTGTGGCTCAGCCATCGTGGTTGCCCAGGATGGGAAGGATCACCCGGACCAAGCCTAACACTGTAAAGAGCGGCCCCTCTACTTCTATTCCACTGGCCAAGAGCAGTCACATGGCCACACCCGCTGCAGTGTCTGTGTGGGAAGGTGGAAAACACAGGCTCTTTCCCTCCCAGAAAAGGAAACCTGCCTAGGAACAGGTAGCCAAGCTCTGCCACCCAGCACCCTCCAGAAATGTGGGAGAACCACAAATTTCTCTTGTACAATTTACAATATGTAATGACTGAACTATACCTGATAAAACATGACTATGTTAGGCATTTTTGTTTCCTCATTAATTCTGGAAGAAAAGACTTTGTTCCACAGTTCTGCCTTCCCCATCCTCTCTTTAGCATCTGCTTTATAAACAATGGAATAGTTAAGGATTTCAGCTCTACAGCCGCGTTAAGAGAAGGCCAACTTTGAAGTTAGGGACTAAAACACACAGTAAGAGAAGCAACCAGAAACCCCATAGGGTTTTAACCTTGTTTTGCCACATCTCCCAGCAGACTCCTGATTTGTTTGAAGATTCTGCTCAGCTCGTTTCAGAGATATCTTGACATCTCTGTCACTTTAAACCTTTTTTTCTATGTGAGCTAGTCTTGGGATGTGACCAGACTGGCACTTCCAAATGGGAACCTTTGGTGCCTGGAGAAGTTAGATCTGCTTTCAACACTCTCAAGGCTCAGCCTAAGGGATGTCTCTTCCATGAAGTTCTTCCAGATTTTCTCTCAACCTCTTCCAGATATAACAGATTGTTTCTTTCTTGTGTCCCTAATTTATCCTGTGTGGCCTTCCACGATGGCTCATCTGCTCCTGTAATACAGTTCTTTGTGCTTGTTTCTTAATTAAAATTATAGCACCTAAGGAGCCTGAGTGGCTCAGTTGGTTAAGTGTTTGACTTTAGCTCAGGTGATGATCTCACAGTTCTTGGGTTCGATCCCCGTGTCGGGCTCTGTGCTGATAGCGTGGAGCCTGGAGCCTGCTTTGAGTTCTGTGTTTCCTTCTCTCTCTGCCCCTCCCTCCCACCCCCTCAAAAATAAATAAGCGTTAAAAAAAACTATAGCACCCATTCATTGCAAAGCATTTAGAAATTAAAGATTGTTTTTTTTTGGGCGAGGCACAACACAGCCATGTTTATTTTGGCAGAAGAACATAGCTGCAAACAGTAACAAAAATTGCTATTAGTTTTTTTTTTTTTAAGTAATGGTATCTGCTACCTGTTCCCTTTCCACTTGAGCAATAGATTTTTTTTTAATATGAATTTTATTGTCAAATTGGTTTCCATACGACACCCAGTGCTCATCCCAACAGGTGCCCTCCTCAATACTCATCACCCACCCTCCTCTCCCTCCCACCCCCCATCAACCCTCAGTTTGTTCTCAGTTGTTAAGAGTCTCTCATGTTCTGGCTCCCTCCCTGTCTAACCTCTTTTCTTTTTTTCCTTCCCCTCTCCCATGGTCTTCTGTTAAGTTTCTCAGGATCCACGTAAGAGTGAAAACATAGGGTATCTGTCTTTCTCTGTATGACTTGTTTCACTTAGCATAACACTCTCCAGTTCCATCCATGTTGCTACAAAGGGCCATATTTCATTCTTATTGCCACGTAGTATTCCATTGTGTATATAAACCACAATTTCTTTATCCATTCATCAGTTGATGGACATTTAGGCTCTTTCCATAATTTGGCTATTGTTGAGAGTGCTGCTATAAACATTGGGGTACAAGTGCCCCTATGCATCAGGGACTCCTGTATCCCTTGGGTAAATTCCTAGCAGTAATATCACCAGGTCATAGGGTAGATCTATTTTTAATATTTGAGGAATGTCCACACTGTTTTCCAGAGCGGCCGCACCAGTTTGCATTCCCACCAACAGTGCAAGAGGGTTCCCGTTTCTCCACATGGTCACCAGCGTCTATAGTCTCCTGATTTGTTCATTTTAGCCACTCTGACTGGCATGAGGTGGTATCTGAGTGTGGTTTTGATTTGTATTTCCCTGATGAGGAGTGACGTTGAGCATCTTTTCATGTGCCTGTTGGCCATCTTCTTTAAAGAAGTGTCTATTCATTTTTCTGACCATTTTTTCACTGGGTTATTTGTTTTTAGGGTGTGGAGTTTGGTGAGTTCTTTATAGATTTTGGATAGAAATTAAAGATTTTTAAGAAAGCAAGTGAAAATCATAGGAGTGTGTTACAGCAGCACTAATAACACTATGTGGTCTGTGTTGTCAGATGGAGAGCATGTTGAAGGCAGGACTGTGTTTCCCTCGTGCTTTCATTGTTGAATCCCCACTGCAGAGCAGAGAGCCTGACACACAGGAGA